>NW_006399880.1:3324931-3446007 GCF_000299155.1 Elephantulus edwardii | reverse complement strand
TTGGGAGGGTGGAGGGACAGCACAGGAGGGGAAGACCCTCTATGAGGTGGATTGATTCAGTGACTGGGGTAATCGGGATGGGTGTGTCAGAGGCAGTGAGACTGGCACAGGATAGAGCAGGGTTTCGGGCTGTTGTACATAGGGTCTTTATGAGTTGCAGGCAACTCAACGGCACATAACAACAACAACAACAACACCAATCAACCCCTTATTGTGTATTGCCTTTCCCGGGGCATACGAGTTCAGCTCAGCAAATGATGCTGGGACTTTGGCAGATGTCTGGCTGCGGCTGGTGCAGTCACTGGGGCAGAACTATTCTGAACTAAGCCAGTGCAGAAAAAGGCAGAGAGCTGGGGGAAGGGGGGGGGAGGATAGAAAATGAGATTCCTGATGCCATCACTCGGACATCTAGATCCAGTTATAACTAGTCTTTTCTAAATCTCTAGTCAATACATTTACCCTTGCTTTAAGCCAGATAGAGCTGCTTATCTATTACTTGCATCTCAAAAAATCCCTCCATGAGACTCCACTCACATCTCGTCCGAGGCGTGGGCCGGCTGGGCCATGCGGTAACCTCGCTTGATGGCGTTGTAGAACTGCTCGTTCATGGGCAGCTCTGGGTAAGGGGTGCCACCTGTGAAGGAGCAGAGACAGGGCGGGTGGAAAAGTGTCAGGGGACCTTCTCCCACAGGACAGAGAGCTATATCATCCCTGGTGTGGGGTCAGGGTGCAGCGTGCCTGCACACAAGGCAATGTTGCTGTGCTGGGTGTAATAGTGTGCCCTCAAATTTCATATCCACCTGGAACCTGTGAATGTGACTTTATTTGGAAAGAGGGTATTTGCACATATAACTGATTGAAGATGAGGTCATACTTTGTGATTGATTGTTTGCCAAGGAGTCAGAACCGACCCATAGCTGACCTTCCAGTGGGTTTTCTGAGGCAGTAAATAACACAGGACGAGAATGCCCATCCTTCTCTCCTGAGGACCAACTGGTGGATTCAAACCACATGCCTTTGGGATTGCAGTGCAGCTTCTGACCACTAGGCTACCAGAGGAGCCCTGGTGTCCTTATGAAAAAGAGGGAAATTTAGACATAAAGACACAGAGAAAATACAGCCAAAAGAGCTCAGAGGCAGAGATGGTGGTCATGCAACTGCAAGTCAAACAGAAGCTGAGAGTGGCAAGCACGGATTCTCCTGAGTCATTGGAGAGAGCATGACAGTGGCTAGCCTCCAGCACTATGAGAGAAAAAGAAAACGCTACTGCTTTCAGCCACAGAGTTTATGGTACTGGTTTACGGCAGCCCATGGAAACAAGCGGAGCTCTGGAGCTCTGGTGGTGAGGAGCTGCACACACAAACCAACGGCAGGCAGCGGGAACCCACCAGCTGCTCTGAGGCAGGAAGATACAGCCTCTGCTCAGCTGTGAGTGGGTTCCCGGCGTATAACAACAGCAACATGGAAATGAATATAATGGACTCTCCTGAGGATTCTGAACAGAGATTGCAACTGTTCTTGTAATCAGAAAACAAGAGAACAACTGAGCTAGGTGGGTATTCTGATCGCCGTTGCTAGGTGTCTTTGAACAGATTGCAACTCAGAGTGACCCCTGTGATAGAACCGAACTGCCCGAGGGGCTTTCCAGGCTGGGATCTTTACAGGAGCGAATCAGTAGTCCTTTTCTCCCTAGAAGCGACTGGGTGAGTCTGAACCACCAACCTCACCATCAGCAGTCACATGCTTAACCATCACGCCACCAGGGCTCCTTGGCATTCTGATACCACTGTATGATGTCCTTAATGCTCGTATGGGGCAAGAGACTCCGTAAGGGCAGAGTGGTGAGGGAGTAGCGGAGTTGGGACTTGAACCAGAGGGCCCGCCTCAGTCCCAGGACCCCTACTGCACAGCCCCAGTCTGAGCAGCACAGGAAGCCAGAGGTGGTCATGCTTGCAGAGAGGAAGGCAGCGCACCCAGGGTGAAGATCTCCCACAGAAGGATGCCGAAGGACCACACGTCGCTCAGGGTGGTGTAGAGGCTGTTGAAGATGCTCTCAGGCGCCATCCACTTGAGAGGCAGGAAAGTCTGCAGGAGATCAGGGTGGGAGGTGAGTGCAAGGAGGCTCGCCCTCTCTCCCTGCACCTATTCGAGAGGCCGAGGCTTCCACCCTCGGGTCCCTCCTACTGCTGGTCCCTCTGTGACCTCTATCTCTCCTGTACACAGCTCCCACGCCCAGCGCAGTGCTGGAACAGGAACAGGAAGCTGAGTTTCTTCTCTCTTGAGCTGGGACGCGTAGCCCCTGGCCCTGGGAAAAAGCCTCCAAGTTTGAGGTTCCTCCTGGAAGAAGTATCCCCTTCTAGTCCCAACAGAGACCTTTAGGGGGGCACCCAAAATGCCAGAGACTCTCCTCCTGGCTGCCTTGGATGTCTAGGGGCCTTACTGTCCCCATCTGGAAAGTAGGGGCAGAGCAGGAGATCAGGATGGTCACAGTATAACCAGATTAATCCCGGCTACTGGATGCAACCTTCTCATGTCTTCTCATATCATCTGGACTTCTTCCTGGGCCCAGCTCGGTACACAGGGACTGCCCACCACCACCGGATCACAATAGGAACACATTTGGCGGCTCCTGCTTCCCATCCACGTCTTGCTCTGAACAACAAACCGGAGCCTGCCGACCCCTCAACAAGCTTCAAGCACCACTGCTCTCTCCCCTCCATGCACCTCTCATCCGACCCCTGCATACGAAGTCTGCGGGCATAGCCCATCACAGATGGGCAGGTCAGGACATGAGGTCCTGCCCCCCTGTTCTTGGAGCCTCACTAATCAGTGGGATTCTGTTACTAGGTTCAGATGTCCCCAGTGACACCCCACAAGGGCCCGGGAAAGCACTCACACTGCCTTTGGAGATGTAGTTCGAGTCCCGCATAATGTCACGAGCCAGACCAAAGTCACAGATCTTGACCAGCTTGCCCTCACAGATCAGCACGTTCCTTGCCGCCAAGTCTCGGTGGACACACTATGAGGAGGAAAGGGGCTAAGGCCGGGGGGGCAATCATAGCAAAAGGTCCAAGGGTTTGGGGGCGGGGGGAACATCCGAGTCCAGGTGTGTGGAGCAACAGAAGTGGGAGAACATCTCATGTCCCCACCCAGTGGAGGAGGTACAACTGTCATACGGGACCACGGAACTGGAGGACTCTGAGTGACCCATTTCCCTCACCCTCACCCTCTCCTGACCACACATACGTTCTTGGAGGCCAGGAACTCCATGCCATTGGCCACCTGGTAGCTGAAGCCCACAAGGTCCATGTAGCTAAGCACTGGAGACTCATTGATCAAAGTCGCCCGGCAGGTCCTCTCAGGAGCTAGAGGACAGCAAAGGGTCACTCTCCTTTCATAGACCTGGGGCCCCAGCCCTCTGCTCACTGAGATAGAATGGCAGCTATTGAACAACTGAGCCTCCTGGGACCAGAGAACGGCTTCTAATACCTAATCTAATCCTTTCTACTTTATCAGAGGCCTCATTGGCATTAACTCAGGGGCCACCTTTGCTCTGCCTGCTCCTCAAGGACTCCAGATTCTTTCCCACCTCAGCTCCCCCATTCCCTGCAGGCTATGCGCAGGTCTCTGCATCTCCATACTGGAGTTCTCTACACAGCAGCTTTGGGCAGATGGCTAGCCTCAGTTTCTGCATCTACAAAATGGGCACAGTAACCCTTGTACAATAACCCTTATGGCAAGGCCAGATATATTAAAAGCTTTGAAAAGAATGGAAGAATGCCTCCTGGGTGTGAGGTGAGGATGCTATCCACTGACCGGAGGGGACGTAGTTGTCGTAAGGCGCCATGTAGTTGGAGGACTCGATGTCTGCATACTTAATGTCCCCTTTCATGTCCAGCATGGGCACGTAGTCAACCGACTCGTCCTTGCTCATGTCCATGTAGCCGCCATCACTCTCCCCCGTCAGGGATACGTGGCTGGGGGTGAGAGGAGCATTGTGAGGCGAGATGGTGAGGCTCGGCCTTCCTGTCCCTCCTGCCCCTCTGCTCACCCCGCCTGGGCCTGTGCAGCTCTGTCTCGCATGCACTTCCTCCCAATCAATCTGTCACAATGTTGTGATCATGGCTGAACCCTTCTAACCCCATCAGGCCCCGAGCAGGGCACTGGGCTTCCAAGATTACATAAGAGCCAGGGAGCTCACACCCACAAGCTCCCCAGACACCACTGCAGCCCAGACAAGGGGCATGGGATGGGTGTGAGCACTGGAGCCTTCTGTGGCCTCTGCACCACCCAGCCGTGATGTCCTGCAAAGGCCTGGCCACGACCCAGAGTGGACAGCAACTAGCTGTCTTGTCATCTCTGTCCTGCAGCACCAACTCCTGAAAGAGCTACACTGCTACAGGCACATGTAGGAAAAAGAGACGGAAAGGAAAGAAACCAGGTCAGGGAGGACGGAGGGAGCTTTATGGTTTTCTAGATGCTTCCCTGAAGTGTTTATCTGCACAATACACAGTGCTTTTGTAACCAGGCAGAGAAATAAGAAGTATTCCTTTAGGAAAAGAAGAGGAACTGAATCACCCCAAGGAGCCAAGGGGCAGGGGTTCTGAGAGACTGGTGAGGGATGTGGGAAGGAGCGGCAGTGGGGCCCTGGCCCTCTTCCTACCGCTGCCTTTGATTCCCATGTGTCCAGGGACAGGAGTGGCTTGGAGGAGGAAGACGTCCACACCCAGGGGAGTGGGAGCGTTCACAGAGGCTGTGCTGCAAGGGCTCGGGATGAGGTGGGGTGCTCTGCAGACTTCAGTGCACCCTCACACTTACGGTCGTCATTCGCTAGCCTGGACCACACATTACTCTCTAGACTGACTAGCACGACAGCCTTGGCCCCAGGAACAACACTGCTCGTCCGTAGGCTCGCTTTCCTCTCCTGGACAATGAGAAGTGAGCCAATGTTCCTAAGGGTCCCTAAAAGATGAAGGTGCCCCACCTCCCCACTGGTACCTGGGCAGGGGGATCCCCACGGGCAGGGCATTGCTGTAGAGCTCAGCGCTGGGCAGGTGGTGCTTCTCCGAGCAGTGCTGAAGGAAGGTGTGCTTGTTCCGGTGCAGGTAATCCACCAGGTCGCCGTAGCGGCAGTACTCAGTGATGATGTAGATGGGCCCTGTGGAAGGACAGGCTCAGCTATGGTCGCTGGGGAGGCCTCCAGCTACCTAACGGGGCCTCGAGGTTCATCACAGTCTGAATGGGGGAGAAGCAGCCTGCTTTGGCACCAGGCAGACTGAAGCTCCTCTGCAAACATGAGCAAAGTGCTTTGTCCCCTTGAGCCTTACTTTTCCTCATCTGTTAAATGGGCAGAATAGCTATCTATTAGGACTGTCCTGAGGATTAATGAGATACCTTAGTTCAGCTCAGTTCAGTGCCTGGCACTTGGCAAGTCCACACTGTTGCTAAAATGAATTTTTTTTCCACAATAAAACTTTTCTAGGAGCTCAATATAGAAAGTAGATAGAAGCAATGATTTCATTAGCATGCTGTTTAAAATAAAACACAATACAGTTTCTAAAAGCCAACCAATGGGATCTTGAAACTGTCTGTAGATGGAAAACAAAAATTTTGAAATGAGTGGTCACTACAGACACAAATTGTCCTATGCATGAGACATACTTCTGTATTTTTATTTGGTTGCACAATACTGAGGAAAATCCCAAATCACACAATAAGCAGCTGCAAATGACAATAACATGTTTTGCAGCCGGACTTGAAGTCAGATTACTCTTCTACTCTTCTAATAAACACAGCCAGCTGGGATCCCACGACGGGAAGGAAACCTGTTTCTAAGTTAGCATACCGGTGATGCCAATGTGCTGACACTGGGTAGACAATTCATCTCTCTGCTGTGGGCTCTGTTCTCAATTACAGGCTTGAAAATGTATTGTGGAGGTAAAACAGTTAGCAGGCTTTTGTGCAAATAAAATGTCAGGCCCATGGGCTTTAAGGTATTGTAGGTTCACTGAGCTTCTAAATGCCATGCCCATCTGGGTCTACGACCAGAGGACGCTGGACAGGACAGGATGACTGTGGGCCTCCAGAAGGAAGGTCCACTTGTCTGCACACCATTGGATATTTTTTTTGAGTCCTCTGGGGGAGGTGGTTTGGTACCTCCTTTGGTGCAGGCCCCTAGCAGGTTGACCACATTCAGGTGGGGCCCAAGGTGACTCATGATCTTCAGCTCTGACATGAGGGCCTGCTTCTCACTGCTGCGGGCTGTGGCTGAGGGAACAGAGAGATGGCTGAGGTCCCGTGGAGACCCCACTGGAGCCTATCCTGGCTCTTCTATCCCATCTGGTGCTGTAATGACCCAGCCAGCATTGCCAGGGTGGTGAGGATCTATGTGGGGGACAGTGAGGGAGGTGAGGGTAGAAGGGAGGCAGAGGAGAAGGTGAAGGAAGGGGCTACAGAGACAAGATCCATTTATGGTGCAAGAGTATTTGAAATTAGGCTATTCTGGGAGTGTCTGACAGGGTGGGGCACATTTGAGGGGAAGGGGAAGGTCCCAGCACTTACATTTCAGCATCTTGACAGCCACCTTCATCGTGGCCTGAGAATGGCTCAGACCATGTGCTGTGGCCTCCACCACCTGCCCAAAAGCCCCAGAGCCAAGGGTGCGTCCTGGGATAGAGACAGCCTCTCAGCTCTCGGCCCACCTGGAAGTTGCATCCTCTACCCTTTCCACCTGGGCTGAGGAACCAGCCTCTATGACCAACTCAGATAAGTCCTCCAACTACCCTATACCCAAGGCTCCATCCCTCAAGGAGGCTCCTGGAATTACAATGCTTTCTGTTCCTTCCTGGTGTCTTATCTAAGACTGTTTGCTGTCTGTCCCTGGAAGCCAGCCTCTCTCCCTAGATGAGCAGTTGCCCTGCATCCCCTCCACCTTCTCAGCCAGCCAAGACCTTGGCCTGTTCTCAGTGAATGCTCCCTCTCCTGCCCCATTTGAAGGCAATGGCTCCATCTCGGAGAGGAAAAGGATCAGTAGAGCACTTAATGCTGACTGGTCCCTGGAGGACTTTCCTGTCCTCTGGAGATTAAGGCCCAGAGAAGGCAAGCTGTCACCCTTAGTTCACAAAGCAACTCATGACAAGACTGTGACCAGACCTGAGTGCCTACTCTTCCACCTCAAGTTCCCAAACCGCCTTATGGGGCCTTCCTGGGCCGACCTAGCACTAGCTGGTCCCGGGGCAATTCCCACGTGGAGTCATAGGGCAGCTGCATGGGGTCCACGTAGATGTACTCATGTCCATCGGAGCTCACCGACTCGATCACCTTCCAGCGGATCTCGTAGCGTGGCTTCTGTGGGACCAAAATTACAGATGGATCATTATAGGGAAGACTGGGCCTCAAGGTCCACTCGGGCCAACCTTTTATGGGACAGACAGATGGAGCACATGCCCCTGAGGCCCAGAGGGGGACAGAGGCATGTTAACATACAGGAAGTTAACCACTGAACCAAGATCTCCATATACTCAGAGGGAACAGGTACCAGAAGGCTCTAGCCAGGAGGTGGCTAAAGGGCCTTCAACTTGGATGCTGAAGAGCAGCTGACGGTGAGAGTCTGGCTCATCAGAACCTCTCACCAGCTGCTTCCAGAGCCACAGGTGGGAGCTCAGGACAGTGGCATGAGGCAGGGACACTCTGCTGGGGGTGGACCCTTGCTAGTGTCAGGTCTGAATCACAGCAGGAAATCTCAGAAAGAAGTAACCCAAGATCGTTGAAATCATAGGAAGTTGGAATCTTAGAACTAGAGTATCAGCATGCTGAGATCCCGAGACGCTTCAGTCACCACTTGAGAATCACAGATTGGTGAGGTCTCTGTATCAAACACTGGAATGGAAGTTTAATAGGACCAGTATGCATTTCAGTGGAATCAGGGGTTCAAGGCATCCTGTGTCTAAGGTGAGGCTGCTGGAGCACCCGGCTTTCCTCTGCGGCAGTCCACCCTGGGCTTTCTGTGGGCCCCAGAAATGGCCAGATCATGCAGCATCCGCAGAGGGCTGGAGGCCCAGCCAGAGAGCATGGCAATCTGCACACACAGATGGAGGGACTTGCCTTCTGCCAGAGCATGATGAGGATGATAAAGGAGATGATGGTGAGGACCACCAGGGCCAGGATGGCCGAGATCACCACCACCTTGAAGGGCAGTGCTAGAGGAAGGGATAAGAAAAAGACTATCAGCAAGGGTCTTGGCAGCTGCCCCCCAGCACCACAAATGCCTCTATCTAGCCTGCTGGGAAGAGGACCTGCAAATACCCTTCATCACCAGCCCCCACCTCGTGTCTCCGATCAGCCTCCATATCCCTATTGCCCTCACTGGGGTCAGTCAGGTCTGTCTGCCCAAGAGTTATCTTCGATAGCATCCATGAGGCCATGAGCCTCTGAGAGCTGGCCTGTGGCTCTCCCCTTCTCTGGACCATGCCCACATAGGAGCATCACAGCTAGGGCAGAGCTCTACGTTCCCTGCCTCAATCAGTTGGCCAAGGGGCGGGAGGCTGGCCACCGAAGGAACAGTGAGCTGAGGAGCCCAGACTGTCAAAGGGAACTGGATGTCTCCCTTGTTTGACTCTGAGTCCCTGTGGCAGGGGGGGAGGGGGAGAAGGTCAGGGCAATGGTGATAGTGACTTAAATGGCAATCTTTCAGGGAACATTGTAAACAAGTGGAATTAACACACGATGTGACAGCCTTGTGTCTCCTTTACCCCCAAGGCGTCAGCATCTCCACTGCCCAACTTCCTAGTCCTTCCTGCTCCCTGTGCTGCCTGGCTAGCCCTCCACACTCATGCAGGCTAGACCAGCATCTATCTTCTCTGCTCTGCCCATGGACCACCCATGTGTCCCCAGATAACTCACTCTCCCTTTCTCTGTCCCCTTGTTTTTCCTGCTCTGAGCCCAAGAGAGCCCTACACCTCCTCCTTGGGGTCTCCTCTTACCCTCATCCTTGAAGCCACAGGCTTACTTCATTCCTCTATTTCTCTCCCTGTTTTAAGAAGCAAGCTCACATTATCTGACTCTCTGGGCCATTTCTGGCTAAAGGAGGGGCCCTTCATCTGGACAGCCTTGTGACAGGTGGCCTGGTACATGGCTTCCCCCTGAATAGCACATGAAAGCTTTATGTCTGCTTTTGGTCAGAGTTAGTCTAGAGTTTGGACTGCTCCATACTGGTTGTTAGAGGTTCCTCTACTCAAGGGTGTGTGTGTGTGTGTGTGTGTGTGTGTGTGTGTGTACATGTGAGAGTATAAGGGAGATAAAATCAAACTCGCTCAAAACAAACTCGTGTCTGCAGAGCTGGCTGTGACGCACCCTGGCCCCACAGGACAGAGTGGAACTCTCCCACAGGTTTCCAAGGCCAAACTCTTTATGGAAGCAGATTTGAAACAGCTTTCTCCTGTGCAGCTGCCAGGGGGTTCAAACCACCAACTTTTCAGTTAGTAGCTGAGCATTTTAACCACTGCACTCCCAGGGCTCTTTATGGATAACATGAAAGTATTTCAAAATCCCACTGTAGTTGATGCAATGGCACTTAGCAACAACAATACCCCACCAGAAGGCAGAGGAGAGGGGCAGGGCTGGGTGCAGAGATAGCGGACACAGCGTCCAACATGCGTTCTGTGTTTGCACACATGCAGGCAGGTGCGTGCAAGCCTGTGGGCCTGCCTGAGTGTGCAAACAAGTGTCTGTGATGCCTTACGCAGATCTTTGAGGCCTTGATGACTCTGCTTTCTGCCTGTCCTTCTAGCTCCACCCCTCACTTATTTCCCCTTTAGCTCTTCTCTCCCTGCCGTTAAACACAAACACACTCTCTGATCCAACTAGACTGAATTCCTTTCATCTTTATGAGCTCACCTTGTGCCTAGCCTTTGCACAAGATGTTCTCTCTGACTGGACCACTCTTCCTCACTAAGATAGATCCTAGTTTTCTTTCAGGTTATAGCCTCAAGTTGCCTTTTCCCAGGACAGCTTCCTGAATCCCAACAGTTGAACCTGAGGTCTCTCATCCCTACAGACTTTCCTTCTCAAGTGCTGACCCCCTGGTTGGGATTGCTTAGTTCCCTGTTGGGCTTTCTCTCTCTGAACTGTCAATCCGGGGGGCTGGGGGGGAAGGCAGGACTAAGGCTTCTCTTTGTTGTACCGCTAGTGAGGTATTAGCACCCTTTAACTATGTATTAAATGAAGAATTAGATGGACAAATAAAAGACATGCATGTATAGGGATGAGCACAAGAGCACTGGGAAGCATTATTCATAGGACAAGAAGAACGGGTGCAGGCGAGACTGCCAACAGACGTGTATACGTTTATGGGACTTTGCAGACAGCTGTGAGACAGTTATATGCTTACAGGCATGTACTGCACTCATGCATACACATACACAGGGACAGTCTGTAGGGAATTGTGCTATTAACCCAAAGTCAGTACCTCTTGTTCGAATGCACCTATGGCTTTGCGATAGACAGATGGGCAATCTCCTCCCATACAGCACTGGAAACCCTCCTGGAGTGTCAGCCATGAGTTGGTTCTGATTAAAGGCAGTGAGGTGCTTTTTGCTTTTTAGAAAATATGTGCATTGCGTGCACATGTGTATGGGGATTTTGCACTTGTATGTATGTACATCAGTACATACACTCTGGAGGTTCACACACATTTCAGAGGCTGAGCATGTTCAGGCACATGGTTTGTAAACATACACTTGGTGAATTTACACACACAGACAGGGATGGTGCATGCTTGAGGAAAGGCCTACAGACGTAAGACTCTAGATTTACACCTATTTACCCATGTATTTGGGCACTGGAGATTTTCTGTACCTGGTGTACAAATCTACACAGGGAAGTTTTGTATCTGCATTCATGGATCAAGCATCTTCATGCACATGGTGTACAGTATATGTACCAAGTTCCTATACACAATGTTTACGGGGATCAAACTTAAATTACCATCAGTCTGAGACCCTCCAGCAGGTTTCTATGGCTGTAAGTCTTAATGAGAGGAAACTGCCCATCTGTTTCTCTGGAGCAGTTGGTGGCTTAGAACCACTGGAAATGTCCAGATGTCTGGCCTTAAAGTGACCAGCAGAATGTGCTACAGACTGCACTACCAGAGCACCTTCTTAAGAGAGTGTAAGTCATAGAGGGCGCCCTGGTGGTCACCGGTAGGAAGTTGCACTGTCAACTCAAAGTTGACAGTTCAAACCCACCGGCTCCTCCTTGGGAGAAAGATGAGCAGTCTGCTCCCTTGTAATTTACAATCTTTAAAAACCCACAAAAGGATCATTTTGATATCAATGAGGGTTTTGTCTATAGACATACGCTCATGCATGTACAGTTCTCTACACGCATGTCCTGGGTGTGCACACGTATGCTGATATGTATGCGTGTACTCTGTTAGAGATTATGTCAGCAGGTTTCACACGCTCCTGTGTGCCATGGTCATGCAGACTTTCTTGTCTTTCTGTGGGCATGTGCGGTCAATTGCAAATGAGAGGCCAAGGTCACCGGTGCTGAGGAGTAGTCAGGGACCACTGAGGCCGGTGGACTCACAGTGCGGCACGACGGTGATTTCCTGTGCGTCATAACCTAGCAGGTTACGCAGCGTGCACTGCACGGACAGCGGCTGATCCACGCTGTGCAAGCGAAGCACGCTCACTACCTCAAACACCTGCTCCTCGTCCCAGTATGTCACATTCGTCTCCAGCTGGCTCTCCACCTCCGAACTGTTCCCCACAGGTGTGGGTGGCAGCTCACGAGGACACCTGCCAAAAAAAAAATGCTCGTCTCAATACTTTCCAGCCCTTTCCCTCCTGCAGACTGGGAAGCGGAGGTCAAAAGGCTTCACCACAGACATGGCCTCTGAGAGGTAGGGTGTGGCCAACCCTAGTCTTGTTCCTAAATTTACCAGCAGGGGGCGCTCCCACACCAGGCCTGAAAACCCTTTTGCAAAATGCATTCCCCTCGTTTGCAAACGGTGGAGACTGAAATACAGAGATGCTAAATAAATTGCTCAGTCATACAGTGCATAGGATGTAGAGGCAGGCCTCAACGCAGCCCTGCCTCTGTCCACTATATTAGAATCTGTACTAACCAGGGATCCACAGCAGATCTGTGGATCAGGGATCGGATGGGAGGGGGTGGGGCACCACATAGTTCCTGCATTGCCCTGGGTTAAGGACAGCTCAGAGGTCTAGACAAGGAAAATGGACAGTTAGCCACGCAGAGCTTCCTAGAGGTGGTGGAGTAGCTTCTAGACATGGCTCTGGCTTGAATCAACATGCTAGAAGACCTGGTTCTTCCAAACAACTCTGAGTACCCTAGGAGGGTGAAGGCCAGAGTCCACTTACCTCTTTAGGTCGCTGCAGGTAGACCAGGTGAGGTGCGGCTGGGGCATGCCCCGGCCACGACAGCGGACCGTCCGCTCCCCGCCAGCTGGAGGGGTCTCCCGCAAGTCCAGCACCCGGGCAGGCACTGCGCAGAGAAGGAACAGAAGGATCAGGTGAAGGGGTGAGAGGAGGAATGTCAGAATAGTCAGTGGGAAAGATGGAAAAGGCCTTCCAGGAGAACCTAGCCCCGTCAGGTGAGCACAGGAAGCACAGTGGGAAAAGGATGGATTCTCCTTCTGGTTACTTCAAAGAGAAAAGTCTCAGTAGGGTGCTAGTCTGTTGTTAACACCTCTCTGAAATTTGCTAATCTTCTCTCTCAACAAAGAGAAAGCCGCCCTCAAGCTCAGAGCCCTGGGCTGGCAAGAGCATGGAGCTAGAATTTAATAATATTACTTTGTTTCCTGAGTTTATTTTAGTGGTTGCTTTATATTTATGGCATGTGATGCTGATTTTCCATTTACAATATTGAGATCAAATGGGCTTTTATTTCTTTTAAAAGAAATGTATTTTTAGAAAGTCAAATGACAAAACCTTATGTCATTATCATGCCATTCCTCCTGCGATGGCTTTTCATTTCACTTAATAAAGACCAAAGTTCTACTGTCCCCCAGCTCCCCTAAATACCTGGCCTCATCTCCCACCACTCTTTCGTCCCTCTCTTCTAACCACATGGGGCCGTTCTGCCATTCTATCAACATTTATTCCTGCCTTCACATTGCCTGGAAACTCTGATGGTCTAGTGAGTAAGGAGTTGCACTGCCAGCCCAAAGGCAGGTGGTTCGAATCCACCAGCCGCTTTGTAGGAGAAAGAAGGACAATCTCCTTCTGCGTAATTTACACTTACTAGAAGGTCAGCTTTAGATTGACAGCACATAACAACAACAACAACAACAACAGAAGGTAAGCTGTGAGTTGATACTAACTTGATGGAAATGAGTGCGTTTTTCACATTGGCTGGGGGACCCTTCTTCTAATTACAAGTCTTCACTGCTCAGTGTCTTCTTCCCCATGAGGCTAACCCTGACTAGCCTATTTAAAATTGCCCTCCTCACCACGTTCCTGCCCCAACATTCTCTATCCTCCTGGCCCTTTTTATTTCTTCCAGAGCCTCCCTCCCACTCCACCTCCCCCACATAAATACATCGTTTCATGCCTGCCTTTCCCTTCTAGGGTTCAAGCTGTGCAAAGGCCCACAGGAGGCTTGCACAGGTGGTTTGCTGTTGCTCATTAAAGATCCAATGACTTGATAGGACAGCATAAATGGCACAGGAGATGGAAAATTCTGGTAGTGCTAATGCATGTCAGAGGGCGTGGAAATGCCAGTTTTGCTGACAAGCTTCTTATTGAGATGAGGAAATTGAGGCACAGCAAGAGGGCATGCGAGGGTGTTCCACAGCAGTGAGTAAATTTCAGGGTTAGGTCTGAACCCCAAGATCTTGGGGCTGGGCTCTTTCTCTTGTTCCTCGTGATGGAGGGAAGAGGAGTGGGCAGAAAACTGAACAGAGCAGATAGACAAGAAGGGAATGGGGTGGCGGAGCAAAGGAGGCCTCCTCACCATTGACCTGCAGCTGGAAGGAGAACTGGGCTTCAGCATCTTCGTGGAAGGCCTTCATGGTATAGTGGCCGGCCTCGGCCACCTTCACCCGCACCAGCGTCAGTTCTGACACGTACCTGGGGAGTAGGTGGGTAAAGGCCAGAAGACCTGGCTGTTAGAGCTGGGAGTGCCCTCACAATCCTCCCCATCCTGATGTACAGACAGGAAAACAAGGCCCAGGGAGGGGAAGGGGCTTACCACGGGCACATGGGTGTCAGTAGGAGGCCCAGCTCTCAAGCTCACAGGCTCCTGAATCCCCACCCATTGGCAGCTCCCTCAACCAAGAAAGGCAGGGAGGATGGGGTGGGAGCATCATTTTGTGCCAGGCCACATCCCATCCTCTGAAATCCTGACACGACCTTATCCTGGCACCCTGAACCCCATATCCGCTGCTCCTTCCAGCCCCAGGGCTACCATCCAAGCTGTGGCCATGCCTGCCTGGCATCTCTCCCCAGGCATCTGGCCGCCTTCTCCTTGGCTGTCCCCTCACTGGCTCCACCCATCACAAGGATAATTCAACATCTGGACAATCATCTGACTCCTACATATTTCCCCCCCTCTAGACCGGAAACTCGGGGAGGAGCGGGCTGTGTCTGCCCTGGCCGGTGTGGCATGTCCAGCAATTCGCTCAATGCCAGGCACCTAGCTGTACCTGGCTCCCGGGGAAGGTGGGGCTGGGTTTGTTGACAGGGTAGTGGGATACCTGGAGGCTGGAGCGCAGGAGCTGGCGACTCACCTGGTCTCGGAGACATTGCGCGTGGACAGTGAGATCTCGCCAGTGCTACGGTCACCTAGGGTGTGGTTGTCTTTGAACCACACGACGGTGGGCGGCGGGTAGGACTCGAACATCACCTGCAGGGTACGGCTCCGGTGCAGATCGGCAAACTGGACGGCGTCCAGCTCTCCCAGCAGTCGCAGGTAGCCACTCTCTGCAAGAGGGGGTAGTTGTAAAATGGGACTACATCGGGGTTGAGGGAAGGCAGAGAAGGAGGGGAGGAATGATGTATACTGTATTGAAACAGATGAGGGAGAGAACAGTTTAAAAGGGAAATATGATTGGGCATTATTGTCATGACAGGAGTCCAGAATGAAGGCTGCACTGTAGAGTGGACTTGGGGGGAGAGATTGCATAACAATGAAAGAATTTTTCTTTTGCTTTTCAAGGAGAAGAGTGAATTAGGGGGAGGGGGTGGGCAGGGAGAAAAGTGCAACAATGAATGAATGGAAACCCTAACTCTCTGTAAACTTTCATTAAAATTAATTTTTTTTAAAAAAGAGTCTGTGGTCAGAGGAAAACCTCCCAGCGGGCGGGGCCTCTGCAGGAGGCGGGGCAGCCAGAAAATGGGTGGGACTCAGTCTGAGGGAGAGGCTTCAGGCAGGAGGACTCGAACCACTTACGGCAACATCAGAGATGAAGTTGGAATTGGAATTGGGTCTGGAGGGTGAACGTGGGACTCATGTTGGTGTGGGGGCACATGGCTGGTGGCGGCAGTTGTCATTTTCACCTATGGGTGTGTTTTGGCTAAGGGTCGTGGCTGAGGTGAGCTGGAGTAACGTGGAGGCTGAATGTGGGGCTGAGAGCTGCTGACTGTGGGATGGTGGCTGGGTGGGAAGGTGGGAAGACTAGACCCGGACTAGAGCTGGATTTGGGGCTGCTCTGGGACTGACAGGATTGAGGGTGGGGCTGAGCCCGAGGCACGCACCGAGCACAGTGACGTTGATGGCCTTTTCATCCTGATGTTCGTTCACACTCTCCGACACGTTACAGAGGTAGGTCCCCGAGTCGCTCAGCTCAGCGTTGGGAATGTGCAGGATGGAGAGGATGTGGTAGGGCAGGCCTAGGAGGAAGTCCGTCACCGGCTCCACCAGCCGCCCACTCTGCAGAGACAGACTCCACGTCAGGAGGGGTCTGCAAGAAGCCAGGCTGCAAGCGCAGACCCCTCCCTCCTTGGCCCTCTGCCATACCTCCATGCGAGGGTACGTCCATCCGAAGTTGACCACCTCGCTCCCGGTCACGATGCACATGACAGTAATGTTCTCACCCTGGCGGACCACGGTCTGTACTGCGTTCACGGAGACGTTGATGGATGACACTGTGAGCGAGACTGGCTTAGGGCTGGGGAGGTCGGCACCAGCCACCAGCACTTCACCTTGGGGGTTGGGTGAGGGTCCAAAGGGGAAAAGGATGGCTGGTGCGGAAGATGCGTGCAATCAACCAGTGTTTACCAACTACCTAGTTACTGTAAGTCAAGTACTATTCTAAGCAATGGGGCTATCACAGTGAGAATAACAAACAAAACCCCTGCCCCTCTTCAACAGACATGCTAGAAAGGATAATGGTTTGGAAATCAGAGAAATGCACTGGGGACATACAATGTGCCGGGTACTTTCCATCTTTTATTTATCCCCTTGAGACAGGAAGCCATTCTCACCCTCATTTACAGAGGGAGAACTCAGATTACAGGACCTGGGTAAAGACACTCAGATGCCAAGGTTTCAAGTTGTCATTCAAACCAAGCTGGTGCCAAAACCTGTACTTTTGCTCACCATGTAGGAAGCTCAATTTTATCATCAAGATATTGTACAAACTTGGGGGAAATTCCATCCTTTTTCCAAGCCTCAATATCCTTATCTCTAAAATGAGGAGAACACAACTTCCTTTCTAAGGCTACGGGAGGATCCAATGGGAAAAACAGAGTCATACACCTGATAAACCATAAAGAGTTAGACCTTTATGAAGGGTTATTCTTGCCTCTTCTGGGTACTGGGCCAGAAAGGGGCTTACCTTGGAGGTCATAGATATAGAAGGGGTCAGAATCCACTTCCTTGTCCCCAATGGTGGTTTTGCAGATGTAGGTTTTGTCCTCAAAGATACCAGAGAAGCCACGCTGGTGATTATAGGGGACAGGCAGTGGAATGTCCTCTTTTTTCTCATGCAATGTTACCACCAGCTGTGGGTCCGTTACCCGGCATGGAATTGTTGTCTCAGATCCATCCGTGAGAAAGATGAATAGGTCTTCAGAGCTGGTAGGGAGGAAGCTCACGGTGGGATCTGCCAGGAGTGGTGGGACCAAGATTGAGGGTCAGAGAAGCCAGACAATCCCTGTGTGACCTTGAGTAAGAACCTTCTGCTCTCTGACCATCGGTCTTACTGTTACGGAATAAGGAGGCTGTCAGAGGCCCCTTCGGTGCTAACATTTGATATTCAGAAAGCCATAAGTTGAGGATAACTGGTACATGAAGAAAGAACAGACGTAGGGACTAAGAAGACTGTAGCCAACTGAGAATTCAGAACCAGGAATCATGTGGAAGCAGACAGAGCCAAACCAGGCTGGGTGCCACAATTCAGCTCTGTTGCCAAGAGCACCGTGTTTCCCACTGTCACTAAAGCACTCTGTGGTCTTCCTCTGATTGTGCCTACCGTTAAGAAAGGGCATGAGGGTGTGGACACAGGTCAAGGGCCCTTACCTGGCACGAAGATGTAAAGCCGTCTTCGTTCACTGGACTCCAGCCCGTGGGAGCCATTGTAGGTACAAAAGTATTCTCCTGTGTCCAGGCCAGTAACATTGGTCAGTGTTAGAATGCTGAAGAAGGTGCCATCTGGAGTCTTGAACATGTCCTGCAGTGGCTCCTGGGAAAGCCGTTCCCACACCACTGGGGCTGAGCCCGAGCAGGTGAGATTGAAGGTGCTGGAGACATTGAGGACAAGCTCTGGCCCTGGAGGCACAATGTCCAGGCCCTGGGAAGCCTGTGGTCCCAGCAACAGCAACATCAGGGGCAGCAACAGCAGCTGGCCTTTGGGAGAAGTGGCATCAGAGGTCAGTATACAGAGCTGACCATGGAGAGAGGTCACACATGTACTGACCCCAGTTTTATAGAGGAAACTTGTCTTATCCAGACAGACCAGAACCCTCTATTGATAGCCTAAGGCCTGCTTGCCCCATGGCAGCCCCCAGGGACTCTGCCAGCCTCCTGATCTCAGTCTCTTCCTTCCTCCAGCCTCGGAATCCTTCAGCCATTCTATATACACGCCGTGAGCATGAGACAGAGTCAGGAAATCCTCGGGAAGCAATCCCCAGGCCTCCAGTTCCTGAATTACTTCCCAGGTCACTTTCGGAGCCTTTCCCTTGCAGCTGCCCAGATTATCCCCAAAGACCAGAAGTGGCCTGTTTGGGGAGGCAGGGCATCCTTCAGGTAACTCAGCCTGGGACACAGACTGTGGTAGGGGAAACAATGAAGTTTCTGCAGGCTAGAAGGTGATTATGATTGGCCGCCAAGCTCTACTGAATGATCTTAAAAATCCGTGGATGATTAAAAGTTAAGGCTCCAGCCTCAGCAGGCAGGGAGGGCTCCATGGTGATGAACGTAAGGTACAGCCCAGGTGGGTGGGCAGCGAGTTTATGGGTCAGACATCCTGCCAGAGAGTCTGTCCGGCTGACCTCTGGCTGATCCTCAACCCATTGGTCAGTCAGCCAGTCACAGGAGCTAACTGCATGTGCTGACAGGAGTAAGGGAAGGGTGTGCATGAGATCAGAAGCTTGCCCAGTGCTCAGGAGCCCCAGCCTAGCAGGTACCCCAGCCATAGGGCACTCAGGAAGGTGCTGAGACCACTTACTGATACCTGAAGGTGCCAGGGATAGATGGGTGTGACAACCGTGGGCTGGGGTGGGGACAGTTGCCAAGAATTTGGGCTCATGGCTGCAGACAAATAAGGCCCCCATGCAGGTTTCTGAGCTGCAGGGTGTGAGGAAGAAGACCTGCACAGTACCTCACTGAAAATAGAGGACATGGAGGCTTCTCAATGCTCCTGGGTGCCCACAACCTGGACTAGCTAATATCACCCCACCAGCTCCAAGTGCTGCTAAGCTGTGCACCCCTGGGCTCCACCCCATCCCCAGTCTCCCTACCTTCTAGGGTCATTGCTGACATCGCACCTGGAGGCTTCATGATGTCCTGCAGGATGAAACGAGGGTCAGTGCCCGTGGTGAACATTCTGGAAGCTGGGACCTACAGAGCCACCCAGCCTCTTGTGTCCATGGGACTGGAGTCAAAGGCCACCCCATCTGAAGGCTGAGAGCACTCATGACCACAGACTCCTGTTCCTCCCCACAGACTTGGCCTTGACCCTGCTTTGGTTTGCCTCTAACCGTCACGAGAGATGCCATGTCCCTCGCCCCCTTTCAAGGCCTTAGTTTCCTTGATTGTGCAGGGAGGTGGGAGAGGTTGGCCTGGACGATGTCCAGGGGCCTGCCAGCTCTGACAGCCCATCTTCTGGGTGACAGCTCCAATACCAGGCTCTTATCTGCCAGGACAAATATTTAGGAAAGTACGATGAAAGGCCTGGGGGAAAGGAGGGGGCAAACCAGAACCCAGAGGACTCCCATAGCTCCACAAGCACAACAGGAAATGGAGGCGGCAGTGGGAAGGGAAGCGGGGGAGTCAGGGCTCTGGAATGTGGGGGGAGCATCTCCCCAATGCCTGGCCCCCTTTACTCAGCCCAGAGCAGTCCAGGGAGGCCCAGGGGGAGAGGGGCCGGGGCTGGGCGCTTGGCCAGCCCCACAGAGCCGCAAGGCTGCAAAGGCCTGTGGGGACCACTGAATCCAAACTCCCCACCCCCACCTCCACTGCACAGTCAGGGAAACCGAGGCTCTGAAAGAGCAAGAAGTTTGTCCATGTTTGTACAGTGTGCCTGAGAGAAAGAGAGACTGAGAATGAGAGAGGTAGAATGAGACAGGCAGAGGGATACAGAGAGAGAAGGTACCTAGAAGCACATAGTGACGGAGCAGAAAGAGACAGGCAGAAACGGAGACAGACTTAACTAATCTTTCCTCTGTTTCTGCCCTCAGCAGCCCCAGGTCCCCGGTAACCACCAATTGTCAGGTGTACCAGTGGTCTGCCTGCAAACTCCGACAGGAAGGAGGCAGAGCAGATAGGGTCATGGAGCAACAAACGTGGGACGTGGCCACATGACAAGGCAACAAGGAGCCTCTGATGCTGTGAGCTGCTGCCCCTGCTCACCCCTCCCATAGTGTCCAATGCTGAGCTGGAGAGCAAGAGTGAACCCCCTGCGGCTCTGGCTATTTCTTGGGCCCGATGATAGTCTCGGTGGCCTCACTCTCCAGCTTTCCAAATGGGGCAGTTGATGAGTGTACCCTCTATTAGGGTCATATTTTCTCATCCTAGCAGGGCCTGTGGACACTGTTCTCCACTCTGCCCACCACCCAAGAAGCTTTCTGAGCAAATCTGCACCTCTATTCCTCCTTTCCCCCCTCCCTTCTGATGTGTCTGCGTATGGCGGGGTCCCTCATTCCCCCTTTCCCCTCTCCAGACTTAACACACTCTGCTGTTCTGACAAGCCTTCAAGAATCCCCACCCCCCCACTTTTGACCCTCCTGCCCGGCCCCTGCAGCTGGACACCAGGCCTCCCTGGGCAGGAGGCAGCAGGAGGGAGCAGTACCAAGGGGGAGCCAGCAACCCCCACAGAGGCCCATCTGCCCTGTAGTGGGTGCCCCCCATGCTCCCCCTTCCTGCCAGAGATCTCAGCCAAGGAAAATCATTAGCAGCCGAGGCTGGGGGAGGGGGCAATTTCAGCCTCGGCCCCTCCCCTCCCAGCCTCCCTGGCTGGCCACACTGTTTATTATTCTAAAGGAGGAATTTGGCAGCCTGGCCAAGAGACAAGAGGTCACTGGGCCTAGATCTGGACGGCTGGACTGTGTGGGCTGGGCCCTCGGGGTGTGCAGCCCCCTGAACCTGGCTCCAGCATGGCTAAGGTCCCTTCTTCAGAATCCTCTTCCGCTAGGCCTGAGGCAAAGGTGGCATGGAGTCCCTGAGACTTTGAAGTGGAAAAGAACCCTTCTTGAACAGGCAACCAAGCCCAGAGAAGGGCAGAACTGTGCCTTGCACACAGTGAAAGGCAGGTTCAGGCTTCAAGGAGGTGACAGACGGGGCCTAGAGATCCAGGAGAGGGAAAAGGGGGACCTTTGGAGGGTGTAGACGCCCAGGTGACTCTATCAAAGAACAATTCTACTCCCCTCTCCTCCAGACAATTTTGACCGCTAGCTCTTGTTGGACTCTGTTTCTCCATCCAGAGAGGGATTTGAAAGACTTGTGTCAGAGATCCCTTCCCTTCTCTAAAACAGCCCTTTTAACTGTCCAGAGAGAAGATTCCAGTCACCAAATTCTCCCTGGGAGAGATAGAGGAGATGGGGGCTGTATTCCTGTGGTGACAGTGACGTGAGACTCCGTAAACCCATCCCACTCTGCGGGTGGACTTTCATCATCTCCATCACTTCCTTGCTGTTTGGACTTTGGCAAGTTATTTCCCACACTGGGCCTCAGTCTGCCTCTAGGTACAATTAGGATTCAGAGATTGTTCCTTCAAGTGACTGACTTACAATTCAATGGACTGTATTCAGAGCTCCTTTGAGGGGGAGATGTGACATGGACAGCGGGTTGGAGATGGAGAAGGATGAGCCTGGGGTCTCAGAGTGCTCTAGGTAATCTCTGATGATTCCCAACACCCCAGCTGCCCTCTCCCAGTGCCACACGGTCCTGAGGGGCTGGGTTTCCTGCCAACACCAGAGAAGCCCAGATAACTGACTTTGGGGTGGTAGGTTTGCTGGGAACAACTTCCTTTCTTCAGGGGATGGGGGTCATGGCAAGCAGGACTTGACCTATGGGAAAAAGCCATCTGATGCAAGGTTTGAGTCCTAGCCAGGGATGAACATGCCGCACTCTCAACTATTTCCCTGCCTTGAGAAGCCCTGGGAGCAGACCTTGGAGACCACTGTGTTCTTCCATGGAGATAATACTGCAAGCTGGAAGACTTTCTGACCACTCTCTCATTTTGGTCAGGTTGAACTGGACAGAGGCTCAGAGATTGAGAATGTACTCTGTTCTCCCAGTGAATTAGAGGGGCTTCTTGGGGTTCAGAATGAGGACCTCAATACCAGGGGACAGAGTGAGAGCATCGAATGCAGGGGGCTGGAGTGCAGAGCATCATTCTCTGAGCCCAGCCTCCCCTTCTTCTAACACATACAACATCCCCACTCCTTTCCCACCGTCTTAATCTAAATAAATCCAATCCATCTTGGCCACATCCGCTAGCAGCCGCTTCCCTCCTTCGGGGTCTCGAGGCTCCCACGACACAGGCAAGCTGGGGGAGGTGGGGTGGATTGCATCGCTGTCAGTGGGTGTGGCCTGCACACGGCAAGCACGTGCACACAGCACAGACGCTGCCTACGCACTCGCTTACACGCTCCTCTGACACACATGTGTTGGCCACAGCCCACGAGTACTGCCAGCTCTCTCCCAGGCACAAAATATGTGCATGCCCACGCAAACACACATGTACACAGCTCCCACTCACGGACAGAACATGCACAGCACAGACAGCTGCCATCTGAGAGGCACCTGAGAGCAACAAATCAGATCTAGCACCAAACATAGGTGCACGCATGGGATAAACACAGAGCAAGTCACACAGACTCGTGAGCCCCCTGAACAGAGGCAAGCCAGGGAGCCTACACAGATTGTATATTTCCTGTACACCAGGAATTTTTACAACTCAATAATAGTCAACTCTTAGGTAGGTACAATGATTACACTCATTTTATAGGTGGGGAAGTTAAGGCAAATGATACTCAAGGAACTCGCCTTGGTAAGTAAAGGTTTACACACAGATAAAGTCAATTGTTTGAACTATGTATCAGGGATGTGTCTTGTCTTCACACCTTTTCAATCTGTATGCAGAACAGATCATTTGAAGGCTGGACTTTATGAGGAGGAATGTGGCATCAGGACTGTAGGAAGAATCATCAAGGACCTGCATTATGCAAATGGCACAACCTTGCTTGACAAAACCAAGGAGGCCTTAGAGTGTTTGCTGCAGAAGGTCAAGGACTGCAGTCTTCAATATGGATTGAAACTCAACATCAAGAAAACAAAGATTCTTACCACTGGACAGATTTGGCAGCACAATGAAAGATGGAGAAGAGATAGAGATTGTTAAAATATTCAGCTTTCTAGGCTCTACAATCAACACTCTTGGCATCAGCAGTCAGAAAATCAAAAGACGAATTGCATTGGGAAAATCTGTTGCCAGTGGCCTCTCCAGAGGACTAAAGAACAGTGATGTCAGTCTAGAGACTAAAGTACACCTGATCCAGGCCATGGTCTTTGCAACTACTTGCTACATATCAGAGAGCTGGACAATGACTAAGGAGGACAGAAAAAGAATTGATGCCTTTGAGTCATGGTTCTAGAGAAGAGTATTGAACATACCATGGACTGCCAAGAAAACAAACAGGTCTGTCATAGAGAGGATGAAACCAGGTTGTTCCTTTTAGGCAAGGATTTAGAAGCTCCATCTAACATGGGCATGTGAGGGATCAGTCCTTGGAGAGGGCCATCATGCTTGGAAAGGTAGAAAGACCAGCATAAGAGAGGAGGAGCCGAGATGAGATGCCTTAACATAGTTACTGAGGTAATGAGGGTAGGTGTGTTGGAGCCACTGAGACTGGCTCAGGATAGGTCTGGGTTCAGAGCTATTGTGCATAAATAAGATCACTGGGTTGCCACTCAACAGCTCTTAACGATAAAGTTAATCATAGATGATTAACAGAGATGAGAGAAAAGAGAGGGGAGTAAAAATAATTAGATAAATTGGATGAAGAGAAAGGCTATATACAATATGGAGTTTATTAAAAAATAAACAAACCACAAAACTCATAGTGTTGAGTCAGAACCGACTCATAGCTGACCCTCCAGCGGGTTTTCAGAGGCTTTGAGTTGCTAGTCTTTCTCCCATGGAGTCACTTGTAGATTCGAACAGGAAAGGGAGGCGCTGCCTTTTGAGTTAGAGGCTCAGCTCTACTCCACTAGAGCTCCCTAGGGGTTGATGAAACAGTGTAATTAATTAATTACATTAATAAAACTGGACTGAAACAATGTCTGCTAATGAAAAGCCAATAGGATCTGTAAACTTTCACTAAAAAAAAATTTTTTTTAAAAAGACCGTAAACTCATGGGAAAGTTCTGCTCTGTGTTATAAAGTTGCTATAAATTGTATTTGACTTGGAAAAAACCAGAAAACAAAAAACAGGAACTCGCCTTGGAGTGCAGTGTTAGTGTGGGCAGAGCACAGATCTAAACGGAGGCCATGTGACTCTGGCACTTGTATTCTCTGGCACCCGGCTCCTCCACCTTTGAGGTTTGTACTTGGATGGGACTGGAGAGGGCACTGGAACTGACAGAGACAAACGATTTGGTATTTACTTAGCAGAGCGTTAACAAACGTACTGATTAGATGCTGGGGGCTGGAGAGGGGGTGTCATAGATTACTCCTTTCCTGTTTCTGGTTTGGGGTGCATGGGCAGGGATGGGTGTGTAGGGAGAATGTCATTTTCTGAGGTGACTGAGGTGGAAAAGCTGGGGCAGACACAGAGCTGGGTCAGGGTGTTGAGAGACCCGTGGATACCTTTGAGGACAGCAGACAGATGGTCCTTCTGGACATGGGGAAGAGGCTGGGTAGAAATAGCATCCAGATGTGGGGGCGCAGAAGAAAGCCTGCAGCATGGAGGAGGGGTACTTGGGGCAGCCAGGCTCAGGCCAGGATGCTCAGGATAAATAAGGTGCTTCTGGGAAGAGGAGGGAGCCTGGCCACAGGGTCGCAGGTCAGAGACCTGGAATGTCAGAGCTCCATGGCCCTCGGGCCCGACTATCTGATCGACCACCCCTCCTTCCTGTGTTCTATTGCAAGGATGGGGGAACTGAAGCCTAGAGGAAGAGGATATGTATGCCTCCCTGTTTCAGCCTAGCAGTGGGGACCTGTGAGCTGAAGCTCACCTGCAGGGTAAGGGGCTGGGGCCTTGAGGATGGTGAAGCCCCAGGACTTCAGACTACAGCCACTGTCCTACAGGACACCTTACTCTGCCACTTCTAGAGTTTGTCATCACTTTCTATGCACACAGCAGACAAGGATGGGCAACTGAGACTGAGAGGAGTGACATGTTGACTTGCTGGCAGAGGTAGACCAGTGTCTTGACTTCCAGTCTAGTGTTGTCACCTCCACACAGCTCCTGGAACAAATCTCAGGGGACTCACCAGCTCTACTACCTCCTTCTAGTATCATACCCCTGTCTGGGCCTCAGTCTTCCCATCTGCACAATGGGATAGACAGGGCTGTCCGAGTACATTTACAGGACGAAGATGCTGAGCCTCTAGGACCCTGCTCTGGAAGGCAGCTGCACTGAGTTGGAATGCAGGAGTAGGGGTGCTGGGCAGGAGCCCCTCGCTGGGATTTCATGACTCAGCTCAGAGAAAGCAGCCAGTTCCAGGCTGGGAGTGTGTGGGGGCAAGAGGCATCTGGAGCCAGGGACAGAGTCCTCCTGCCAGCAGTGAGGAGAGTAAGAGAATGACAGCGGTGCAGGCCGGGCCTGGCACAGAGTCTGACCGATGTGGCCTCACCCCAAGTGGGCTGAGGGGACAAGAACTGGGTGTGATCTTGTAGAATGAATGGGGGAAGCCCATCCTGGGAGCCACGGAAGGGAGCACGTTCCAGAGGGAGGATAAGAAGACGAGAGATGGGGGTAGTGGAGGGGAAGGGGCTGAGGCTGTGGGATCTCACCTGCCCCTTCAATTGGCATCTCGCTTGCATCTAGTGGTGAAGGCTCACCACTTCACTCCTTCACGGTGGTCTTCCCCGCGCCTACCCCCCTCCCCCAGCCTGAGGGTCACACTAAGGACCAGAGAGGACAAACAGCCCAGCTCCAGTCACAGAGTGATGGAGTCTGATCATCAACTGTGTCATGCTGCTTCTTGACCCAGGGGACATTTGTGTTCTGAGGTGCTCACAGAGTACCCTAGAAAAGCAATAGAAACAGCATGGGCTCTGGCTGCGCTGGAAGTCCTGGTGGATAGAAAAGCATACCCTGGCATTTGCTAGCATTCTACCCCCATTTCTACCACCCACCCCCCAAGCTCACTGCCGCCTGCCTGCTCCTCTGTACTCACTTCCTCCTTGGTCTCCTAACCTCCAGTCTTCCTCCTCCAACCTGCTCTCATCTCCCAATCAGAGAAACTTTTTAAAAATATCTGCCTGACCGTTCTCTCCCTTACCGGCCCTCCATGGCTTCCTGTTGCCCTTAGGTAGAGATTGGGTTCTCAGCCTGGCCTTAGGAACCTTTGCATACTAACCCTGCCACAGGTCTGTCATAACTGAAGGAAGGATACCGCCTCCCGGGTCCCAAGGGCCTTAGTCAGGCCCCCAAACTCATCACTCACCGCATTGCTCTTTTCCCCAAGTGGCCTCCCTAGGGACATAATGGAAAGAAACAACCCATTTTCTGGAAGTTCAAAATAAGTGAAACATTTGTCTGGATTGGAGCCAGGCCGATCAAGAACGGCCCGATCCCCCAGCACAAGCCCCCATCCTGCCGCACACACCCCCTCACCCGCCAGAGCATGTGTGCTTAGGGGCGGGGGTGGAGGGCTGGACCCAGCTAACTTGGAACAGTTCGTGGGAAAGCACTCAGTGTGTGCCTCACGGCTGCTGGGGGCCCAGGGGAGGCAGCCTGGGTCCCCACACAGGCTGGGAACGAGCCTGAGAAGGAGGTCAACGAGGGAGGCGGGGGACCCTGCACACCCCTGCCGCCAGCTCGCCTGCAACCCGCCCGCCTGCAGTGCAGGCACTTCCTGCCTCGTGGGGCACCTCGGCACCTCGCTGCCCTTCCCAGTCAGCCCCTCCTGGCCAAGTGACCCTGGTCTGCCCTGACCCAGTGGACCTCTGGAAGCTCTGAATCCCAACTGGACCCCCAACAGACCCTTTAGAAAGGAAAGAGAAGGTTCTAAAGGCCCTGAGAACAATCAAATAAAAAAGGATGCTAGCTCCCCATGGTTTAGTACTGAGAGAGCTCTGGTGGCCAATCTGCAGCGAGCTGCACTGCTGAGAGACCAAGTCTCTCTGGCAATTCAAATCCATCAGCGTTCTCTGAGAGAGAAAGATGGGTGATTCAAAGACTTGGAAACCCAATGGACGGTCAGTTGATTCTGACTCAGCAACGAGGAAGAGAGAGTGATCCATTTCCTAGAGGAAGCCCAGCGGCACAGTGGTTAAACAGCTCGGCTGCTAACCAAAAGGTGAGCAGTTTGAACCCACTAGGTGCCCTCTGAGGACCGATGAGGCAGGGCAGTCTGTCTCCATAAACATTGACAGCCTGGGCTCTGTTCTGAGGGAGCTCTGGTGGCCTAGTGATAAGAAGTTGTACTACCAACTCAATCCACGAGCTTTTCCGAGGGAGCAAGATGAGCAATCTCCCGCAATTTACAGCCTCTGAAAACCCACTAGAGGCTCAGCTATGAGTTGGCACACATCAGCCACCAATTCTCTGTTCTAAAGAGATGCCATGAGTTGAAAGGGACTCAAAGGTATTTAGCTTGGGGTTTTGGTCACCCACCTCCTGGCTAAGCCCTTTGTGTGACTGTCATCACCAAAGTCCCCAAACCACCACCGACCGATGTCCTTGCCTGCCAGCTCTCCATCTCAGAGATGAGGAGGCACAAGGCTTGTCAGTGGTGGAACCGGATTCAATCCTGGGGAGACAGGTTCACCATGCAGGTGATGTTCCCAAGGTAGGAGGTAGTGATGAGCCTGTGGTGGCAGCTCACACACAGAGCAGCCGCCAGGGTTTCATTCACCCTCAGCTTCCTGACCTCTTTGTTTCTTCTTCCTGTTGGCTTTCTGAGTTGTTTAAAATCAACTTTGAGAAGTTTTTCCCTTTTAGGTATTTATTGTAATTTTTTTAAGCGTGCATGTCCCTTCCTCCTCCCCACAACTGGATGGACCTGAAGCTGACAGCTCAGAAGACCAGTCACACCGTCTTTCACTCTGGAGACCGGGAGGAGTCACAATAAAAAAAAAATATCAAAAATCCAAACCACTGGCCAATTGGTTCTGACCCACAGCAACGCTCCACCAGGCTTTCGATGCTGTATATCTTTATGGGAGGAGACCACCTATTATTCTTTGTTCTGTGGAGCATGTTAGTGGACTTCTGCACCACACCATCAAGAAAGGGTCATAAGTACTTCCTACTCACGTTTCCCTCACCCTTTCTCCAAACCAAAGGAATGCCTAATCTATGGCTGCATATCCCCCTTGACAGGGACACCATCACCTCACCTGGCAGACCCTTTCATTCTCAGACAGCGCCAGCTCCTTAAATGTCAGACTATAGAAACAGATTGCAGCACATTGAACAACAATTGCCTTATGGTGTCCTCTCTTCACTAGTTCTTCTTCTATATACCACACCCCCAACCTGGAACAACACCTTTCTTCCCACTCCTTATCCTGATGCCCCTTGACCTGAAAACCAGTGTGATCTGGAGTGCTTATGATAAATAATGCCCTCTGTGAAGTGAGACAACATGAGGATTTTGTTTCATCCTCACAGCAACCCAGTGAGGAGAATTCAGTCTTTATTCCTATTTCACAGGGAAGAAAACTGAGCCACAGAGAGCTTGCTCACAGTCATACAGTCAGATAAGCAAAGGGGCTGGTGGACAAACCCACGCCCGTATAAACTAAAGCTTACCACCGTGGCAGACTGCCCATCTCCTGCCAGAAACAGGAGTGTTCCCAGAGAAACTCCTCTCCATAAGACACACCCAGAGGGTCCATACAGACTCTTGGGGATGGAGGGTCCTTTTAAAGAGGGTCTTCTCCGAGGGGCACCTGCTCCAAGTCACCCAGTAATTTGGAAGGTGGATTCAAGGTAGAACTCAGAACCCTTCTGTGACTCCACTGCAAACGCTGGTCCTTCAAAAGAAAGAATGTGTCTGGCAGGCACAGTGCCCCAGCAGGAATTAGGATTTAGTGGAGTTTTGAGATTTAGTGGCTAATCTAGGACTGGAACCCACATCCAATGACTCAGTGTGTTTTCCCTCCCCGCCCCCCACTAGTTATTTCCTGGACTTTTGTCTTAGTCCTCCATTCTATTTCCCTCAGGTCACATCTTTCCCAAAGGCCTCTGTGATGGAGTATCCAGCAGCCAGGCTAGGTACATGGCCCCCTCTACCTCAGGCCTATTGAGGCCTCTGTATCTCAGTTTTCTCATCTGAAAGCTGGGGCTCAGCATTAAGTTATAGAAGCTATGATATGAGTCAAGGTCAGGTCTGTCCCTACAAGGACCCCCATGTCCTAGGGTCTCCGTAGCTGCAGGGGTTTCAGACCTCCACCATGCAGGGGCTGCCTTCCCTGCCCCCACCCTCTAAAGCCTCATCTCTGTCCGATGCCATGGCAACAGAGAGCACCAGGCCCTGGCAGCCAAGGGAGCCCCTGCGAGGGGTCCCAGGCCAAGGCGGGAGGGGGATGCAGCAGGCGCAGACAAGCAAACCTTCTGTTCCCGGGCTGCTGCCCAGGATCAGCCCTGGCCGGGGTGGGGGCCGCAGTAGAATGAGGCCTCAGAGCCAAGTGGGCAGGGGGCAGGCAGGCCTTGGGGCTGGTTCACAGTGACCCACCAGCACGCAGCCTTCCCTGCCAGGACAGGGCAGCTACTTAACGAGGAAGCCCGTCATGAACTGATGCCAACTCTGGAGAATTGAGATTCCCCTCAGAGCCCTCCCGGGCAGCAGAGCAGGAGGGGAGAGAGCGCCCATGTTTCACTGACCCTCCAGCCAGCTCAGCGTCTGCTCTCCCACCTGCTTCATCCATCATTCTCTCATTCACTGTTACTTGGCTGGCTGTGTCTCAGTTTCCTCATCTGTACGCTGGCGCTCACGGCTAAGATGTGGAGACCATCACATGAGTTGACACAAGTAAAACACAACAGGGTCTGGCACCCTGCCCTCTGCAAAGCTAGTGGCCATGTTGTTATTATTATTCACTCAGTCACGAGAGAACAAGTCATTCCCCCCCACCTTCCCTCAGCCCGGAGCCCAAGCTGGGCTAGGCCTTTTGTCAGCAGAGTGCGTGATCTGCAGACAGTGTGGTACAGCCTCTTCCCAAAAGGGCTCCTTGGGAAGGGGTCGCTGCTGTCTTTGCTGCAATGTCAGCAACAGCCCTTCCTAGTCATTTCACAGAAGCTCCCAGTAAGGACCAGATGGGGGACAGCCTCGTCCCAGTGTACTTGGGACTAGATCCAGTGTCCAAGTCTGATGACGCCCTGTCCAACCTCTGTCCACTAGCTCCTTCTGTTACACTTGTCCTCAACCCTCATTTTGACTCCCCACCAAATAGAAAATCCCACTTAACAATTATTTGAGTTCATGGAAAGTTCTGGAACAGTATTAGCTTTGCAATAAATAGTGCTCAGTTGATGTTTATGTAGCATGAGAACAAATGGTACTGTACAATCAGCTCTTTTGGTCTTCAGGCCCAGGACCTTGGCTGATCTTAAACAACACAAGAGTCACCAGGCTAGGGCCAAATGGCAGGTGACAGTAAACCTTACCCTCCAGGGGGATGACAGAAGTCAACTGACGAGGGAATAGAACACACATATGGGACCTGGTGCCAGCAGGCTGGGCCTCAACCCTCTGGGACAGGAAGAGTTTACTAGACAGGCCAGTGCAATAGTTCCAGCTAGAAGAAACTTAATTCAGAGTTCAAGTCCCACGTGCACAACTACGTAGCCTCTCTAAGCTTCACTTCTTGGAGTCCAGCTATCCTGGCCTGAGATCTCATTTTTCATTGGTTTAAGTATCAGAGATGATTAAAAGAGTGACACCTCAGAGATGCTCAGCAAACAATTAGAAGGGGTGATTCCTCCAGTGGGAAAGGCAGTCTGATTTTTTTTTATTTTTTTATTTTCTTTTTTTTTTTGCAGTCTGATTTTTTGATGGAGGTGGTCATGAGCTAGGTGTTCAAGGTCTAGTTGAGATCCCTGGTGGACGAGGCTGGAGTAGGGTGTTCACAGAGGCTCAGCATGAACTAAGTTAGAGGCATAAGAAAATGCAGGCTGAAGAAATGGCAAGAAACTGGGCTGTTTGGCAAAGAGGCAGTTGATAGGCAGGGAAGGAAGACAGAGGTCACTCTGAAAAGGACTTGGGGTGCTGGATGAGGATCGGCTTTGCCTTGGAGAGATGGAAGTCAGCTGTTAAAGGCACTGACAGTGGATGTAAGCTGCCAAGTGGACAGTGGTCATTGTGTGCCTTCATGTACCTGTGGCCGGTATTGGAGGCAGGCATTACACAAGAGAGTGACAGGAGCAGGTTGGCATTTTGTGAGAGGGTGTGAAGTAAGATACGGACCCGAAGACTGAGGCCAGTGTCAGGGATAAAGCCCTTCCAAACCCACTCTGACCTCTCCTGCAGGACTAGTATCATAATTTTCAAGGTCCAAGGTAAAATAAAAATACAGGACCCTCTGTGCAAAAAATTATTAAGAATTTCAGAATGGGAGCTACAGAGCACTAAGCCAAGCTCAAGGCTCTCTAAAACCGACACTTTGACTAAAGGGGAGACTATCTGTCCAGCTACCAATTTATCCATTTCTCTACTTATTTAATCTAGGTGTTTAGCCAATATTAAAGCTGTCACTGTTAAACTAGTCATTCAGCAGAATATATGAGCTGGTAGCTGACAAGGGACACACACACAGGTAAGAGGAATATCCCACAACCCACTGGGTCACAGCAGGACTTTATCCTCAAGTGTAGTAGTCCTGGCCTAGGAGAGGCTAGGACCCAGAGCTGCTGTGACATGCTTATAAAATGAAATCATGTTTCTAGGGAGATCTGGTGGCTTAGTGGTAAGGAACTGCACTGCCATTCCAGCGGTGGTGGTTGTTGTTGTTAGGTGCCGTCGAGTTGTAGACGACTCATAGCGACCCTATGAACGAAAGGCCTGAGCACTGTTCATATATAGAGTTTCCAGAAGCAAGTCATTTTGGAAGTGGATGCCACTCCTGCTTCCAGGTTTGTTTTTGTCGGGAAGCTCCACCAAACACTGTTCACCACGGGTGAGCATTATCACGTTTGGCACATCAGTGTCATGCTATTCAAATCCACCAGCTGCTCTGTGGGACAGGGCTGGGCAATCTCCTTCCGTGCAGTTTACTGCCTCTGAAAACCGACTGGAGGGTCAGCTATGAGTCTGTTCTGACTTACCTGTACACAACCACTGGGGCTAACCCTGGGACTCAGCTGCCTATCTTTCGGCTCAGCCTCGAGTGTGAAGAAGAAGCTGATGAGCTCACAGCCCTGGAGGTTTCATATCCAGGGAAGCAATGAGGATGTGACAGAACTGCTGTAAGTAGCCTGGCAGGGCTAAGGGGCATTTTTGACTTAAGAGGTACTGTGGCTCCAGAGGAGAAGTGGCGTGGCCAAGGAATCCAAAATACAAAAATTACCCAGGGGGTTTCCACCTTCCTCAGAATGAATGGGGTTCAGCCCAGCTTTGCTCTCTGCCCCACTCCAGCATCCACAGCACACCCAGAGCTCTGGAGGCTGAGCCTTGCAGGACAGAGTGGATCTAGGCCTTGAGATAATGATGCTATGACACATACAGAGAGCCCCGGCCTGTAGGCTAGGCCCCAGCTCAGTGCTTTACGAGCGTTGGTACCTCCCTCCTTTTCTCTGAACCTCAGCCTCTAATCCATACAATAATGGGGTCTGACTGGGTGATCCCAAAAGTCCTTTCCATTTCTGACCTTCCAGAAACTTCTCACTCCTTGGCCCGGCTACCCCTCCTCCCAAGGGACAGTCTATCACTGAGTGGAGAAGTTGGTTTCTCTGGTAGATGAAAGGCTTCAGACAGCTGAGACATCAAACAGCCCTTAACTGAGGTGAGAAGGGAGGTACCTAATGCAGCCAAAGCAATAGATTTTTCTTTTCAAACTGCATTTTCAATCTTGCTGGGGGTGGGGTGTCCCTGAATGCATCGGGGAGAGGAGCCTGGGGCCAAGGCCCAGGTTCAAGAGGCTATTTTGCCTGAGGGCTCTGGCCCTGAGGCTTAGGCAGGTCTGGAGGTGGGTGCCCAGGCTGGGAACTCCCAGTGTGTGGATTTCATACTCCACCCCAAAAGAACGAACAGATATGTCTTGAACATACAACCAGGGTGCTACTTAAAGTCAAGGATGGAGAAGCTTCTTCTCACATATTTTGGGTGTGGTGTTAGGAGAGGCTACTCCTTGGAGAGGTGGAGGGTCAGTGAAAGACAGGAAGACCCTCAGTGAGACAGATTGACACAGTGTCTGCAGCAACAGGCTCAAGTGTATCAGGGAAGTTGAGGCTAGGACGGGCTTCAGATCTGTTGCTCATAGGGTCGCTGAGTCGTTCTAGACTCCATAGCACTTAACAACAACCTCCCACAGTGCTCATTCCTCCATGTCTCTAGATCCTTGTCATTCATTTATCCCTGGGCCAAAGCCTGCTTCTTCGGATACCAATTTCCACCTACACTCTCAGTCTCGTTCATCTTGAAATCTGAGCACAATTGGATAAAAAACAGCATTGGAAGGAACCCAAAATGGCACACACACTTGCCTTCCCAAACACTTCCAATAGGCATAGCTTCCAAGCAAGGGGTTCCTCAGTCTTCCAGGAACATGGGCAATGGATTCTGTGGGAATGGACCAGCACCGGCCCCTCTGAGCTTCCCGAGAAGCTGGGTCTATTAGCAGGCTGTGCTTGTCATCAGAAAGTCCCTTCTTGTTCTTGCAGTTTCAAGTTGTTCATCAATGCTCATGGATCCTTACCTCTTTCTGTACTATGGAGAGAAAGGGTAGGAGAAAACCCTTTCATCATGCAGCTAAACATGCATGATCCCGAGTACACAGTGGGGCTTGTGCAGCTGCCAGTTATGGCCTGGTGTAGCTTGGAATCCTCGAATTGTTCTAGAGTTGGAAAAGGCTTAGAGTCACCCAGTTCAACCTCCTCATTGAGAGAACTGAGGCCAGGGGAGGACCTGACTTGTTTGCAATCAAGCACAACGTGATCCTGGGTCTAGAATCCTAAGGCCCTGAAGCTCAGTTTACAGAGCTTATTCTGGGAGTGGTCCAGGTCTCTTCCAATCCTCCTTAGGAATCTGGAGACAGAAATGCCTAAATTCAAGGCCTAGTCCCACCACTTTCTCTTGTGGAACTTTGGGCAACTGATTCAAGATCCCTGAACGTCTGTCTCATTTGTAGAATGAGGAAAATTTATACCTACTCTTTGAGGTTGTTATTTTTATTTACTTTAATAAAAATTAAGCACTTACTGACGTCAAATGTGTTCTAAATGCTGAGGATTACAGGAGATAACTACAAAGCAATGTAGGCAAAAAAATTTAACTCATTACTGTTGTGTCAGAATCGATTTATAACTGACCCTTTAGACAGTCCTTGAGGCTGTAAATCACATGGGAGGAAGCTGTTCATCTTTCTCCTCTGCAGCTGATAGTAGATTCAAATCTCCAGAGAGGCAAACTATCAGGTTAGAAGCACAAATCCCTACGGACTAACCACCAGAGGTCCATAATGTATGCAAAGTATGGTGAAAACACATAGAAAGTACTCAAAAATTGCTAGTCACTGGCGCTGTTATCCTACCCAGTTTCCTAGCTCTGGCCCCAGAGAGGTACACAACACTTCTGCCATCCCTTCTCCCTTCAGGGAGGGATGTGCTGTGCAAAAGAGTGGAGGAAGGTCTCCTCTAGCCTCAAGGACAAGGTTTTCAATTGTGTGTAAGAATTGAGGTGTGTGGAATGCTTCAGGGACATCCGGGGACCTTCTCGTTCCTTCCTCCCTCCCTGCCACACTGAATGCCCTGTCCTGGGCAAAGCTCTCAGAGCCCCCTCCTCAGTCCATAAGGCAGCTGGGCTCAGATCCAGACTGTAGATGGTGCATGGGGGACAGAAGAGGGACCCAATAATGCACAAAGAGGTCAGGGTCCCTTCCCTGGCAACAGCCCGTCAGAGGTTACAGAGCAGTTTCACAGCCAAGTGGGATGTGGGGAGAGCAGTTACCACCTCTTAGCAAATGGCATTCAGGATTCAGTATAGAACTGTGATAAGCACCTTATCATGAGCCCCATGTAGCCCCCATACAGCCCCGGCTGCTCACAGATGAGGAGACTGAAGCCCAGAAAGGCAAAGTGACTCACCCAGCATCATCTGCTGATCAGAAGCAATATTAAGACTAAAGCTCAGTGGGTTTGATGGCCAAGCCTGGCATTTTTTATTCAGTGTCCACTGCATTTCAGATGAGAAGCAGCTATAGTAGGGCTGAGGTTGGACACATAGTGGACATGAGTGAAGTGGGGATCAAGGGTGCGGCTCTTGATGCTGGGCCCACAGTGCTTTCCTGCTGTCCCACATACAGGGTCAAGTTCTTCTTCCCCCAGAAACAGCTGTTATCCACAGAGGAGAGAGGCTGCCTGATAACCACGCTAAAGCTGAAACCTCTGCTTTCAACAGAGGACGTCTCCCAGATGGCCTCCATTCCCAAGCAGAACCAAGCCAGGGCCTGCATGCACTGTGAAGGGAGCCCAACTAGAGGCTGTCCCCTCCTGAGGGGAGGATGTAGCAGCCAGGGCCCAAACCCGCATGAGAATGGAGACTCTTTCCTGAGACCAGGGTTCCCTGGGAAGGTGGGATCATGACTGTGCTTTCAGGCAGATCTACCAGCTTTGTGACCCTGGACAATTCACTTATCCTCTCCAAGCCTCACTTTCCTCATCTGTAAAATAGGAATGATCCCAACACCACTGTTAAAGAGCTGTTGTGAGGATTACAGTGCCTGTGAGGTGCCTGGTTTGGAGATTGTGGCCAGCCCCGCAGTCATGTCCATGAATGGTGGGGTTCAGAGTGTCCTGGCTGGAGAAAGCAGAGGGCTACCTGACCTCCAACATTCTTGCTGGGGACTTGCTGTGACTGAGGATGACAGAGGCAACAGGGTTCCTTTCTCATTTGTAATGTGGGAAATCAAAGGAGCTTCTAATGCCCTGAACGTGCATGTGAGGAAGGCAGGCCCGGGCTTTGGTAAGTCTCAGTCTCTCTTCAATAGCATAGGTGGTGAGGGCTGAACACAAATGAAGCCTGAGGCCTAACGACTAGGATACAAGCAGGAGGAGAAGACCAAACAGAAAGGGCCGGTGGCGTGCGTAGTGTGGCAGCAGGTAGTGTGGCCTGGGAGGTTAGAGGACAGAATGAGCTCTGAGAGACTGTAAGAGCCCAGGAAGGCTGCCTGGAGGAAGGAGGCAAAAGTGGTGAGGATACTTGAGGGGAAAATGGAATTGAGGAGGAAAGAGATTCAGGCAGGAGAAAGGGGAGAGCAAATGCCCACAGACAAAATCTTGCAAACTCCTTCTGGGAATCCTAGGCATATAACTGGATACCCAAAAGGCCCAAGTTTGCATTAAGGGCGGAGGTTTGAGGGGACAGTCAGGGAAGAGCCCTTGTAGCCAAGCTTTCCGACTTACTAGCTCGGTGGTTATGTGGCTGCTATGAGCCTCAGTTTCCCTGTGGGTAAAAGGGCGAGCGAGCAGTCCCAGCCTCCGGAGCTGCTGGTTAGCACTGAATGAGATCATTCTTGCAAAGCACTCAGTACAGGGCCTGGCACGCAGCGTCAGTCAGGGCAGCCATTGTTAAGAGCTGGGGTTTTCGACAGGCACTAGGGAGCCACAGAAGGGTTTTGAGCAAGAAGTTGATGTTATCAGACTCATGTGTTGAACAAAATGGAGAAGAAGCCCAGCCTGACTAATCACTTGGGACCTAAGGAACGGGCCTGGCTGGCTCTTCACAGGAGCCTCTCAGATCTGACAGGCTGGTCCCAGATCCCAGCTACAACTGACCCAGTGCTAGGCTGCCTGCCTAGGGCCCCCACCTCTAGAACTTTCCCAGCCGCTCAGAGTTTGGAAGGACATGTTAGGAATCTGGAAAATTTGCAAATCCATTTAAATCCCCAGAGGTTGCCTGGCAGCTGACTGGCCTAGAGCCAAGAGGCTTCTTAGGGCCAGGCCTACTACACCCGAAGTCCCCAAGTCTGCTAGGTCTGCTTTCTAGTACCCTTACTCAGTGCCATCCTCAGAGCACCTCTTCTGCCCATCCCAGCTCTCCCCTTTACTTGTAGACTGTGCTGTGCTTCGAAAGCCCCAGTTGGGCACCCTGAAACTCTGGGGTTTGTTTAATGAAGGAGGGCAGCAGTTAAGAAAACCAAGGGCCCCCACCCCTCCAAAAGTGGCCTGAGCAGAGGAAAGGCTAGAAATGGTTCCTTCAGCCCTGACACCGTCTTCTGCCTGCTGGCCTCCTCTCATCTGGTTTTGTTAAAAATATTTTCCATTTTTCAAGGCGCAGGCTGGACAGGACAGGAGGCTAGGGCCCTCCCTCTCCCAGCACTTACCTTGTTGCCTGATAGGTCCCAGGCTCAAGGCGGCCACCCCCTCCAGAAAGTCCTCCTCACTGCCCTCTCCCGTTATCTGGAGACTTTGCTGGACTGGAGATAGGAGGCAGGCGGCAGGGCAGGAGGACAGAAGGGTCGCTGCAGGAGCCAGGAACCCCAGCAAATGAGCGAGTGGGGGTTGCTGCAGGGATGGGGAGGGGCCCAGCTTCGTCTCACTCCCAAAGCATCCTTCGGGAGGAGCTAAGCTGCTAGGAGAGGCCGCCCAGGGTCTGGCTGGGTGGCAGGGCAGGGGCTGCAGTAGAATCCTCCTGTCCTGCAGTAGAGTCCTCCTGTCCTGCACTGAGTAGCTCACTGAGCGTTCTGGGTCCCAGACAGGGCGGGCAGGGACTGTGAGGCGGCTGGCAGCCCCAAGGAGCTCACACCACTGTGGGCTTCCCTGCCCACCCCTCCCCACTTTGGGGGAAAGGCTGAAGGACGGCCTCTGATTGGCTCAGCTGGGAGAAGGGGGGCGACAGGGCAGGGAGGGTGGACGCGTGCGTCTGTTTTCAATTTCACTTTTCACCCCCCCTCTCTTTCTTTTCCCCCAAGTTTCTTGTTTTTCTTCCTTTTCCCCCTGTGCTTGCTCCCTCCCATCTCCTGCTCTCAGGATGTGAGGGGATGTTTAGAAATTCCGCAACCCACGCCAGCCAGCCGCTGAGTCACTTTTATTAAAGAGTGGCCCGTCCCCACTTGTCTGATGCCTCTTACTGGTGGCAGCCCATCCTTGTCATGGTGCCTGAGGTGAGGGGCGTTCCTCTGTGCCTCAGTTTCCCCATCTGTGAAGAAAGCTCTGGTAAGCTCTATGGTTGATTCCATCAGCATTCATTCATTGACCAAACATTACTGACTATGTGTCAGGCACTGCACTGGGCTCCAAGGATGTGGTAGCATGTCACAGTCTGCAACTTTAGAGAAGGCCAAGCTAGAGGGAGAAATAGACAGAATGAGAGCAGGTACCCCACTGGGAGGCAAGGAGGCAGGAGTACATTTATAGAGCACTTGGTCTAGTGATAAGGAGCTGCATTACTGACCCAAAGGCACAGGCTTTGAATCCATCAGCTGCTCCATAGGAGATAGGTGGGGAGTATCCTCCTGTGCTATTACCCCTGAAAACCACTGGAGGGCCAGCTGTGTGTCGGTTCCAACTTGGTGGTACATAGCAATAACATTTGGGAATTGTTGTTGTTAAGTGCCGTTGAGTCACAGGTGACTCGTAGCGACCCTATGAAGGAGAGTCCTCAACGCTTGGGTGCCTTTCTTCCTCTCCAGGTTCATAGGGTTTCCTGAGGCAAGCTATTATGGAAGTGGATGCCTCTCCTCCTTCCAAGCTTGTTTTAATCAGGGAGCTCCACCCCACTCTCTGTCCGCATTGGGTAACCAACCATTAACAGGAATAAAAAAAGAAATGAAAGACACTCTTGTATTATCTCACTTTTTCGGGAGAAACCAAGGCTCAGGTGTGACTTGGCATAGAGAAGTATTTTCCCAAGGTTACCCAGCACAATTTTTTTTTCAGACTTCAAAACTTGTTTCTGTCATTTGAGTCTCTTAGGTTCCAGGCAAGAATTGTTATTACCATGTGCCATTGAGTCAGAACCGAATCACAGCTTCTCCACCAGTGGGTTGGAGGCTGTGTATGGTCCATAGGAGGCTGTATATGGCACAGGAGGGGATCACTCGTCTTTCTCCCTGGGAGCAGCTGGTTGATTGCAACCACCGGCCTTTTGGGTTGGCTGCACAACTCCTTATCCATTGAGACCCAGAGTTCCATTGGAAAGGATTATTTGTCCTGTTTTAGAAATAAGAAAGCGGAGGCCATGAGGAGAGAAGTGAGCTGCCCCAAACTCATGCAGCAATGGTAGAGCTGAAGCAGAAATGAGTCTCATGGAGAACAGAACCGAGGGAATATAGCTCATGTGATGAGAGGAGCCCCATATTCCCACTCAGATCAGATCTCCTGCACCTCCTTCTGCCCTGCTTACCCCTTTGTCTCAGTCTCTTTAATTCAGTCACTCAACAGGTATTTTTGAGAACTATTAAACTCTGCTTTCCTCCTTTGCCACTAGGGACTGATCATGGTCCCCAAATTGGACTTTTAATCCCCCACACTTGACTTCCAAGAAGAATATGGAGCCAGGATGGGAGGAGGACTCATCAATAACCTACACTATGCAGAAGACACACCCTTGCTTGCTGAAAGTGAGGAGGACTTGAAACGTTTGATATGGAAGATCAAAGAATACAGCCTGCAATGTTGATTTCATCTCAATGTCAAGAAAACAAAAATTCTCACCACTAGACCAATAGGTGACATAATAAATGGAGAAACGACTGAAACTGCCAACAAGTACATCGTACTTGGATCCACAATCAACATCCTTGGTACTAGCAGTCAGGAGATCACGAGATGTATTGCACTGGGTAAGTGTGAAGTCAGGGACTTCTCCAAATTATTGAGGGGCAATGATGTGGACTGAGGACTAAGATGTGCCTGACTTAGGTCAAGGTATTTTGAAAAGTTTGCTATGCATCTGAGAGCTGGACAATGAATAAGGACAACGGAAGTACAGATGGCTTTGAGCTGTGGTGTTGGAGAAAAGCACTGACCTGGCTCTGAGCTTGTTAACAGTGGGACTATAGGGTAATACGAGAGAACCCAAGAGCCCACAGGCTCAGGCCTCACAGGGACTTCTTGTGCCCGAAGACTCCATCAAAAATGTGCAATTGCCCTTCTGGCATTTGTGCCACTCACCTCTGCAGCCTTGGCCCAACTACTGGGACCAGGAGAGCTCAGTGTAAGGGGATCTTTCACCTCCCTGTAGTTGCTGGGTGCCATCAGGTCAGCTCTGACTCGTGGTGACCCTAAGAAGCACTGCCTGATCCTGTGCCATCCTTACACTTGGCCTGGGCTTGAGCCCACTGGGGCAGCAACTCACGAGTTCCCCCAATGCAGATCTTGGATCAGAACACCCAGATGCGGACCCCTTGGCCTCCCATGGCAAGCTGCCTTTCCTCATCTCTACCTAACAGGGACAAACTCACAGTGCCGGCAGGACCTTGGGTGGTCTGCCTGAAATCTCCCTTAAAGCTGGACCCTAGCTAGAGAGAAGAGCTGGGGGGCCCCGGGGCAAGTGGACAGCTGGGGGCCAGAGGGGCGATGCAGAGGGGAGGGGGTGCTGGTGGTGGCTCCCCTGGGAAACTGGCGGCCAGCAGTTTCCGGCCAGCCCAGCAGCCCTGCTGGCCCATCTGGAATCACTTAGCCCCCACCACCATTAACCCTTGGTGGGCGCCGGGCTGTCACGGTTCCTCTCAGTTGAGATGGAAGTGGATACTGAGCCACACAGGGACCACAGGTGAGTATGTGGATTGAGGCAGTTCTGAGTTCAAGTCCCAGCTCCTCCACTTCCAAGTGTGTCCCCCTGAGCAAGTAATTTAAATTCCTGAGCATCACTTTCTACATTAAAAACCAAAACCAAACCAAACAAACAACTCACTACTGTCAAGTCTGAGGATGAGGCAGTCCTCAGAACATAGCAAGGGAACACTACAAGGTTCGAAATCAGGAAAAGAGTGCATCAGGGATGCGTCCTGCCTTCATACCTTTGCAATCCCTATGCGGAACAGATCATTTGGGAGGCTGAGCTCAATGAGGAGGAATGTGGCATCAGGATTGGAGGAAGACTCATCAACAACCTGCCTTATGCAGATGACACACCTTGCTTGCTGAAACTGAGGAGGACCTGAAGAGCTTGCTGCAGAGGGTTAAGGCCTATAGACTGTAATTTATATAGAAGCTCAACATCAAGAAAACAAAGATTCTCACCACTGAACCAATTGGAAATACCATAAAAGATGGAACAAAGATTGAGATTGTTAACAATTTCAGCTTGCTTGGCTCCACACTCGACACTTGGCACCAACAGTCAGGAAATCAAAAGATGAATTATATTGGGAAAGTCTGCTGTCAGGGACCTCTCCAAAGTGCTAAAAAGTAATGATGTCAGTCTAGGGACTAAGGTGTGCCTGATCCAGATCCTGATCTTTGCAATCACTTACCATGCATCAGGGAGCTGGACAAAGACTAAGGATAACAGAAGAATCAATGCCTTTGCGTTGTGGTGCTAGAGAAAAGTATTGGACATACTGCCAAGAGAACAAATGGGTCTTTATTGGAGAGGGTAAAACTAAGTTTCTCCTTGGAGGCAAGGCTTTTGAAGCTCTGTATACATACTTTGGGCACGTGACCAGGAGGGACAGGTCCTTGGAGAAAGACATCATGCTTGGAAGGGTGGAGGGACAGTACAGGCAAGGAAGACCCTGGATGACATGGATTGAACAGTAACTGGGGTAATCGAGGTAGGTGTGTTGGAGTTATTGAGACTGGCTCAGGAGAGGGCAGGCTTCAGAGCTATTGTACATAAGGTCTGTGTGGGTTGCAGGCAACTCAATGGCATCTAACAACCATCAAGTCTGAACCAACTCATAGCTGACCCTCCAGTGAGTCCTCAGAGCTTGTAAATCACACAGATTGCCCATCTTCCTCCCTCAGATCAGCTGGTAGATTTGAACCACCTGCCTTTGGGCTAGCAGTGCAACTCTTCACCCACCAGAGCTCCCTAATGTTTATAAAGGGATTGGTAAAGGATTGAAATAGTAACCTCATTACATTCACCCACAAGTATAAAGAAGAGGTCAAGCCGGGACACGATAGGAGCTGACAAATTGACATCCTGTTTCAGTGACTTTGACCTGTCACGGCATCTGCTGACAGGGTTTGCCACTGTCACAATGGATGTCCTGGCATTCAGAGCAACCTTCACTCCTGCTTCAGTGATGGAGATAGTCTGCTCTCCCAACGCTTCATGAATAGCAACTTGATTCCTCTTGCCTGTCTTATCAAACTGAATTTGTAGTTACCCCTTATTCAAGATGCCTCTCACACCACCGTGCACCCCTGGGTTGAGCCTGTCCTGTCCTCAGTCTCTCCTCTTGTGCTTTGAGGGGACCAGGTGGTTACCAAGTGGGCAGCACAGTGCCGATGTCCTGGAGTGAACAGGGCATGTCATGCATGTTCTCTTTGCTGCCCAAAGGCTGGATGATCAGTCTGCCTCTCTCCACAGCCTCAGGCAATCTTGTCTTTGGGAAGACTGTGCTGCCAGTGGGGGAGCAGATCATGCAGTATGAGGAGCCCTGAGGGCAGTGCAGAGGGAGAGAGGAGCTCTGAGATTTGGGGGTTCAGTGCCTCCTTCCCTATAGTACAGTGGCATTGCTCAAAGATTAGGAGACTAGGCTCTGGGGTTGACAGTCTCAAATCTAATTCTTCCACTTCCTAGCTGAATGTTCCTGGACAAATTATATTACCTGAAGTCTCTGAATCTCAGTTTCTCCAAGTTTAAAAGATCACTTCTCAAAGGACCTGAACGTGTGGTTTCTGGAAGGTGTTTCATGCAGGAACTAAAACAGTGAGGACACTCCTCATGAGAGGACCAGTCCCCAGGCTTCCCCGGGGGTTGTAGTCACACAGCCCACCATTAGGTCTGGAGGAAGCTTTCCTACATACCCATTTAACTGAGGCCCAGGGATGGAAAGCTACCTGTGTAAGAACTTGCAGTGTAGCCATGACAGAAGTGGAACTGAGGTGTTTGGAGTCTCAGCTCCGTACTCTTCCCTGAAAAGGGGAATCAGGCTCAGATGAACTCCCTCTTAAGAGCTTTCCCCCACCCCCCACCCAGCCACACTTACTGAAGCCGGAAGCCACAGTGCTCAGAGGAGTGAGGGGAGAACGAGGAGGGGTCCGGAAAGGGAGCCTGAGTGGGAGAATTCCCAATAGACCGACTCCCCACTCACTCGGGCAGGGCCAGTGGCCACCACATCTGGCTCTCCCACGCTCCCAGCCGCTGGCCCCTCCCCAGGTCCCCCATCCGGAGCCGAGGATGCAGCACATATGTCCTAGACATCGGCACAGTCATCTTAGCTGTCAGGGCCAGGAGGGCCCTAAAAATGTGACGGTTGTACAGGCTTGGAAACAGAGGCCCTGAGCATGGAGGGGACTTGCTTCAGATTAGTGGACAGATGGAGGCCTGGAATGCAGGACCCGCAACTATCTTTACCAATTTCCTCCCTGTCCAGGTAGATCCTTATGCCTTTAGCCAGAGAAGCAGAAGAGGCACAGAGAAGGAATGACTTTCCCACCCCTCACCCACCTCTGGCTTCCTCTCCATGACCTAGGACCTCAGGAACTGCAGTGTGTTTATTTGGTGCACACAGATGGCTCAAAGCTGATCAAAACAACAGAACCCACCGAAGACATTGAATTCTAAGGCCCAGAAAGGGCCAGTACCTGCTTGAGGACACAGAGCAAGTCTGGGCTAGGGTCCCTGACTCCTAGGTAGTCCTGTTCCTCCAAGCATCTATTCTTACAAAAGGCCCCTTTGAGCTCACCAACAAACAGCAAGGAAACCACGAAGTGAAGTCATAGCATCACATTGAGGGATGTGCAATCAAAAAGATGGAGAGAAGGATTGAATGAGTGGACGAGGTTCCTTGCAGAGATAGAGCCAGGCTTCTCAGGTGAAGATACATTTCAACTGGGACCTGCCAAACCAAACCCAGTGCAAAAGCGGTGGTGGGGAACAATGCCTTGGGCAGAGGGAGCAGCACACGCCAAAGCTGGGGTGCTTGAAGGAGTGTGGTGTGCTTGAATAGAAAGGAAAGAATGACTGAGCAGAAAGGGTTTATGGGGAATATAATGCAGGTGAGAAGATAGAGGCCAGGTGTTAAGGCCTGGCAGGCCCTGGAAAGGAGTTTGACTTTGAATCCTGAGGTGCAGGAGGGATCATTGCAGTTTTAAGCAGGGGCCTGAGGAGAGTGGGTCACTGTGGTGCTGTGTGGAGAGTGGGTGAAAGGCCAGGAGGGGAGGCAGGGGCTTGTGTGGAGGTTCTTGGAGCAGACTATGCCCTTAACTCCTTGCCCACAGAAGAGGCTGCAGGATCAGCTTCCCCATGGGGAGTCGGGACATCCAGGTTCTGTCCACACTTTACCCCACACTCACAATGTGGCCTTGCTTTGTTTCCTGGGCTGCTGTGTCTCTTGGACAGAGTTCTCTTCATTCCCTAAGTGGTCTGTGTACTTACTACTGGACTTAACTGTTCTCCCTCAAGTCTCTGTTCCCCTGAAACAAGGGGCTGAATGACATTCAGACATTACAGACGCTAGAAAACATCAAGGAGCGTCCAGATGTCTCACGCAGTCCTTTGTTCTGAATTACTAACCTGATAGTTGGTGGACCACCCTGTGGTGCCATGGAAGAAAGGCCTGGCAATCTACTTCTATAAAGATTACAGTCAAAGAGGCCCTGTGGACCAGTGCCATTTTTATATGAGATTATCAGGAGTCAGAATTGCCTTGAAGGCAGCAGGTTTGATTATGTTCTTTTCAGGCAACACTGAGGTCAATGAGAAGCCCTGGGGGCTTTACTGGGTTAAGCTGTGGGCTGCTAACTGAAGTCAGAGGGTTTGAACACACCAGCTGCTTCACGGGAGAAAGGTAAGGCAGACAATATTCTGTAAATATTTAAAGCACTTGAAACCCTATGGGGCAGTTCTGCTCCCTCCCGGAAGAAAACAGAACACAAACCAAAATAACCACCAAACTCATCAAAAAACCCAACCACATCTACAGTAGTCAAATCTGTTCAGGCTCATAAGCAACCCTCCATGCGGATCTGAGAGATTGCTCTTCTTTGTCCTCTCAGAGTGGTTGGTGCATTCAAATCACCGACTTTTCTGTTAGCAGCCCGATAGATTATTAACACTATGGAATAATGTCTCCCTCACTCATGGCCATCGAGTAGGAACAAAGTCATGGCTGACGTTCCATTGGGTTTCCAAGGCTGTAAAAATACAGAACGGTCTTTCCCCCTCGTAGCGTAGCGGCTGAGGGATTTGAAACGCGAGAGGCGCCACTGCTGGGTTCCCAGCGCAACTTCCCAGGGCCTGCGTTACCAGAGCACCATATAGACTCAGGATACTGCATTCTAGAGGGTCACTAAGAGTCAATCAACTGCAAGGCAATGTGGGGAAGCTGGGGGGCCTAATGCTGGCCCTGGTGCCCACTTGCTTTGTTTAAGCAAACCTTTTCCAACAAAAGCTGAGCCAAGAGCTCTTTTCCAGGACCGTAAACTCAATTTAAAAACCAAATTTTCACCAGACAGAGGCGCAGGCCGAGTCGGCCGGCAAGCTTGGGTTCGGTTCGGAGGGCAGTGAGTCGTCAGTACCTCTGAGGGCCAGCAGGTGGCGACGCGAGCCTCCAGAGGTGGAGAAGAGGCCGGGAGCGGGGTTGGGATTAAGGCGAGGACTGCGAGGCGACTGGCAGCACACCGCTGTGGGCTTCCCTCCTCAGCCTTACGTCCCCCAAAGTGGAAAGGCCTCTGATTGGCTCAGCTGGGAGAATCGGGGGCAGAAGGGCAGGGAGGGTGGAAGTGGGGGCAAGGACCTGTGTAGTGCAGTGTTTAAAGTGGTTGACTGCTAACCAGAAAGTCGGTGTTTTGAACCCACCACCTGGGGCAATTTAAACTCCATGGGGCAGAGAGGCTGTTCTACTCCATCCTAGAGGGTCACTATAAGCCAATCAAGTGGAAGGCAATGTGGGGGAAGTTGGGGGGCCTAATGCTGGCCCTGGTGCCCACTTGCTTTGCTTAAGCAAACCTTTTCCAACAAAAGCTGAGCTCAGAGCTCTTTTCCAGGCCATAAACTCAATTTAAAAACCAAGTTATCACCAAGATCTTTATGAGGCCATCGTCTCTGCACCCCACCCCAGGAGGCTCTGGTCAGATGTGTGAAAGCAGCCAAGAGGGAGGGCTTCCAGGGGGAACAGGGGCCCACCCGAGGAGCCAAGGGAAGGAGAGGTCCAATAAACAACCGCTCCCAGAGATAAAGGGCTCGAGCGGGAGGAAGAGGCTGCCTACCCGGTGGGTCCGTGTGCTCGGTCACATGCCACACTGAACCTCTGAGACAGCCAGTCCTCTGTGGGCAGACGGGGAGACTGAGGCCCAGGGGGGCAAGTCACATGGCAAACCAGAGGCCAAGCGTGGTGAAGACTTGCAATTTCAGACTGTGACTTTTAAAAGAAGTTACCATGACCTGGGATGGTGCCAACAGTAAAAGCACTCAGTGGCTAACCAAAAGGTTGGTGGTTTGAGCCCACCTAGAGGCATCTTGCAAGAAATGCCTGGTGATGTATTTCCAAATGAAAATTTTATGGAGCATAGTTCACACAAGGTTGTGATAACAGGAAATGACTCAACAGTAACTCTGTGTGTGTGTGTGTGTGTGTGTGTGTGTGTGTGTGTGTGTGTGTTTAGTATCCTCAGTGGGTGAAGCTAGGGTAGTAACTTCAGGATTGGCTGAGGAATCTAATTAGGGGGTTCCATCTAGGGGAAAGGGCTTCTTTTGCAGGAAGAAGCCAGATGAGGAAGAAGAACCCACTATTTGTTTAAGCAAAACCCCAGTTAGGGAGGGGATGGGAGAGAGAAGGCACACACAGGCTCAATTTCCCAGCAAGCAGGCTTAGTTATGGAGGAAAGAAAAACTTCCAGCTGGACCATGGACTGGCTCTGTGGTTTTAGGCAGTCAGCTTCTCAGAGCTCAGCTACTTCTCCTGCAGAACTGGAATAAGAATAGACCCTACCTCACCAGGCTGTTGTGAGGAAGAATTGAGAGCATAAGCAACATGATTGGCAACAGGAATGCTCAGTAAAAACTCAGTGCTATTGTTGTTATTCTTCCACCTGTCTGTCATTTTATTGTATGTACTGTGGTGGTTTGTGTGTTGCTGTGATACTGGAAGCCAAGCCACTGATATTTCAAGTGCCAGCAGTTCATCCATGGTGGACAGGATACAGAGACATTTCCAGACTAAGACTAGGAAGAAAGACCTGGCAATCTTCTTCTGACAATTCTCTTTGCTGTCCAGTCAGAATTGGTTCCTTAAAATGATCCTCCAAAGGAAAAAAAATAAATAAAAAAAATCCTCCAGCAGGTTTTGCGAGGCTGTAAATCTCACAGGAAGAGAGTGTCCATCTTTCTCCCCCAGAGAAGCTGGTGAATTTGAACAGCCAGAGGCAAGTCCTATCAGCTAGCAACACAGATCTCAATGGAGGAGGGCACCATGAGAGTTCCTCTTCTGATAATTAGACAATGAAGACAACGGAATATTGATACCGTGCTAGAAGGTGAACCTCTGGGTTTGGAAGAAACAGTGGCTGCTGCAAGGAATTTGAGAAAATCAACAAGTCATGCAGCAGGAGCAGGCAATGTTTAATTCTGTTGTGCATGGATTTGCTATAAGTTAGGGCTGACTGGATGGAAACTAGCTAAACTGTAGCTGGTTATTGTTTTTCCACCAGCACTGCAGTGAGAGATGCAGGGAAGGAGTCGGTGGATCTTGTCCTATTTCCAGTGTTGACACTGAGTTGCTGTGAGACATTTGGAAAATTCTTTGCTTCCTTGAGCCTCAGTTTTTCTGTCTGTAAAATGAATAGTTTCTCTAACAGTATCCCATTATCAGGATACTATGAAATCTATGGTGTCCCTGCCCTCCTACTCTGGCTGGGCTGAGGGATGGATAATTGGTGGGTCAGAGGGCTGGGCTCTGGTTAGAGTTCTTTACAGGCAGTGAGCACAGCCAGGATCACCAAGACACTTATTTCTCTAGCACATGGGACCAGTCTGCCCTGCCTTTCTCAACGTCCAGGGCTCAGGCAAGAAATGGCTCAATGGAATGGTGGAGGGCTGCTGCGGGATGAGTCTACCCAGGAGAGCACAGTGCTGAGGGGCTGACCCACGGCTTGGGAATCTAGGAATCTTGGAGGTGCCTCGTAGCTGAATGGCTTCCACTAGACCTCAGGGTTCCCTGCTCTACCCTCTCTCTGGTCAAGGAAACAGTCTCTGCTTTGCCCAGAAATTCACAACTGCTTCAGTCCTAGCCAGAGTCGTCATCACTCCTAGACCCTCACCTCTCTCAGGCCCCTGCCTCTCATCAAGCTTACTCTCCACATACCAGTCGCTGTCATCTTCTTACCTCACAGCTCTTATGAGCTTCCTAATCCCTTCACTGTGTCTTGCCTTGCCCCTCACCAGACAAATCGTGTGCCCCATCACTGAGCTCCAGACTGGTCTTTCGGTTCTGGAAGCACTGGTCCTCATGGGGAACAGAGGTCCTTACAGTTCACACTGTCCCTCTGCCTACAACAACCTTCTCTACACTCCACATTCACAGGCACTTGCCTAACTTACTTCCTCCTAAAAGCCTCCTCTGAATCCTCTTCCTGGGTCAAATCTCTTTATTTCTGGCCCTATCAAGAAATAAGGGAGCTTTGGTGCCACAGTCCATAGGGGCCTACACTGCTTACCTAAAGGCAATGATTCTTGGTGGGTCAAATGTTGCAGGAGGAGAAAAATGGGCAATCTCTTCCTGTGTAATTTACAGCTTTGGAAGCCTGATGAATGGTCAGCTGTAAGTTAGATGTGACTGGACGAGATCAAGACATAATCCCACCTTTATTTGTGTGAATATTTGATTAATACCTGCTTCCGCCATCCCTGCACAGGCTGAAAGCTCTGTGAAGGCAGAGTCTCCCCCAGCACTTCACACAGTCTCAGTACAAAAGTGATAGTACATACTTGCTAAAAGAATGAATAAGCAATGAATTCCTCTACCTATTCGAAACCTTTAAGTCAAAACAATAAACCAAACCCACTGCTAACGGGTAGAATCGAGCTGAGTCCAACCCATAGCAGCCTTCCCTCAGGGTTCTTATATCTAATTCATCTTCATGAGCTATGGAGGCCTATTCCCCTTTCTCACAATGAGTGCTTGGTAGATCTGAACCACCAGCTTTTCACTGGCAATCAAGCACATCCAGCATGTTGCACACTATGTCACCAGGGATCTTTAAGCCTCTAATTAGGTCTGATTTCATATACCCTCCGAGAGGGATCTACAAGGCACCAACCTCCAAGATAGGCCTGGAAGCCTTTGTCGAGGGATCGTCAATAGTCACCTGCAAAATGCCGCAGGGATCTGGAAAGATAGGGAAATGACAGGCATAGTTCAGTGGTGATTAGTTTTATAAAACATAACAAAGAATCTTTGAATGAAACACAATGTGAATGAAAGGTAGTGTGAAACAATGTATATGAACTTTGTATACAAACCAATGTAAATTAAAAAAAAAGAGGGGGAAAAAATCTGTGTCTATGCTTGCCTTCCTTCCTCAGGCCCTGGCTCTGCCTTGTCCCCAAATTCAGACCTTGAAAAGTCTCACCAGATTTCCTCTCCCTCCAAGCTACACAGCCCTCATGACTTCAGCTTAGAGAGCGAGTCTAGCCCTCTGAGGCCTCATCGTCTCATTATATTTCCAGTTTCTTATAGACCCTTGAAAGGTTGGGTCGTAGAGCTCTGGATGACTTCCAGCCAAATCCACCACCAAGTCCACCTCCTGCTCTAGGGAACAGAGCTAAGTGTGTGCTGCGGCAGCAATGTGCTCATCTGGAACAGGCAGTCCCCTTTCTATTCTCCCACAAGGAAGGGCCCTCGTTCTGCTGTGTTAAAATGAATGCAACCATCTCCCTCCTGGCCCTCAGCATTTCCACTGCACAGTGAGCAGGGTTCCTTTCTGCTCTGCCAGTCTTCATCAAGGGCCCCAGCAGGGTAAGATTCTGACCAGGGCGACGCTAACAAATGTGTCGCCTATTCAGTCACACAGCTCAGTGCTTAGAAGAGGCTCCACACTTGCTTTAAATCCTTAATAATTTTTAAACAAGGGATCTCACATTTTCATTTGAATCACTCACTTCTTACTCAGAACCTTCCAGTCAGAACCAACTCATAGTGGACCCTTCACTAGTGCATTGAAAGGGAAGGTATGGCCCATTTTTCTCCAAAGGAGCTGCTGGTGGATTAAAGCCTCCAGAGAGGCTTAGCAATAGGGTTAGTAGTACAACTTCCTACAGACTGGGCTACTACAGCACCCTTTTCCTTTTCCTATTGTTGTTGTTAGGTGTCCTCACTTCACCAACTCATAGATGGAGGCTGTAAATGGCAAAGGAGGAGACTAGCCATCTTTCTCACGAGGAGCAGCTGGAGTATTTGTACTGTGTGCCTTTTCCACTTGCATGTTGTTGTGGTTATGCGCCTTCAAGTCAGAACTGACTCTTAGCTGACCCTCCAGCAGGTTTGCAGAGACAGTATATTGCAGAGAAGTAGAGTGCTCATCTTTTCCCTGCAAAGCAACTGGTAGATTCGAACCCCGTGTCTTTGGGATTATAGTGCAGCTTTTTAACACTAAGGCACCAGATCTCCTTTTCATTTGCATGTTGTTTTGTTGCTGTGTGCCACCAACCTGGAATCCACTCCCTCCAGCGGGATTTCAGAGGCAGTAAGTCACACAGGAGCTAGCCTGTTCTTCTTCTCCTGTGGAGCAGCTGGTAGATCTGAACCATGTACTTTGGGGATCACAGCGTAACTTCTTACCCTAGACCACCAGAACTCCCTTTTTATTTGCATGTTGTTGTGTGCAGTGAATTGGAACTACGTATAGCTGGCCCTCCATCAGGTTTTCAGAGGAAGTTAATGAGATGTTAATAGCACAGGAGGAAATTGCCCATCCTTTTCCTGCAGAGCAACTGGATTAGAATCTTGTGGCTTTGGGATTGCAGTTCAGCTTCTTACCACTAGGCCACCAGAACTACCCTTTGATTTGCATGGGATCTGTAATTACATAGCTAAATCTGATCCTGACCATGTGCACCAATCCAGAGAGAGAGCTAACCTGCCCCAACTCTGGCCTAAGTGGAAGATAGGCTGGAACGGATCTGATCATGTGTATTTTTGCACATTAAAGGGGGAGGGTGTTGAGCTACAGGGGAGAATTCTGCACAGCTCCTTGGCATTGAACTCCCTGAGAGCAGGAAACCCATTCTCCTCCACTTCCTAATGGAGAATCTTACCCTTCATTAGGCATTCTCCAAATCCTGCAACCTTACTCTCTTCTTCTCAGTTGACCAATTTCGCTTTTTAGCTGATTACTCCAGCTTGAGTAGGAAATTTTCACCAGTCCTTAACTTGGGGTGGGGGTGGGGGGCACGCACTTGATGTATTTGAACTATTGAGGGAACCTCAGTTATAATAAATGGGTAAGAATTTCTGGTTGGATTCTGATGCAAACAAACCATGCAGAAGACTTTTTTGGGAGAACTTACACTGCAAATCATGTGTTAGATAATACTAAGGAATCTCTGTTCATTTTGTGAGATGTGATAAGAGCATATTATGTAAGGAAATAGCCATGTGTTTTAGAGACGCGTGCTGCAGTATGTAGGGGTAAAATGACATGATGTCTGAAATTTGTTTTAAAATACTTTAGGGGAAAAAAGAGAGAGGAGTAGATGAAACATGTGTGATATAATCTTGATAATTGTTGAAGTTGGGTGATGGTATACAGGAGTTTATGATACAGTCCTACTTTTATGTATGCTCGGAACTTCTCAGTTGAAAAAATGGGGAAAGTGGGTCACTAAGAGGGTCCACTAAGGAAGTAGGTGGGTCACTAAGAGGACCCAGTAAAGGGGGTGGGGGGTCACTAAGAGAAACTTTGTAGAAAATTCCCCAAAGATGCTTCCTCACCCCTTTCAGAATTTTTCTCTACAGTCACCTCAGGCAATTTCCGGGCTGTGTATACAGACTAGTGTATGTGTGTATATGTGCATTTTCCCAGGGAAAGCATCCATAGCTTTCATCTGAGACTCTGGAGTGTGATTCTCCCTTCCCTCATGCCTCCCCAAAAAGATTAAGGACCCCAGCCACCTTACAGGCCAAGCCTCACTTGAAGTTGGTGTATTCCCCCCACACACACCCCCAGGCTAGTCAATGGTCACAAGCCCAGGTTGGCTGTGTGGCGCTGGCCTCGGGTCCTCCAGCCTCTTGGAGCCTGTCACTGCACCTATAAAATGGCATCGGGTAGCCATCCACGCGGGTTCGGAACCACAAACTGTTCAGACCTCACAGGAGATTTCTCACACGTATAGGAGCTTCGATGACCCTCGCCCAGGACGCACCCTTGCGCCCCTCCACCTCCTCTAGGCCCTGGCCAGTCCACCTCCCGCTTGGGGCGGCAATTTGTCTCCTTTTGAACCCCCCGCCCCCGACGGGTTTCCCCTTTTGATTCGCAGTTCGGAGGCTTCCCCCCGCTTTGAAATGCAAACCCGCCTAGGCTGGGGCCCGCAGCCGGCCTGGGGCTATAAAAGGCCTGGGTGGGGCGCGCAGGCAGCGGGGCAGGCGACTTCAGGTGAGCAGTTGCTCCTGGGGCAGCCGGTGGCGGCTCTGGGGGCCCAGCATGCGCGGGGCTCCCTGCTGCCACCATGTACGTGGGCTATGTGCTGGACAAGGATTCTCCCGTGTACCCCAGCCCCGCCAGGCCTGCGGGTCTTGGCCTGAGCCCGCAAGCCTACGGACCCCCGCCTCCGCCCTCCGCGCCACCGCAGTACCCCGACTTCACAGGCTATTCTCACGTGGAGCCAGGCCCTGCGCCCCCGACGGCCTGGAGTTCTCCTTTCTCTGCACCCAAGGACGACTGGGCCGCCGCCTATGGCCCAGGACCCGCGGCCCCCGCTGCCAGCCCAGCCCCGTTAGTATTCGGCCCCCCTCCGGACTTTAGCCAAGTGCCTGCACCCCCTGGGCCCTCCCCAGGCCTCGTGGCGCAGCCCCTCGGCGGCACCGGGGCACCATCCTCTCCCGGAGCGCAAAGGCGGACGCCCTACGAGTGGATGCGGCGCAGCTTAACGGCCGGAGGTGGCAGTGGCAGCGGTAAGGACCCCTTCCTCGCTCTGCGCCTCCAGGTTCCTCTGGATACGGGCAGGTGTTAGGGTGCAGCTCTAGCCACCCCTTATCCCTTTCCCTATCCTGGCCCTATTTCGTTCTGAGGGGTTGATCCGTAGACTACCCTCTCAGCTTCCTCCTTCCCCAGGCCGGCCGTCCCCTTTTAGCATCTCAGCCTGAGGACCCTACATGCAATGCAGCCCTCGTCCAGATAGGGAAACTGAGACCAGAGAAATGTAGAAACCTGTGCCTTGTAGTTGCATGGCAGAGCTGGAGCTAGACCTCAAACACCAGCTTTTGCCCCAAAGTGCTTTTAGCAATACTGGTATGTTCTTCCTCATCCATTTCTTCCACTCTTTTTCCCAGGCTCCCCTGGAGGCTGCAGGGCCGTCCCAGACAGGAAACACCCTGACTGTGTGTTCACCCAAGGCCCCATCCTTTCTGGGCCTCAGTCTCCACATCTGTACGCCTAAGAGATCAGTACCTTGTGGGCTCAAAAAGAGCCTTCTTTGGTTAGAGTAGGGCTGGAGGGGGGGGCTACCTTACCTCCCCAGCGCCCTCCCTGAACTCTTGACCCCGGGGGAGGGGTAAACTGGAGCAGTTGGGAAGGTGGCTACTGTTTGTCTCCTGATCCTGTGAACGCCTGCCCCAGGCAGGCCTCTGATCTACCCTCTTCAAAGGCAGAGGAGGGGGCAAGACAAAAGCCCAGCTTTAATGAGGGGGTGGCCTGACCTTCTTTATGGACCCCCCCCTTTGTCATGTAACAGGCTGTGCCTTGGCTCGGTAGTGACTCCTGTTGGCCGGAAAGTGAACACGACACCCTATTGTCCCAACCGTGTCCGGCCTGTCCTGACAAAGGCCACCTGGCCTTAGGGGCGGGAAGCTGGCCTGCCCACTCTTTGATGTTGGCCCCTCCTCTCCTTCCCCCAGCTGAGAGTGAGCCTGGGATTTACCCCACCTCCTCTCTCTCTCTGTCCCTTCTTTGGAGACCTCCTTCCCATTTCCTCAAAATACGCCCATCCTACCCCAGGACATAGACGAGTATCTACAGGTTCTGGCTGTAATTGTCCTCCCTTCTTGGGCTAGGGACACTGAACTTCCTGTTTCCCTGTATAGGCATCAGGGAACTGGGGTTTATGCTCTAGCTCTGCCGCTTAACTTCATTGACCTTGGCTAAATAAGAATCACTTATGTTTATGGAGCAGTCCTTAAGTGGCTCAAATGGCCAAGCACTCTGCTGCTGCTGTTGCGTACTGTGGAGTCAGAACCGACCCATAGCTGACCCTCTGGGCAGGTTTTCAGAGGCAGTTATCATATGGGAGGAGATTGCCCACCCTTCTCCCTCGGAGGGGCTGGTAGCCTTGTACTGTGTTCCTTCTGGATTGAAGTGCAGCTTTCTGCCACTAGGCCACCAGAGCTCCCTACTACTTAAAAAATTGTTGGTCAGACCCCCTCAAACGTGCCTCAGAAAATAGGCCTGGCAATCAGCACCTAAAAGGTCACTTTGACAACACTAGGGAGTAGTTCTGCCAGGCACACATGGGGTCCCTGGGAGTTGGAATTAACTTGATGGCAACCAAAGGTAACAATTATGTTTTTGGAACACTTGCCAATGGACCAGGGAGCACTGGCAGAATAGACCGTCAAGAATTGTTCTGTTAATCCAAAGGTTGAGCCTCACTGGAGATTCTAAATCACAAGTAGTTCTGACTGGGTGGCCATGAGTTAGCGTGTCAGAGGAGCAAGGACTGACCTAAGATCTCGAATGTGCTAACTTATTTAACTCTTCTTGTTACATGTTGTCGAATCAAGTACGACTCATAAACACCCTCTGAACAACAGATCGGAACCCTGTCCTATCTTGTGCCATCCTCATCATCTCTGATATACTTGATCTTATTGCTGCAGCCACTGGGTAAATCGATCTTGTTGAAGGTTTTCCTCTTTTTCATTGACCCGCCACCTTTCAGAGATGATGTCTCTTTCCAAGGAATAGCCTCTCCTAGCCACATGTCCAAAGGATTGTTAGCACTTACTATTGCCATCTCCCTTTTTAAGATGAAGAGACTGTAGCATGGGAGGTTAGATCATTTGCCCCAAGCCCACTGTTAGTTCTGATTCACAATCATCCTCCTTTACGTTTATTAGGCTATAAATCTTTCCAGGAAGAGACTGTTCATCTTTCTTTGTAGTGGCTGGTGGTTCCAAACTACTGACTTCTCAGCAGCCTGATAATTTAAGAACTTAGCCACCAGGGCTCCTTAACTTGCCCAAAGCCGTATGTAGACAGTAAGTGGTGGTAACCTAGGTAGACTGATCATAGAACCTGTGTTATAATTCTCTACACAATGACTGCTTTTAAATCAGTCTTGTTTTCTGGTCTCAGCTTTACCATCTGTGAAATGAGAGGGAAAGGAAGTGGTCCAATGGCTTGAACCCTTGTTCGTATTATAAAAAGTCATTATAACAAAATCTGGTGGAAAGGACAGACATACCTGGAAACATTACAGATTTGGTTCTAAGCCACCACCGTAAAGTGATTGTCACAGTGTAGCAAGCTACAGGAAGTTTTTGGTTTTCCCAGCGCATATAAAAATTATGTTTGCTTTAGTTTTGTTGTTGTTGTTGATTGCTGTGGAGTTGGGCACAACTCATAGTGACCCCCTGAACAAAAAATCTGACTCTGAAGCCTTCCTATAACTATTGTCATTTCTCAAAGTTCATAGTTTCCAGAAGCATGTTGTTTAGGAAATGAATGCCACTCCTCTTTAGTCTATCAGCGTGCAATAGCATAAGAAGTTTCAAATATTATAGGAACTGCCAAAGTGAGACACAGAAACAGGAAGTGAGCACATACTCTTGGAAAAATGACTCTGATCACCTTGCCAGTTGACACTGAGTTACCACACACTTTCCATTTGTATTAAAAAATAATGTGCAAAACTCAACAAAGCAGGGTATGCCTGTACAAATCTTCTCCCTAGGGAAAAATTGTATAATTGATGAACAAATCTGAGGCTTTTTTAGATCCTCCAGAAGCACATTCATGGACCCTGTGTTAAGAATATGGCAGTAAATCTCATGAGAGGAGATGTCTCGGGGCATTGACCAGGATTCTGACCAGGACACTGAGCAATTCTGTGTCTGGGAGACCCTCCCTGCTCTCTTCTCTGCACCTTTATTCCAGTTGCTGCTTCCCACTCATTAAACAACTTCAGAGATGCATAGGGAAGGTCCCCGCGGATGTGGGCTTGGTGAGAGATCGTCACTGTGGGAAGGGGAAATGATGGACTGCTAGGAGTCAGAGGGCTGGTGTGAGCCCAGAAGATGCTTCCAGGCTGTGTGACGATGGGTCACACTTCTCTGGACACGGGAACTGCTGAGCCAGCTTAGCCCTGGTCTTGAAATTCATCTGTAATCAGTTGTGTCCAGGCAGATAGGGAGGCATGTGATTGACTCTACCTAAAGGCAAGGGCTTTCCCACCTTTATTCCCAGAGAGCAGAGGGAAGGGAAGGGTGCCAGGAGTTTGAGTGATGGAAGGCTGATCCGCTGCATTAGATTAGCTCCTCAGAGGATACAGGAGACCTTGGCCTTTTTGAAGCAAGGAGTTCTGCCTCTGCTCGGGGCATCTGATTCTGTCCAGTGCTCCTGCAGTGGGGGCAGAATTGGGATGGACCTGCAAACCCTCCCTGGGAGACAAGTCAAGACCCTCCTCTCCTTTGCCTCAGTTTCTCCATTTGGGCAATTAAACCCAGAGTCTTGGAGTTTGTTCCCACGCACTATATTTTTACACAAATAGCAGATGCAGTTGAGAGTTGTTTTTTAAAATGCAGGAACCCTTTGCACATTTGTTTTCTATGCACACTGTGTGCATTATATTTATGTGTAAGTTATTTTCTTACATTGGAGCTTTATTTGTGGAGAAAATATGGGAGTTTTGTTGCCTGGGACAGCAGAAGGAAGGTCAGGGCGCACTGGCTTACAGCTGTGTCTTTTGCTGCCACCCTTCTTGGCCACCCCTCCTTCCTCTGCTCTGAGTCTCCAGACTTCTAGGATGTCAGAACTGGACAACTAGAAAACAGCCATCCAGATGGGGGAAATGAGACCCAGAAATTATGAGGAATGCTTCATTTCCACACAAGTGAGGGCTGAGCTGGGATAGCTATCAGATAAATTGATTTGAATTGCCAATGGTTTGAACTCGGGATAAAACCACACTCCTTCCTGCATGTGGCCCTGCCTGCCTCCCTAGGCCACTCCCCTTGGCCTGCAAGCTCTAGTCACTTCAGATTTCTTGTACTTTCTCAGACTTGCCACATCCTACTTCAGATCTGGTGTATACGTTGTTTCTCCTTCCTGGGCCACTCTCCTTCTTGATTCTCTGCAAACCCACCTTTTGGTTTTAGCATAATCGTCACTTCCTCAGAGAGGCCTTCCATGACTTTCATAATTAAGCATTACCTATTTATAAATGTAACAAAACCAGTTGCATCGAGTTGATTCTAACTCATGGTGACTCCAAGCATTTCTGAGTAGCACTGTGCACCAGCGGGTTTTCAGGGGCTAGTTTTATTGGAAGGAAAACAGGCCTTTCTTCTAAGACCCCTCTGTGTGTATTCTGAGCGCCAACCTCTAGTTTGTAACTGCAACTAAGGACTTAACTGCTTGTGCCTCCCAAGAACCTATTGGTAACCTTTGCCCCAGTTTCCTTTAGAATGCGAACCAGATCTCAGTTTACTCATTTACTTCTTTGTGTGTTCCTGCACGTCCCTTCCCCATCTACCCAGCAAGTTATACTCTCTTAACATCCATTCTATTCTCCATCTCTAGCCTGCATCCCAGTACCCAGCACTTAGTCCATGCTCAGTAAACTTTGCTAGGTGAATGAATGGAGGAAGTGTGGGGGAACAGTAAAATAATTCCAGGGGAAGTGGGGCGCAGTCGGACCTTGGCTCTGACGTGGGTTTCAGAGGTTTCAGCTGTCACAGCTCTCACCTCTCCCTGCTCAGTCAATTCTCTGGACTCACTTGGGGAATTAGCAGAGCTGAGCCCTGAGGCTAAGTTTCCTCTCTTTAGTCTCAGGAGGGTCAGAGAAATTGGGAAAGATGAAGAACAGACTGTTGAGCTTCATTCCATAAACAAGGTATCATCAGTTCTGAATAATTAGTATTGCTCGACTGTGACTAGGATTGGAAATGACTACAATTCTTTTTTCTCCCCCTTTCTTTCCTTTCTGCGTCTATAAATACCACATTTTCATTAGAGGAGTTATAAATCATCTTTCTGTCAGAGGCAGCCTCCTATTCTTTGTGAATAAACATCACTTAATTGGTTAATGGCTTATTAAGTGGCTGAGGTCCCACACATGAGGAAGATGTTTACTCAGATGAAACTGGCAGCGGGGTTTAGATTTCAACCCAGAGTCTTCATTTGGTGGGTAAACTGAGGCCCACAGAGGGGAGGAAGTCTTCTCACCCTGACACATTTCAGGCTTTCTCCCTTGGATACCACCACAGCTCTCCAACCTCTCCCTTTCAGCTTCTCTCTGTCATCCCATCTGTCTTTAAACAGTTGCTAACTTTCTTTTCTTACAGCAAACCTCCAGCTCAAGAGCATTCCATGGCTTCTCAAGGTGATAAAATGAAATTCAGCTTCATTAGTGTGGCCATCCAAACCCTTTCCAAGATCTGGCCTCAACCCACTGTAAAAAACAGTGTGGCCGGAGTGGGGGAAGCAGCATCTGAACTCACTAACTTTACAAGGGGGGAGAGTCCCTGTCAACAGCATCAGCAGTACAAGGTTCATTCCAGTGAGGTCAGACACCCCCCCACATGCTCCACACCTTCAACCAAGTCCAGCAACAGTTGTCCTTCCCACAATAGTCATTTCATAATGTATTGCAGTGGCCACACAGTACTCATAGACAATGTTCACAATTATGGGGTTTATTAGGGAAACCACAACAAACCCATCATTGTGACCACCACTTAGCCTCAACTTTCTCCTCAGAAACCAATCTTCTCTCTGTCCTTCTCATTATGCCTTGCATGATAACAGGAATGCATGATAAGGCTAATAGCTATTGGTGTTTGCTGAGTTCTCCCCATATACCAGGCATTGTGCCAAAGAACTTTGCATGTGTGATCTCACTTCAGCCTCATAACAACCTTACGAGGTGTAAAGATCTATTCTCAGGCTCATTTTTACAGATAATGCTAATAAGACTCAGAGAAGGTAAGATGGCCTGCCCAAGCTCACACAGCTAGGATGTGGCAGCCCAGGGTTCAGACTGAATTTATCAGACTCTACAACTCATCAGGCATCCATCAAATAACAGCAACACACTCAGCTCCCTAGAATCATCCCAGCCCAGGTATTGAAAAAAGAGGCCAGTCATCTGGGATGGGCTGTAAGAGGCTGCGGGGGTGAAGTGGTGAGGGCACAGTGGGGGCCAGCCTGTGTGAAACTGGTTCTCCAAGCAGAAGCCACGTTTGATACCTCATCTCTCAGATATATGTGGGAAGGAGAATGACCTAGTTAGAAGGTGGCAGAAGCTTTTTTTGGTTGGGTGTCTCCCCCCTGCCCCCACTTTGGCAGCTCTTGCTGCTCTGAGCTTGGGGAATCGTTCTAAAGGTCCAAAACGGCTTTGTTAGCAGCCCAGACTGGCTTGTCAGTAAAACGTTATCTTAATGGTCTGGCTTCTCAAATCCATATTCTGGAACTTCTGGAATTTGCAAATAATTTTTCTGTCCGGAGTCAGGGCAATCACTAAGATAACAAGCTAAATGCTCCCCACCCTGACTCACACTGCTACCCCACACTTACCCTTCAAGCTTATAGGAGGCACTTCAGCACAACAAAGAAAAGGAGGTGGTGGGAGTGAAAGCCTTGACATCTTCATTGCTCTTTGGGCAAAATCAAACTCTTCACCCCATGATGAAGGCCTTGATGACCTCTCCTACCTCGTCTACTGCATGTCTTATTTATTCATTCATTTAATCAGGTAGGAAGTGCTATTTGCCAAGTGCTTCATCTGTGCCAAATGTCGGGCTGGGTCCTAGAGACAGCCTAGCTGGGGCCACAGGATCCACCTGTGGGGAGCTGAAATTCTCTGCCCCTCCTGTGCTCCTTACTGCCTCAGGACCTTTGCACATACTATTCTCCCTTTCCTTAGTCCAGTTCCTCGCTTTCGTTCCTTCATACAATTAATGACAACTTATAATGATCATTTTGGCTTATTTGTTTTCAATCTGCACCCCATCCACTGCAGAAAAAGGAGAATGAACCATTTAATAGGGATAGAGTATCTGGTAGGTGAGAACGTCACTTCTAGACTCAAATAGAGTGGCCAGGAGGGTGCAGAGGCCTGGATGCTCCACCAGGAAACAATCCAAAGAATTGTGGGAGAAGACAAAGGGGACCTGACCAGGGTCTGCAAGTGGTGAAAAGGTTGTCTTGTGGTAAAGGAGCTGACTTCTTTTGAGAACGTCTGTGAAACCTAGCAGGAACACAGATGGGTGGTGATTATGTGGCTGTTTTAGAGACAATGCTCCTGGTCTGATTTGGTTTGCTCTGCGGGAGTGGGTACCTGGCCCTCAGTAAGAGTCTGATCTAGCCATGCTGTCTAATACTGTCGCCACTGGCCACAGTGGGTTATTGAGCACTTGAAATGTGGCTAGTGTGACTGAGGAACTGAATTTTTCATATTGCTTCATTTTCATTAATTCAAGTGTAAATAGTTCCATGTGGCTAGGAGGCTGTCATATTGGCCAGTGCAGGAAGGTCCCTCTCAAGAGTTCCTACAATGGTAACCAATTCCAGATGGGCACATTATTATCCTTTCAAAGGACCTTTCCTGGCTTTTTTCCACTCTTTTGTTTCTGCACTTGTCTTCATCATCATCAAATTCATAGGCATCTGTAGCACAGCTAGCTTTTATGAAAATCCTGCCAGATAGATTATGTTGTCAATTTAATTTCTCTAAGAGTCATGTAAAGGAGGCATGCAGGTCTTCATTTTACAAACGCATCGATGAAGATCAAAGGGGTCCAGTGGCTTGCCTGGAGTTACCCTGCTGCCACAGGGCTATGTCCCAGCTGGATCAGAAGAGGAACCCTCAGGTCTATTCATCTCTAACTTTTCTATCCTCTCTACTACTTCTCAAAGGCAGGTCAGGCTGTTGAGCTCCTGAGAGGATAGGGCTGGGGATGGTGCAGAGGTGGCCCACAAGGAAGAAGGCAGGGTGCTATGCTGACTGAGCCTGTGGGTTGGAAGGAGGATGACAATGGGGTAGGAAGGCTTAGCTAATGCTACAGCACCCCTACCTATAGCTACCCTCTTCATTCCTCTCTTCTCTACTTCCCCTGCAGCCTCTTGCCTGTGCCAAGTCATGAGTGAGGAACCAGGCTAGAGCAGCCTGGGGCAGGACCAGGAGAGGCTCACGCCAGAAAGGGCAAAGTCTGTATCATGAGCTCAGTGTAGAACCTGATGCTAGGAAGGGTACAAGTATCCACCCATTGTGGAGCTGGGGAGGACAGCACAGGGCTAGACGGTCCAACCCTGGGAGATGCAGCTGGAGTAAGTCCAGGCTGGGATCACATGTCCAGCTGGTGGCCAGGCCAGATCTTCCCACTCCCAGGCCTGTGTGTTATTTCCCCTGAGGCTCCCCATCAGACAACATTCTTCTCCTCCCAAGGGATCCTCCAACAGCTGTGTCTGTAAATAGCTCAGTTCTTCTTTTAGTCCCTGTAGATCTTCGTCCTTTACAAACTGCTGTCAGTCCATCTCGATCCTCAGGGGGAAGGAAAGGTCAAAGAAGTGTACTGTTTTGTTGTTCTGTGCCATGGAATAAGACTTGACTCATAGCTGACTCTCCAGAAGGTTTTCTTAGGCTGTAAATGGTACCACAGGAGATTGTCCATCTTTCTCTCCCATGGATTTGAACTGTGCCTTGGGTTGGCAGCACAACTCCTTACCAAGATTCTTTTTGAGATAGTTCAGCTTCTTAAATTATTTGCTCAGCATACAGACCTTGAATCTGGGGCCTTTCCCAAATAGCAGAGTTAAAGGTTCTGGTATGGGGCCTTTCTCAAGGAATATTGCCGCCTGGGGGCTGTCCCAGCTTCCGCAACCTATGCAGCCTTCTTGCATAGTGTTACCAGGATAACAATTCATTAATTTTATGTTAAAGTTATCAGCATGTTCAACATACATGCAATTCTTTCCTTATCATGAAATATACCTACTATCGGGGGAAATACCTAATATCCATCCTTTCATTTAATAAGAACGTCTCTCATCCCTTCCCCACTCCAGTTTCTGTGTTCCTGTTCACTCTCACAAGCAGGCCAGAACAGAGGCCGTGTGCTCCATTGGACAGATGGGGACGTGGAGGTCCACAGAAGGACTAGGAGTCAGGGGACAGCTTGGGATAAGAATTCAAGGCTTCCTGCTCAAAAATCCAGATGTTTTCCCTTGAGGCTCTCCCCATCTCTGCTAGGCTGTAGAGTGACATGGCCACAAGATACCCAGGCTCCAGCAGTGCAAGAGTGGAAACGGGGTCCCTTCTGCCTTCCTCATCCCTTCTTTTGCCTTTTGGTCTAGCAAGTGAGGAACAACTCTGCATCTGTTTTTCTCATCTGGAAAAGAAGGCACTCTGTGGTAGACATTTCAGACCTTCGCCCTGTGCACCCTGACCCTACCAGAGGCCCACAGCTGGCTCATCTCTTTGCCACCCCCAGTCTGATAGCACAAACATGGTGATCGTTCTGTGTTTTCCTGCTCCACCAGCGTGGGTCTCTGGGGTGCCGGACTAGTGAATGCCCAGCCTATCCTTCCCACGCGTGCTGTCGGGGTGGTCTTTGGGGAGGGCTCAGAGCTGCAGCCCAGTGCCCTCCTGTGCACAGGGGGAAACTGAGGCCAAGACAAGGGCAAAGCCCTATTCAAGGCTATACACTTAGAGTAGAGCTGAGAGTAGGAGCTAGTCATTCTAACTAGAGCTTCAGCATCTTTTGGATGAGGATTCGGATTCAGTAGGCCCCAGGGGAAAGCCCAATAGTATGATTTTAAAAAATATTTTGAGTCTATGTCTTTTTATTGTTGCCGTTTTTTGTGTGAGTGTTCGTGTGTACGTGTGCATTCACGCACATTCATTCTAGAGGATTTGGATGCAGAGCCAGTAGGGGCTGACCACCCACTGGGACGTCAGGGAGGGTTTAGAGATGGATTTATATTCCAGACCCTGAGGACAGAGCTGGCTGTGTCATCCCCCAGGGCCATGAACTCAGAGAGGAGAGGGCAAAGGAAATGCTGACCCAGAGGCTATTTGTTTTTCCTGGAGCCACTACCCCACCCTAAGCCAGAGGCAGCCTTCTGTCCTTGCCTGGCCCCGCTGGATGGGGAGGCCTCCTCGCCGCAGGTCACCATGGCTTCCACCCCATCTTCCAGCTCGGCAGGCAGAGTCTAGACACTCAAACTGGGAAGTCAGTCATAGAATTTTTCAGCAATAATAACACAAAATCAGAGAATCAACAAACATTGAGAGTTTTGTGTTTCCAAGTTGGAAGGGGCCTTACAAACAGTCTCGTCCAATACACCTCCCATTGCACGGGCCCGTTTCCCGCATGCCTGCCAGATGACCACCCTGCCACTATTGGGAATGAGTAAGAGGTGCCAGCCCTGAGTACCTACTAGGTGCCAGGTACTGAGCTAGCCCCTGTCCACCCATCTCCAGTATTTACCCCACACCCGAGTGCTGGAGATAATGAGAATTTTCATAGTGTGGCCCATTTCCGTGCAATTTTGGAGGACAGGAAGATCTGCATTTCCATCCCATCTGCCAGGAGTATGGACTTCTTTGGGCCTCAATTTCCTCAACTGTAAAATAGGGAGAACAGTTGTACAACTTTATAAGTGGCATGTGTTAAGTGCTTGGAATAGGGGGGCCATTCTCATGCTAACAATGATGCTTGTTTTACAGATGCAGAAAATGAGGCTCAGAGAGGTGAGATGCTGTTTCAGGTTGCCCAGACAGTGAGAGACTGCCCTGCTCAGCCCTAAGATCAGGATCATCTGGAGAGTGATTCAAATACCGAACTCCTAAGGCCACTTCCTGTCCCACTGAATCCGAGTTTACAGGGTCAGACATCTGTTTTCTTCCCAAAGTTCTCCAGGCCATTCTGAGGCTACGCGTCAAGTGTTTGGAGTTCTCCCCTGGTGTTTTCCAGGACTTTGACCACGTACACTTTAGAGGATGAGGACCTTGCTGCTTCCCATACAATATGACCACTGGAGGTGGGCCCCAGGGCCGGAACAGAGAGAAAAGCTATCATTTGAGTTTTGAGTAACTTATCCAAAGCTCCTCCACCTGGGCTCACCTCTGAAGAGCTGGGGTGCTCCCCACACCCCACTTGCTCCTGCTGGAATCTGGCCTGGAGGGTTACTCATTAGATGTCTGGGAGTGGCCAGCCCCACAGCAGACACCTGTTAGAGGAGCTTGGACTTCCCCTTATCCCAGTGTCCCAGGGCCTGTAAATCATTCATCCCAGGCCCTCTCCCCGCCCCTCTGCTCTCACGCACCTCCCTGCCCCTTCCTTCTGGCTCTAGCTATGACCCAGGTGCTTATGGGTAGGGGAAGGGAGGATGCAAGAGGTGGTCAGTGTGTGGGTGTAGCCCAGAGCTGACAATGGAGCCCCAGCCTCTTTGAAAATGCAGTCATATCTGCATGTGGCAAACATTTAAACACCCCAAAGTGTCCCTCTTACCACCGGCCTTAAAGTCAGAGGCAACCCCTTCCAGAAGGAAATCAGTGGGTACACAACTGTGTGTCTGTGCGCATGCGTGTAAACACAGCTCCATTTTCATACAAAAATAGTATTATGTTATGCTATTCGTGCTATTCTAGGTCTTGCTTTTCTTCCCTTAATATGTCTTGGAAATTGTGCCCTCTTGGTGTCTGTGGAGCTTTATAATTGCTTTTTAATGGCTCCAGAATGTTCCTCTCCATGGATGTACTGAGTTCACGTAACCATTTTCCACGGTGCTTTCGTTTGCTGACTGGACAGATAACTGTTCAAATCTGGGCTGCATGAGAGAAAAATGTCAAATTTGCAGTCTCAGAGACCCGATGGAGGATCATCATGAATTAATATTGGTATTTTGGGTGTCTGCTGTCCAGAAACAGTTTCTTATTTTTTTCTACAAAAAAAAAGGCTGTAGCTTTAGACACCTGATATTAATTCCTGGAGATTATATTAGTGGGTCAAAAAGCATGTACATCTTGCCTGAGGGGAGAGAGTCCCAGGATGGGCCCGACAGAGTTATCTATCACTCCTGGCCGGCTTGTGGGATTCTCTGGTCCCAGGGCCTCACAGTATGACATCAGCTTTATGTTCTTTGGCAGAAACATTTTCTGAGCAATAAAACTGCTTTGAGCAGTTCCCCAAGAAAGAAGTTGGTTAGTGGGTTCCTGAGTCACGAGGCCCTCCCCATGGGCCAGAGAAGGAGGCTGGAGCCTGTAGTCCATGTCCAAGCAGGCAGCCTTGCAGGACAGAGAGGGAGGATCCTGCGGCTAAAGCCCTGCTCCCATCTGTTGCCCCATCCACTGAGGGAAGAACCCGGCTATCGTCAGGCAACATGACAATCTGCAAGTGCCCCTTTGTGAACTGCATGCCCCCATCTAAGAAATTACAGCATTCAGGCATCAGGAAACTGGGTGCTGAGGGGAAAGGTGTCTTCATGGTCACTAGTTGTTACCTCTCAGACTGAAGTTTGAGTGGGCAGGGGACCTCAGCCTTTGCCTCCATCCCCCCTCCTCCGTGGAGTATCTGTGAATTTTAAAGCACCTCCCACCTCATCCAGCCTACCCTGGTTTTCAGCGACTAACTGACCCTTCCTTCCCAGAAGTAGAAGTTGGGGGTTGCTGCTGATGGTGTTTCTGTCATCAGAATTTGGTGCAGCCTCAGGATGGAAGAATTGTACAATGAAGCAAAGAGCCAGTGCTTTAAGGCCAGGTGACAATGGCCTGGAGCTTCAGGGACTAGACTGCAGGAGATTGGGCTAGATGGACTCACACCACCAGCTGTTACCAAGTCATCCCACATGGTGATCCTGGGTGTGTCAGAGGACATTTTACTTCATGTGCTTCTCAGTGGCTGATATTTTGGCAAGTAGATTGCCAGATCTTTCCTCCAAGCTGCCTCTGGGTGGACTTGAACCTCCAGCTCTTCAGTCAGCAGCCAAGTGTGTTAAAGGTCTGCAGCACCAAGGGACCCTAGTGGCCTCACGTGCTAGCCTTTCTGAACACTATCTGTAAAGCAGGAGGAAATGGAGCTCCCATCCTCTGTGGCTCCAGCCAAGTGATCCAGTGAGGCTGTGGATTCAGTACTCTGCTGGGCTCTGGTGGTGACTTTCGGCAGAACCACATTTGAGCTGACGTTGAATTTCCTAGGCCAAGGAGGGACCCTTGTCTGGACCCAAGGCCTCAGCAGCCACTCCCTTGGCTTATGTCTGGGGCTCAGCCTGGCCAAGGGCCAAGGCTTGTCCCGTGCTGCACTGGGCAGCCGGGCTGAGGTCAGCGGTGTGGACACGTCCAGTTTGGTTCCGTTGCTCTGGCAGGAAACCCAGGGGAAAGCAGCCCAGGAACATCTGCTGTCTCCTGTTCTCCTCAAAACCATTTGGCTCACAGGGAGCCCAGTGGCACGCCTGCCAAGCTGCGTGGGCTTGGTGAAGCGGGTGGGGGCTGGCCTGGGGCCGCCGTGTGGGGCGCTGAGGGACCGGCAGGGCCAGAGCTGTGACCTAGGCAGGCGGAGGCCAGGCCGTGGTGGGATGCTTTGATGGAGTGGGAGGGGGTCAATGGTTATTCATATTCAGAGACCCACCCTGCCCTGGTGGGATACTTGAGTGGGTCTGGAAGTGCTGTGTTTCCTATTTATAGCCACGTGTTCTGAGTCTTGCAAAGAAAACTGGGTTTAGCCAGGCCCCCACGCCAACCCGGGCCAAGCATGACTCTTAATATTCTCTCCATGTGGACTCTGATCCAAGCCCCAACGAAAGCCCTGACATTAATCCTAGATGGTCCTCAAAGCCAGTGCTTGGCCCACGGCTGCGCCCCACCGAGAAGCCAGGCCTCCTCTCTCCTGGGTTACTGCACGTCTCGCTGTCTTTCTCCTTCCTCTCCTTCTGTTTTCCAGGCTGTCGTTCTATGGAAACCCACTTCAGATTTCGGCTTTTACAATACCACCCATTCCTCTCAACTCTTATTGCCATCAAATCAGAACCGACTCATCATTGATGCTCCAGTAGTTTTTCAGAGGCTATAAATCACATGTGAGGAGATTGACCAGCTTTCCCGTGAGGATCTGCTGGTGGATTTGAAATACCAGACAGGTGTCATCTTTGGGTAGGCAGTGCAACTCCCTCCAGACTACTCCACCACAACTTGGTGTCCATCCCAGTCACCCTGAGATCCAGCAATGTCCTGGGTGTGCCCTATTCTGCTCCTTACCCCTTGTTTACTATTCCCAGCCTCTTCAGTGATTTTCTGACCAGCTAACTATGTTCTCAGCCCAGGGCCTTTGCACTTGCTGTCCCCTCTGCCTCAAGCTCTCTCCCCTCCCATGTCACTCTCCCTCTTTGCTCTTTTAGATGCCAGTAAGGCTATCACTGGTCTCGCTGTTATAAAGCACAAGCCCTCCTCCCTGAATTCCTAGCCTTCTTCCTCTGCTTTCTTTTTCTCTAAAATACTAATCAATGAACATTCCCAATGTTTTCCGCAATCACGTTGTGTTTGCCTGTCTCCCTCCACAGTGGAGCAGGGAGTTCATTCTGCTCCTGCTGTACCCCAGTGCTTGACTCATGGCAGGGGTTCAGTGAATGTCTATAGAGGGAACTGAGTCACTCTTGCTCTGCACCCCCCGTGTTCCGTGAGGCACAGATGGGAATGTGGATGGGAAGGAGTGGGTGCAGCCCTAGCTCGGGGCCTCTTGCAGCTCCTGACAGATCCTGGGGCACCTACCAGGGACTCCAGCCCTTTTGGACTGGCTTTGGGGCCAGCAGCCTCCAGTCATTCTGTAAGAACTTGGGAGCCTGCACTCAGGCCTGTTCCTGTGGTGCTGTTTCCCCCTGTGCCTGCATTGGCTCTTCCGTGCTCTTCTCAAACACAGCACAAGCAGCAGCTGCCACTTAGTTTGTTTGGATCGACCCTCGCCTGCCCGTAGTCTCTTCCATGTCACTGCTCCTCAATTCTCAGTTCTGAGGGCTCCTGAATCAGAACTACCTGAGGGGCTTGTGGGAGCCCCTGGCTGGGACAAACAGCTAACGTGCACCACTGCAGCTGAAAAGCTGGAGGTTCTTCACCCAGAAGTTCAGGGGTCTGGGACTTGAAGAAATCAGTCACTGAAAACCCTGTGGGGCATAGTTCACAAGGGGGTCATTGTGAATTGGAATAGACTTGATGGCAACTGGTTAAGCTGGAGGGGTTGGTCATCAGCAACTCGCTGTGTAATCCTGGGCAAGTTGTTTCCCATCTCTGAGCCTCTGAGCCTCCTTCTGATAAATGGGCAGGACGGCATCATTTAGGTTGTAAATCTCCTGGCCTGGCCTGGGAGGCGTGATTGTTACCCCACCTCGGGTCCTGCATTGCTCTTCCCTCTGAGGATCCTGTCTGCGCCTTTTGCAGGCCTCCCCTCCTCTTCATCTCCCATCTTGGTCCCCTCTGCTTCTCAGGTAAAACTCGGACCAAGGACAAGTACCGTGTGGTTTACACCGACCACCAGCGTCTGGAGCTGGAGAAGGAGTTCCATTACAGCCGATACATTACCATCCGGCGGAAGTCAGAGCTGGCTGCCAATCTGGGGCTCACAGAGCGGCAGGTGTGTGATCTTCCCACCACAGACAGGAGTGGGGAGTGGGGGCTCCAGGAAGATAAGGGAGCTCCGTCAAGGAAGGAGGATGGAGAAGTTGAACCTCCTGCCATGATCACGTAGCAAGCACTTAGCAGTTTCTGCTCTTGCTAAATCCAGTTCCTGCCAGTAAGCAGGGCATCTGGTTAGCTATAGGCCATGTTGTTGTTGTGTACCATCAAGTTGGAACCAACACACAGCTGACCCTCCGGCGGGTTTTCAGAAGCAGTTAATCACATGGGAGGAGATTGCCCATTCTTCTCTCTCAGCACAGCTGGTGGATTAGAACCATGTGCCTTTGTGATTGCAGTGTAGTTTCTTACCACTGTTGTTGTTATGTGCCATCGAGTCGCTTGTGACTCATAGCAACCCTTTGTAAAACAGCCCTAAACTCTGCTCTGTCCTGTGCCAGTCACACTATTTCTGACACTCCCATCCCGATTACCCCAGTCACTGAATCAATCCACCTCATAGAGGGCCTTCCCCTCTTGTGCTGTCCCTCCACCCTCCCAAGCATGATGTCCTTCTCCAAGGACAGGTCTCTCCTCACAACATGTCCAAAGTATGTCAGACGAAGCCTCAGAATCCTAGGCAAGCTTATTCAGTGCAATGAGAGGGGTGAGTGATTAAATATAGTGGAGGGAGCAATCAGAGGAAGGACAGAGAAGGATTCTTCGGGGAGGAGGTGTGAGAAAGAAGAAAGTCACAGAGAGGAACAAATTATTAGATAAACAAGTTATGAATAGGTCCACCTGTACCTTCCCACTAAAGTGTGGTGCACAATTTCCGCAAGCAAACATGTGCTGAAATCATTGTGAAAATATTATTGTTATTGTTTTGTTCCTTTGAGTTGGAACCAACTCATAGATGACCCTCCAGTAGGTTTTCAAAGGCTGTAAATCATATGGGAGGAAATTTCCTTTCTCCTGTGAAGTAGCTGGTGGATTCAAACTGCCTATCTTTGGGTTGGCAGCAGTTGTTCTTACTCAGAAGGCTACCAGAGCTCACTCAAAGTGAAATTTGTTGTTGTGGTGTACTACTGAGTCAGAACTGACCCATATCTGACCCTCCAGTGGGTTTTCAGAGGCAGTAAACCACCCAGGAGGAGCTTACCCATCTTTCTCCCGTGGAGCAGCTGGTGAATTTGAACCATGTACCTTTGGCTTAGCACCACAATTCCTTATTACAACTGCTTCTTCTTACTTAGATGCACTTGGTACCAGCAGTCAGATCAGGAGATGGATGGCACTGGGAAAGGCTGTAGTTAAGGACCTCTCCAAGTTACTGAGGAGCAATGAGGCCAGTTTGAGATGCACCTGATTAAGGCCACGCTCACTTTCTGTCCATCTGAGAGCTGCACAACGGCTAAAGATGACAGAAGAAAAATTGATGTCTTTGAACTGTGGTGTTGGGGAAAACACTGAATATCCCATGGACAGTCAAAAGAACAGATAGATGTGTCTTGGAGAAGATGCAGCCAGAGTGCTCCTTGGAAGCAAAGATGATTAAGCTGGGAGAGGCTATTCCTTGTGGAGGAACACCATGCTTGAAAAGGTGGAGGGGCAGTGAAGGCGACCAAGACCCACAACCGAGTTGATGACACAGGGACTGCTGCAATGGGTTTGATTGTAAAGATGGCACAGGTGAGGACAGGGGTCAGAGCTGTTGTTCATAGTGTTGCTATGGGTCATACTTGACAGCACCTAACAGCCACAGAAGTCACCGGAGCTCCCTCAGTGTAAAACTACTCACCACAAATGAGAAAGTAAATACAAGTAAGCCTGTGTGTACCTTGCTCATATCATGTGATCTGGCTAATACACAGAGTGGGGTGTCTGGAGGGTAGGGGAACAGAGAAAGCGAGGTGTAGGGACTGTGACTGAGGTGTCAGTGTGTGGAGGGGGGGTTCTCTAATGTCTCATTGAAGAGTCTGAGTCTCAACCATCTGCCCTCTGATCCTCTTTCCCCATTACTCTGTCTCCCACCCTTGCTCTCTGACCCCACAGGTGAAAATCTGGTTCCAAAACAGAAGGGCAAAGGAGCGCAAAGTGAACAAGAAGAAGCAGCAGCAGCAGCCCCCACCGTCACTGCCACCAGCTCTAGAAGTCACCCCCACCACAGCCGGGCCACCCCTGGGGGGTCTGTGCTCCAGCTCTGCCAGCCTCCTGGGCACCTCCTCTCCACTGCCTATCAAGGAGGAGTACCTACCATAGCCCCTGCCCAGCCTCACAGGCTGGGGGACCGGGAGACTCAGTGCTGGAACTGTGGCTTCCTCAAGTGCCTAAGAGGTCTGATCTGAGTCCCAGCCCAACCACTGACCATATGAGTGACCCTGGTACAGTCACCCACTAGCCCCTGCCTCTCTTTGGCCCGTCTGTGTAGTGAGCTGTGTATGAGGAGTTCCACCAGCCCCTGGGTTCTAGACTTCAGGAGCCTAGGGGAGCCCAAGGATCAGGGGACTAGGGGAGTCCAAAGAGGGAGCGCCAGAGGACTGGTCACAGGGCCCTAGACCTCCTTTCCTGTTCTTTTTTGAGGGGTGGGGTAGATAGTCACACTATGAAACAGACAGACCCTTGTGAAAGGAGGAGGGACTGAGAGAAGATGAAATGCTTGCAGACCTGATCTGATGAGGGGTGTTGTCAACTCACACGTGCCTTTTCGTCCACCCACCCCTATGAAATGTCCTGGACCTTTCCCAGGTGGTGCTGAGTTCAAGGCACAGGGGAGCAGGTCAGAGGAGAAGTCCCATGGTTCCGCTCCCTGCCGGGGTGGAGGGGAGTCTAGAATGGGGGTGAGGGGCCAGAGTCCAGTCTGCCAGCTGCCTGCTCCCAACCAGGCTGGCCATACGGTCCAGACTCAGGGAAGCCCGGAGAACTTAGTCTGGACCAAGCAGAGCGTGCAGCTGAACAAGTGTTGTACATAGACTCACTCAGAAGCAGCTCCAAAAAGAAAAAAAACCTCACAAATAAATCTTTCCTCTCTTAAAAAACTGTATAAAAATCATTATACATTATCTAAAAGGAAATTTTAAAGAAGGCTAAATCCTCCTCACCCCTCCCTAAGAACTGCTTATTCTCGTTCATTCTGTGTAGGCCTACAAAATACATTCAAGTGATCAAAATAGCAAGTCTAAGTGTATAAGACTATGGAAAATGCGTATTCTGTTTTAGAAGAGGAACTATCAGTATTTCAGTCATTTCAGTTTTTAAAATCTCTGCGTTTCAGGTCACTTTCAACAATGTCCTTTGGGCACCCTCATGGGACAGGCATGGGTGGCACACACCTTGGCCCCCAGAAGGTTCTAGGGCGGTAGGGAGACTGCCCTGCACATTGATCCTGCTGCTGTAACAGGATCCAAGGAAAGCATCAGAGGTCAGGAAGTGTCCTGTTATTCTGAAATGTCTGATGTCTTTTTAGAAAAGGTGATGTTGAACTTGACCCTAAAAGACTAATGAACCCTGCTGTGGTCAAGGAGGGGAGAAAGGTCAAAACCATAAGCAGGGTGAACCTGAGGGGGGCTCTGGTAGCACGTCTGTGGAGAGTTCCTCTGCTTCCCCAAGCCTACACTTCTCTGCAGTTTGAACCCACCAGCTGCTCCCTGCGAGAAGGATGGGCAATCTCCTCCCCAGTGATTTACAGCCTCAGAAACTCGGTGGAGGTCAGCGGTGAGTTGATTCAGGCTCAATGGCAATAGTGTTGACATTTGACTAATGAACTTAAAAGTCATAATTAAAAAACAAAACAAAACCACAACAAAATTCCTGAGGAAAACTGCTGTCTTCAACTCCTCAGTGGTGTCTGTACCGCGGGCCTTCCTCTTCCTAGCAGATTCCTGTGCCAGCTGCCTGAGCCTCTGTTTATTGTTCTGGGAGGTGGCCGGGCCATAAAAAGTGCACAGCCTGCCTGCCATTGCCCTTTGCTCTTGGGACATGTGACAACAGGGCATGCGGAGGATCCAGCCCTGGCACAAGCTGGTGCTTCTCTCCCTCCTCCTGCCTTTGGCAGGAATGGGAACCAGTTGGTATCAGTGGAAGGGGTCATGGAAAAGAGTTGGTGAAAGGGTGGCTGACTGTGAGTGGAGACAACTTTTCAATCCTTAAAATCATTTGCTGTGTGACTCTGGGGTAACTGCTTGCCCTCTCTGGACCTCCATTTCCCTATCTGTGAAGTTAGGGAGTCTGTCTACCAAAAAGAGGTTACTCTGGTCAAGTAAGTTGGGGAAGTCCCGCAGATTCAACATTTCTGGGAGAGTCACAGTGGTGCATTAGCACATCAAATGCCCTGACTAGTCTCAGTGCAAAGAAACCCCTTGAATTTCCTTTAATCTAGCTCTCTCCACACTACTCTATCCTGGAGTCCTGACTAATATCTACTAGCATTCTTCATGAACTCCACTCACTCAAGATGTTCTGAGCAGGAGGTCTGCACCTTCAGCTATGACTAACTGTCTAGCCTCATCAGGACTGACTCATAGTTGACCCTCCAGCAAGTCTTCAGAGGTCGTAAATCACATAGGATGGGATTGCTTGTCTTTGTTCTGCGGAGCTGCTGCTGGCTTTGAAACCCCAAGAGAAGCACTGCCAGTGGGTTAGCAATACTTCTCCCTCCAGCCTACAACACGGAGCTCGCCAGCCATTGTTTGTTATTTGCTGCTGCATCAAAACTGACTCATCACTGACCCTCGAGTAATTTTCAGAGGCTGTAAATATCATGGGAGGAGGTTGCCCATCTTCCATGGAGCAGCTGATGGATTCAAACTGCCTGACTTTGAGTTGGCAGCACAACTCATTACTCACTAGGCAGTGAGAGCTCCCGTCCTCAGTGTTTAGTAAGAGGTTTTGTTGCCAGATGGCTTGGATTTCTGCCCATCTACTTCCAAGCTATGGAGCCTCTTAGGCAAGCTAGTTAGCCTCTCTGAGCCTCAGTCTCCTCATTTATAAAATGGAAATAAAATACTCCAGGTGATCTCAGAGTGGTGTGGATCACAGGCCATAGCACAAAGTAAGAGCCTGAGTTTCCACCCCCACCCCACCCCCCGTTCATGGGCTGATTGTATCCTAGACTAACACGCTGGCAGGCCTGAGTGGTGTTCTAACTTCTCCCCAGGCAGGCAGGTGAATGTCAGCTGCTGTCAATTTCAATTTGGGCTCCACATAAAAGGCCACAGCCTAAGAGAACTTCCAGCATAATGACTGCCTTATAAGATGGTTATTGAGTTTTCTTTCACCCAGAGAGTTCAATTAATGGCTAGGGCTAATGCCTAGTGGCTCAGGAGAGGAACTCCTCAGGCTCTGTCCGATCCTGCAGTTACCTGAATGTCACCTGGTGTTCCAGCACTCCTTTCAGGGCTGCTTTACATATAATGGCTTTACTCTTTCTCTTCCTTTTCCCTAGAAGCAGAGGGAGACAAAGGTGAGGAAAAGGGAAAGACCAAATTTTTGAGTTCTGATGCAACCACAGTTTCCTGGGCACCAGATAGGTTCAGGCCCCACACAGGCACTGGACATGAGACGTGCAGACAGAACCCACATCTGGCCTGGTCTGGTCTTCGAAGGCCCATGGCTGGGTCATGGCCTCTAGCAAAAAAACAGTGTGCTTTGCATGCAACTTCAGGTTCCACAACAGTCTGAAACCCAACTCTGAGAACCTATACATTGTCAAGAGGTTGCTGTGGAACAAGCAGAATAGAAAACATATCAACTCAAGGGAGTAGCTCAGGGTAGAAACAGAATGGTCTCACAGAGCCTGTGTGTGTGTGTGTGTGTGTGTACATGTGGACTGGCTGTGATGGGGGAGGGTGTGGGGACGGCAGAGCTTGAAGGAACCAGCCTGGCTGTGGCCTGGGTAACAGAGATGCTCAGAGAGTGGGATGCAGAACCGGGGAGCACAGCTTTCTGGGGGTGGGGGAGGCTTCGGACTGGGAGTCTTTGTAGGGGAACCCTGCCCCAGCGAGGCTGCTCAGAACCACTTTCTCTGAATCACACCAGATGGACTAGCAGTCTGGAACCTCGTTTTTCACAGTCACCACTGCTGCTGTAGCAAAACACATGCTCCACGGTGATAAAACCTGAGCGTTCAAGCAAACGAAAAATGTTTATTTATATGCATTTAAAAATATCTTTCTATATAATAAAAGAAAGTACATTTCCATCTAACACTTTCTTTAAATTAGCATGCATCTCCATTTCACTTCTGGTCTGATGTTGAGACCAGGAGCAAAACTGAGAAAAGAGTGGAGCTCAGGGGAGGAAAATTGTCTACAGGTTTGGGTTACCAAGGGGTAACCCAAAAGTTTTTTGCCTAGTCATACCCCAACACCCTCTGGAAGCAGGGAGAGAATTCCAAGTGCCAGTAATTGTCAAATGTGCTTGCTAGAATGGTCAATCATGGTATATTACAAAAGTGGGATGTCAGTAGACAGATAGGTTTGTGCAGACAATATGCTATGATAAGGAGGTTCTAGATTACCTTGATTCTTTGTTTTATGGAAGTGCAGACTTTACCAATGAAGGGTGTGAGGATGAGAAGCAGGTAGCAGAAAGGTATGCTCTCAGAGCGTAGCTGGGTGGGTTGAGGCTCCTGGATTCCAGGCCTGATTCCAATTCTTCTTCTGTCATCTGTATTCAATGTCCAGTTCTCAGAGATATGTACCAGGTGATTGAAAAGACCATGGCCTGAATCAGGCATACCTTAGTCTTCAAGCTGATATCATCGCTCCTAAGTATTTTGGAGAGGTTCCTGATAGAGGACTCGCCCAGTGTAATGAGTGAGTCTCCTGATCTTCTGACTGCTGGTGCCCAGAATGACTATTGATTGTTGACCCAAGCAAGATGAAACCATCAGCAGTTTTAATCCCTTTTTCCATCTATGATGATGTTGTCTGTTTGCCCCGTGATGAGGACTTTTATATTCTTTTTAAAAAAAAAATTTTTAATATTTTTTATTGGGGAAAAACATATTGGGGGTACAAGGAGGTGAGGGTTGGGGGCAGAAGGGTGAGGATGGGCCAGGATGCAGTTGCAGAGCTGCACAGTTTGGTCGGTGGGGGGAGCAGGTGAAGGAAATGATGAGGGTCCAGTGGGGACCAGATGCTACAGAGGAATGACAAGCATTTTCCAATAGTAATTAAACCAACTGCCTTATTGATTTGGGAATTGGATGCCGACTCTCTGGCTTCTTCATGCTGAACAGGGGCGTAGATGTAAAGGGGGGAAGGGAGGACGCTTTATCACCTTACTGGTGGTCTTGGGTTAAAGCTGCTTGCCTTCTTGTTCTGTTAGAAGATATTTTCCTGTCATTTGCTCCCCTCTGGACTGCAAAGTGTTTTCCCAGGTGGGTCCAGTGGGGATGGCTGGTTGAACCCAGAGGCTCCATCGTTCTTTGCTTCCTTAGCTGTCAGTTGTATTTCCTTTTTGTCACTGGCACTGGGTTCAGGGTCAATTCTGGAGTAAAACTCAGAGTTAAGGTTACCTATAGGAAAGGGAGCAAACCTAGAGAGAACAAACTTGTGAGTTACAAACAGAAGGGCTTTGAGGGTGTTGCTTTCAGGTTTACTGGGGGGGGGTGGTGGTGGCAGAAGGTGGCCTAGGTAACATTGGATACCCTAGGCATTCTTTTTTTTTTTCTTCTTCTCCTTCCCCACCCAGGGGTCAGATGGCACAATCTGGGGACTGAGGAGCTCACCCTGAGAGCCGTGACGGCTCGTCCCGAGCCGACAAGTGCAGCCCGCCCCAGGCAGGGGGCCAAGGGCAGCCCGCCCCGGGCAGAGGGCCGTGACGGCTTGCCCCAGGCAGAGGGCCGGAGGACTTTTATATTCTTAATGTTGAGATATAATACACACTGAGGGCTGTCGTTCTTAATCTTTTTAATATATGTTTTAATTTTTGTTGAGAATATACACAGAAGATATAAACAAATCAATAGCTTATATATGCACAATTTAGTTCATTGATTACATTCTTCAAATAGTAGAGTTATTCTCACCCTCTTTTTCTGAGTTATTCCTCCTCTACTAACAAAAATTTACTGTCTTCCAAATTTTCTAACTCATCTTTCTAGTTGCTGTTGTCAATTTCATCCTGCATGTTGTTGTTCTTTGTGCCATTGAGTTGAGTATGGCTCATAGCGATCCTGTGAACTACAGACCTGAATCCTATCCTGTGTACCATCCTTACTTGAGCCCGTTGCTACAGTCGCTGTGTCAATACATGTCATTGTGGGTCTTCCTCTTTTTTGCTGACCCTTCAAGCATGATTTCCTTTCCAGGGAATAATCTTTCTAATCAACATGTCCAAAGTTAGAAAGGTGGAGCTTCATCATCTTTGCCTCTAAGGAGTACTCTGCCTGCACTTTCTCTAAGATGTATCTGTTTGTTCTTTAAACAGTCAGGACTCCATGCTGCATGGTTCAAAATCAGGAAAGGAGTGAATCAGGGAGGCATCTTGTCTCCATACCTTTTCAATCTATATGCAGAACAGATCATTTGGGAAGCAAGGCTTTATAAGGAGGAATGTGGCATCAGGATTGGAGGTAGACTCATCAACAACATATATGATGCAGGTGACACAACCTTGCTAGCTGAAAATGAAGACGGCCTAAAGTGTTTGCTGCACAAGGTCAAGGACTATAGTCTTCAATGTGGATGGAAGCTTAACATCAAGAAAACAAAGATTCTCACCACTGGGCTAATTGGCAGCACCATGATAGATGGAGAAGAGATTGAGGTTATTAACAGTTACATACAGCTTGCTCAGCTCCACAATCAGCATTCTTAACACCAGCAGTTAGGAAATCAAAAGAGGAAATGCATTGGTAAAATCTGCTGTCAGGGACCTCTCCAGAGAGCTCAAAAGCAACGATGTCAGTCTAGAAACTAAGGTGCACCTAATCCAGGCCATGATCTTAGCAATTACTTGTTATGCTTCAGAGAGTTGGACAGTGACTAAGGATAATGGAAGAAGAATTGATGCTTTTAAATTGCAGTGCTGGAGAAGAGTCTTGAACATACCATGGACTGTCAAGAAAACAAATAGGTCTGTCTTGGAGAGGGTGAAACCATGTTTCTCTTGGAGGCTAGGATTTTGAAGCTCTGTCCCGCATACTTTGGACACTCAGCCAGGAGAGACTGGTTTTTGGAAAAAGGACATCATGCTTAGAAGGGTGGATGGACAGTGCAGGAGAGGAATACCCCAGATGAAATGGGTTGATACAGTGAATGGGGCAATTGAGGTTGGTGTGTTGGAATTAGTGAGACTGGCTCAGGATAAGACACGGTTCAGAGCTGCTGTACATAGGGTTGCTATGGGTCACAGGCAACTCAATGGCACATAAAAACAACAACATCTCTTCTCCAGCTCTACAACTCAATGGCTCTTCTTCTATCATCTGTGTTCAATGTCCAGTTCTCAGAAATATATAACAGGTGTTTGGCCTGAATCAGGCATATCTTAGTCTTTAAGCTTATATCTTTGCTCTTAAATATTTTGGAGAGGTCCTTGACAGAGGACTTTCCCAATGTAATGAGTGAGTCTCCTGATCGTCTGACTACAGATGCCAAGATGTAAGATCCTTGGTAGCTTTAACTTTTTTCCCCATCTATCGCGATGTTGTCTGTTGGCCCCGTGCTGAGGACATATTACTTCCTTGATGTTGAGATATAATCCATTCTGAAGGCTGTAGTTCTAAATCTTCTGCAACAAGTGTTTCAAGTCTGCCTCACTTTTAACAAGGAAGGCTGTGTCATCAGCATAATACAGGTTATTGAAGAGTTTTCTCTGATCCTGATGCCACATTCCTCTTCACAGAGTCCAGCCTCACAAGTTATTTGCTTTACTGAACAGGTATGGAAAAAGAATACAACCTTGACACACACCCTTTCTAATTTTTACCTATGTAGTATTTTTACTTGGTCCATTCAGACAATAGCTGCTTGACCTGGGTATAGAGTTCTCAAGAGCACAATTAAGTTTTCTGGGATTCCCATTCTTCTCAATGTTAGCAACAGTTTGTTAAGATCCACACAGTCAAAAATATCTTAGCATAATCCATAAAACACAAAAAGACATTCTTCTGGTATTCTCTGCTTTCAGCCAGGATCCATCTGACATCAACAATGTTTCCTGTCAATGTACTATTCTAGCTGGTTTTGCATTGCTTTCAGCAATATTTTGCTTGCATATGATATTGTTATTGTTTTAAAATTTCCATATATTGTTGAGCCACCTTTTTTTTGGGGAATGGGAACAAATGTGAATCTATTCCAGCCAGTCAGCCATGCAGCTGTCTTCCAAATTTCCTGGCATAGACTGGTGAACACATCAAGGGTTGCATCTGTTGAAACATATCTTAAAACCAATATAAAATATCTTAAAACCGTTATCAATCTTTTAGCCCAGTCTATTGTTTGACTGAAAGTCAAGCCATAGAGGTGAGTTTGGTTCCAGACTCAAATGGTGACCAAGGGCAATAGCTTCAGGGGTTCCACCAGTCTCTATCAGACCAGAAAGCATAGGTGTTTTTCTAGTTTTTCATTTTATTACCTATTTTTCTCTCAGTCTGGGAGCCTGTTCTGTGACCCTTTTAAGAGTGCTCATCTGGGTAGTTGGGCATCATCTAGTTCTTTTGATCTCGAGGTAATGGGGATTGAGGTTATCACAGCCCATTAGGACTCAGGACTTATTGTTTCTATACAGCTTTGAGTTTCTTCCCTGTTCTTTGTTCTGGACAGGGAGGGGCCAAATAGTCTTACCTTGGATTTACACTTACAAGTTTTTAAGACATCAGTTGATACTTACCAAAGCAGGGTTTGGACATTGTTTTTCTGGCCTATTTTATGTCAATTGATTTTGATATTTGCTGAGACTATCATCCTTGCAATGACTTGCTATGAGTCAGGAAGCTGGACAAAAAATAGAGAGGACAGAAGGAGAATTGATGCCTTTGAGCTGTGATGTTGGAGAAGAGTATTGAATATACCATGGATTGCTAGGAGAACAAACAGGTTCGTCCTGGAGAGGGTGAAGCCAGGCTGCTCCTTGGAGGCAAGGATTCTGAAGCTTTGTCTGACATACTTTGGACATGTTGCAAGGAGGGACTAGTCCTTGGAAAGGAACATCATGCTTGGGAGGGTGGAGGGACAGCGCAGGAGAGGAAGTCTCCATAAGATGGACTGATTCAGTGACTGGGGTAATGGGGGTGGGTGTGTCAGAGACAATAATATTGGCACAGGATAGAGGAAGGTTTAGGGCTGTTGTACATAGGGTCACTATGAGTCACGAGTGACTCGACAGCACATAACAATAACAACATCATTCTGAGAACTTTAGAACCAGCAATTTATTTATTCAGGTACTTGGTTATGATTAAGTTTCTGTTCCTTTGTGCCTCTTGGCTCTACTATATATACGTCATTGTTGTGTACAGAGAGTCGGAACCGACCCATAGCTGATCCTCCAGCAGGATTTCAGAGACAGTTAATCTCACGGGAGGAGACTGCCCATCCTGTTCCCATAGAGCAGCTGGTTGGCTCCAACTGCATGCCTTCAGGTTGCAGCACAGCTTCTTGTGACTAGGCCACCAGAGCTATCTATCTATCTATCTATCCATCTACCGATAAGCTATCTATCTGTCGATATAATTGTATAACAAATATATATATTTACAGCATATCCAAATATGTATATAAAGATATTGTCTGTCAAACCTATTATGGTCATGGATATAATCTTTTTCTCCTGTCTATATGTGTTTATCTTGCCTTAATCAGGATTCTTCCTCTTCTAAGTGATTTGACAAATTCCATCCTCTTTCTTTGGGCCTTAGTTTCCACATCTGAAAGTCGGAAATGGGATCCATTTGTACCCCAGAGTCCCAGCGACTGTCACTTATGTCCAGTAGTGATGTCATGATGTGTTTCATGGAAGAATAAAGCCCTAGCCCTCTTCCTCTGGGCAGGACCCGTGAGGTGTTATTGGAAAGGGACCATAAGGAAGTCAGTCTTCCTGGAACAACTGCTTGAACACTACTCCCTGACACTTTAGCCCTTTTCCAAGGGGTTAAATAAAGCCATGGGAGGGATGGTTCAGAAGGGCTGCCACTCTCCAGTGAGAGACATGGTAACATCCTCTGTGGCAGCCCAGTGGGAGAGGCAAAGGATGGGAGGCAGGTGGGAGGGGAGTCCTGACTGAAGCTCCTTGTGTTTGGGAGTGTCCACATCCTGCCTCTCTCCAGGCATGACTCTCACAGCCCTCCTGGCTTCAGCACAAGACTCAGTGTGACCTTGGCCACAGGACTTCACTCGATGACCCAGGTTCTCATGTGTAAAATGAGAATACTCCTATCTGTCTTACTGGGCTGTTGGAAAAAATGTCAAAATTAGTTGGATGTTAATAGTCATCACAATGCACACAGCTGTTGTTGTTATTGTTTTTTGTTGTTAGGTGTTGTCACATTAAGTCACTCAGTCGGATTTAATAAAAAGTCTTTGACTTCCCAGCAACCTTACCTAGTTGGAAGAGGCTCTCTGTGAGCAAATGTACAGGGAGAAGCAGAATTTGTAGGGAACCTAAGGAGGAAGGATAACCCTGAAACAGATCAAGTTCTTCATCTTAGCCTTTGCTTTGCTTTGCTTTAAACTTTACTGCCTCCTTCCAAGTTCCAAGGAGAACCCAGGTAGTGAAAGGCAACAGACCATCATCTTCAACTTCTCCTAAATGCCTCATCATGTCCCGTGATGGTGCAGTAGCCATAGAATTTAAGCTCCAGACTGGGACCATTTTGAGGGTGCAAGGAATACTATATAATACGTATGCTGGTTCAGTCCCCACCAACCAGCGTGTCCAATCGCTCCAGCGAGTCGTTTCCTATCATCTCTATGCATTCTGTCATCACCACAGTACTCTGAGGTCAGGCAAGCAGGGCGGATGGCCCATTTGACAGAAGACTTTCCTAAGGCTGCAAGGAACCTGAGGATGATCTAAGTCACAGTGGCAGATGCCCTATCCTCTCCTGGGGTATAACCTTCCTCCTCAGTTTGCTGTCATCCTAGTAAAGGAGAAGTGTCAAAGGCCACTGCTAACCTGAAAGGTCTGGAAGCCTGGCTCTTTCATTGAATCACTCATTACTAGTTCTACTGTGAGAGACCTCTCCAAAGTACTAAAGAGCAGCCTGGAGACTAAGGTGCGCCTGGTCCAGGCCAAAGCCTTTGCAATTATTTGCTATGTGTCAGAAGGCTGGACAATGACTAGGCATGATAGAAGGAGAATTGGTTCTGTGGTGCTGAAGAAGAGTATTGAATATACCATGGACTGCTAGGGAACAGGTTTGTCCTGGATAGGGTGAAGCCAGTCTGCTCCTTGGAGGCAAGGATCTGTGGCTTTGTCTGACATAATTTGGACATGTTGCCAGGTGGAACCAGTCCATGGAGAGGAATGTCTTGCTTGGGAGGGTGGAGGGACAGTGCAAGAGAGGAAGACCCATGATGAGATGGATTGATTCAGTGACTGGGGTAATGAGGGTAGGTATGTCAAGACAATAAGAATGGCACAGGAGAGTTCAGGGTTTAGGGCTGTTATACATAGGGTCACTATAAGTCACAGGCTACTCGATGGCACACAACAACAACAACAACAACTAGTTCTATGACCTTGGGTAAGCGTTTTAACCTCTCTGTGGTCTGGCACATTGTAAGTGCTCAGTAAACATATCTATGGACTGGATGGTTGAACACATATCTGGCAAGTGACTGTTACTCTTTTATTGTGAGAGGGCAACCTACATCTGGCCAGTGTTTACTGAGCACCTACTATGTGCAAGGTCTCTAGGTAAATGCTTTCTACGCACAGGCACAAGGTCCCTGAACTCCTCACACTCCTTTGAAGCAAGTACCTCCTTTTTATAGATGAAGAAGTGGCAACCCAGACAGCTTAAGAACCTCGGACAAGGTCACACAAGCAAAGTAGAGGCGGGGTCCGGGTATCAGACCCCAAGGGCCCTGTCCATGCGCTTTGCTCACAATCTCTTGTTGCCCAGCTAAAGAAAAAGAGGCCCTGAGGGGACAAGTCACTTGCCCAAGGTCATGCAGGAGGCAGTGACTGAGGCCCCAAGAGCTGTGAAGTTCACCGCGGACCCCCGCCCTCCTTCTGAGCCCTGGCCTCTCCAATTCGCGGCTCTGCGTGCGGGGGCGCGCGCATCCCCTAGCCGTCCGTCAGTCAGCCCGTCTGTCTGGATATCTAGTCGGGCGCAGCCGTGCGCCTTCCTTAGTGCCCGGCGCTGCGCAAGAAGAAGCAGGGGGGCCGCAGCGCAGACCCGCGCCCCGCACCCGCAGACGACAGACGGCATCGCCGGCGCCCCTGCCCTCCCCAGCCGTGTGCGGAGCCTCCAGGCAAAGGCGCGGCTGCCAGCCGGCAGCACCTTCGCCTGCACGGCCCCGGCCCCTCGCTCCTTGCGCTGGGGGGAACCAGCCAGGGAAGCCTGGCAACCTGCCGAACGGGATGAAGACGCTCCAGGGAGCTCACCTCCGCAAGGTAGTGTCTGCAGGCGGGGGCTCACCTGAGGGAAGGGTGAAGGGGCCCGCCCCCTTTGAAGTCCTGGGAGGGTTGGAGAGGGCACTCAGACTCGATCTGGGCCCAGGAAGGCCGGCTGGACTGGATTGCGGAGAGGAGTGGGAGCACACAGTCTGTCCCCTCCCACCCACCCCGGTGCCATCTAGTGACCAGGATGGGAGCCCATAATCACTGGGCTAGAACCTGCCCTGCGAACAGGTGTCTGCAGCCTCAGGAGGCGCGGGGCAGGAGCTGGCCAGACCCCAACCCCTGCCCGTCCTCCGCCTATTTCGTCCAGGGACTGATTGGAGGTGGTTAGCCAAGCAACAGCCCAGAGCTGGGGTAAATTGGGGGGTTGGGGTATGGACGGGCCCAAAGCATGTACTCGACACTGAAGCAGTCCCACAGGCCTGCAGGAGACCCCGTCTTTTCTCTCCTGTAGGGCCCACCCCCTGCTTTCTCCCTGACGCCTCATTCTGGCAGCAATAGCTTCCCCTGCTGGGACCCCAGACTGCCCTTCCGCAGAGCTGACAGGAGGCATAGTTAGGGAGGGGAAATGGGAGACCTCGGAGGAGCCGAGGAGCTAGGCGGAGAGGATGCGAGAGCAGCAAACCTACGTGTTCCCGGAGCCCTGGACGTGGACGTCAACCTTCTCCCCTCTTTGTTCTGTGGAGACTGGACCTTCCGGACAAGTTGTTTTTGTGCATGGGGAGGAGAGTAATTGGGGAAGTTTTCTGGCTTTTGCTTTAAAAGTCACAGTCCTTGCCCAGGAGTTAGAACTACTGGATACAATTTCTGCAGCTGCTGCTAACCCTGCGAGTTTGAGGCAAGCTCCTCTTCCTTCTCACAGGAATCGTGGCTGGGCCACCCTCAGAGTGCGGGCTCCAAGCGAGAGCCTCATCCTCCTTCCGTGGAGGAGGGGAGTGGCAAACTCGAGGCAGTGGTAAATATGAAAGGATTGTTCCCAGAAGCTGACGTTGAAGGATGCCCTCCCCCCTCCCCTTACACATTCATTCAAGCTCTCGGCCCCTGGGCTGCCTGCTGCGGGAGCACTGTGCTGCGTGGGTGTTTGTCCTTCCCTGACACGAGTGACTCCTGAGCAATTTGTGGGTAAATCTCTTGGGTCCTGCTCCTATCCTTTCCTCTTGTCTATGCCCCCCTCCCCTAAGAGCCTCTACCCTTCTTTGGCTCTCTCCAGGTATTATGCTGTTAGTTCTGTTTTTTTAAGAACTGAATGGTTGCAAGCTGAGAGCTTATTGAACTCTATCTCATTTAATACTCTGTAATTCTGGAGCTAGACCTTATTACCCTTGCTTTATAGACACAGAAACTGAAGCACAAAAGGGTGTATGTAGCTCTTTGCTTTCTTGATGGTGGGCTAACATCCCAGGACCATTAAGACTACGGTGGAGCCATCTCCCTTCAGGGCCCCTTCCTTGGCTTTCAAAGAGAAGGGGTTAGGGGTGAAAAATGGCAGATATCAGCAAACAAGAATGTTCAGAGGTGAGCATTGGACTAGGAGTCAAGGACTCTGGATCCTCGTTTTGCTCTGCCCTCAACATACTCTTTGACCTTGGGTTTATTCTTTCCCTTCCGAAACTCAGTTTCCCCATCTGGTGAGATTGGACACCAGATTCCTCTTGCCTCCTGCCTAGAAGATTAGAAAGCCTTGGGCTTGGGCAGCCCTGCCTTTCCCAGCCTCTGCCACCAGTGGGGACCTACATCTGCTGGTCCCTAAAAGACTGAGCTTAGGTCTAGTGAGCTCAGGCGTATGTGCCTGTGTGACATTGGGGTGGGGGATCAGGAGTGGGAGCCTCCCACTCAGGCAGAGCGGGAAGCGACTCATTAAGCTTCCAGCCCTGCCCCATTTATTTAGTTGCTTCCCTCCATCTCTGGACCAATCCCATGCTTGTCATGCCCGCCTCCTGAGACTCTTCCTGTGGTGGGCCTGGGGGACCCAGGTGGGCTCCTGATTGGCTTAGCTTTGGGAGACCCCCCATCCTTTGTCCCTGGAGCAGGAACAGGCTTCCCTCTGATTGGGGGAGGAGGGGGTTGAGCTGCCAGCATCCTGCTCCTGGAACTCTTGTCACCATGGAAACAGAGAACCAGGACCCGCTCTGTGAGTACAGAAAGGGCAGCTTCTCTGGAGGGATCAGAGGAGCCTCATTACCAGGCCCTCCTGCCAGCTGGCCTGATGGGGCTTGGTGGGTGTCACGGTGACAGGTCTGTCTCACCATCCAAAGCCCAAGGCCAACATCACCCATCCCCCCTGGATCTTACCTGAGAGGGAGTGCGTCCAATGGGCTGATCCTCATGTCTGAAGTGGAGGCCTTGGGGAATGGGGGCATTAGATAGAAAGGAGGCCGGTTTCGGATAAGTCTGAGAGACTTAGCTACCTTCAGCCCAGTTAGCATGCACCAGATCACAGCTAATAAACCTCCAAGCTCAGTTATTTTAAAGGCAGCTTTATCATACTCTTCTGTCACCATCAATTGTAATAATGCCTGGCTGTCCCGTCACATTGCCTTCTTGTGGCTCTCAGACAAGATTGCTACAATGGTCATCACTGTCATGGAGAATCAACACAGCACTGTTACCCCAATTCTGTCACCTGAGCTCATTGCTTCAACCCTGTCACTATAACCAGACACCTCCAGACCTTTACCGCCCCTCTTTTCCAATCCCCAGCAACATCACCTCTGTAGCTCCTTGATTTGTGCATAGACATGCACTTGTTCTGGTCCCTGGAAGGGCAGCTTCTGGGGAAAGGACAAGTGTCACTGATAGGTTTTGACCGAGCCCTTGGATTAGGCTCTAATTGGATTCTCAGCCCTCTCAGGTGTCTGTAGTGAATTCGTCTCAGTGAATCCTGCTTCACGGATCATCAGAGCCAGAAGGCTCATTAAGGGTTGCCAAGACCCACATTCTCCAAGTGCATCTCTGCATGCTGATTCCTTGCAAGTTTTTGCTTAAATATAATTTAGGAATGTTGTCTATTCAGGCCCTAGTTGGAGGGTGACTGCATATTAGTCCATTGAAGGCACTGTTTTGTCAAGTTCTGCAACAAATAAGCCTCTTTTACTTTATCTTAACCAAGGGTTTTCTAAGCTATTTTGACTCCACAGTTCTTTTCTTCTGAACATCAATGAATGTCCCCAAAGGATATGCTTTTGGAAACAGTGATCCCATTTTCTAATTATCCAGATGGAAAACTGAGTCTCAGAAGACACTTTCATTCTTGTCTGATGTAGTGTGAGTCTCAGAGGCAGTGGGAAAGATGGGATTGCTCCCTTCCCCAATCCATTGCTGGGATCACTTGTTGGGAACTGCTCTGTGAGCTCCAGACACTCGTTCTGGTGTCTTTGGCCTTCCTTCCTGGCTGTGGACCCTGGGGCCTCATAGGCACACCAACTTGCATCCATCCCAAAGTGAGCGTGCCCAATGGACCCACCCAGCCTCCTCAAATCCTAAAAAGGGATCTGAGAGACAGCTGAGTTTGGGTTCCTTTCATTCTCCAGAAACAGGAAGGTCATGTCTTTTTGAAGCAAACTAGATTTAAGTATCTTTTTCTGCTGCTGAGCCAAAATTCACATACCGTTTTGGTGACTGTTGTGATTTTAGTTAGGTATCATTGAGTCAGCTGTGACTCATAGCGACGCTGTGAACAGCAGTTCAAACCTTGCCCTGTCTTTCCTCACCCTCATGATCTCCACCAGGCTCGCGCGCATTGTTGCAGTCACTGTGCCAATCCATCTTGTTGAGACTATTTTTCACTGACTTTTCCCAGCACGATGTCTTTTTCCAAGGTCTGGCACCTCTGACAACATGCTCAAAGTATGTGAGACAACATGTCTCCAGCATGTGAGAAAAAGTTTCACCATCTTTGCCTGTAAGGAGCACCTTCATTGCTTGCTCAACATGCGGACTGAACAGGTATGGAGAGAAGAAACAATCCTGATGCACCTCTTCCCTGACTCTAAACCATGCAATTCCCTTATTCTTCTTACACAGCTGTTTCTTGGTCTATGTATAGGTTGTATGTCAGCATGCTTAAGAGTTCTGATAGCCTAATTTTTCTCAATGTTAGCCATAATTACTTTGACCTGCGTAATAGAAGCCCTTTGCATTCAACTTTCTGTTTACTTACTTGCATCCCTTGGTAGGCTCCCTTCAATCACAGGACATCAACTAATCCCTCCCTCAGGACAGCCCACATTCCCTCCAAGTCCTCCTGCAGCTTTTTCTCCTCATCCTCCTGTAATCTCTTGTTCTAAACATCCTCCAGCTTACCCACCTGCCCTTCGGACATGATCCAAAACTCTCTGTCTTTCTTATAATCTGACACCTAGAGTGGAGTTGAGGACATGAGCTTTATCATTGAAAAGAGCTGAATTTGAGGCCCTGTTCTCCTAGTAACTTCGTAAAAACCTAAGAGCGTGTCTTTATACCTCTTTGAGTCTTGGTTTTCTGAAGATTAAAATGGAACTAAGAAGAGTACTTAGCTCGTGTGGTAATTCTGAGAAGGAAATCAGGTAAGGCAAGTAAAAAGCTTAGTTCAGTGAGCACATGGTGGTGGTGTTACTTAGTTGTGGCATGAGTTCCAACTCACAACGACCTGGTGTCCAATGGTACAGAACACTGTCCAGTTCTTCACCAGCCTCGCAGTTTTTGTTATATTTCAGCCCATTGTTGCAGACACTGCATCAACTCACGTCATTGAGGGGCTTCCTTCTTTCTGCTGACCAACAACTTTACCAAGGATGATGTCCTTTTTCTCAGAGTAGTCCTTTCTGATAACACATCCAAAGTACCTAAGATGAAGCCCCACCATCCTTCCCTCTAAGGGCATTCTGTCGATAGTTCTTCCAAGAGTTGTTCATTCCTCCATCCATGGATTTGTTATTCTTCATCAACACCATAATTAAAATGCATCCATTTTTCTTCAGACACTTTTTATTCATTGTCTAGCTTTCACAAACATACAAGGCAATTGAAAGTACCATTGCCTGGGTCAGGCACACCTCAGTCTTCAAGGCGGAATGTTTGCTTTCTAACATGTTAAAGACTTCTTTTGCAACAGATTAGCCTAATGCTGCACATCATTTAATTTCCTGCTGCTTCCAGGGGCATTGTTTGTACATCCAAATAATATCAGATCCTTGACAACTTCAGTCTTTCTTACCTATCCAGCTGTGCAGATTTTTGTCTTCTTTATGTTACATTTTTAGGGAGCTCTGGTGGTATAGGCTGTAGGAAGTTGAGCTGTTAACCCAAAGGTGCTGCCTCTCTGGCGGTATGAATCAATCCATGGCTCTACTGGAGAAAGATGCGAAATCTTCTCTCCCATGTCATTTACAGTCTCTGAAACCCTCTGGAAGGTAAGCTGTGAGTCAGTTCTGACTCGATGACAATGAGCTTCAGTTTTGAGTTTATGCTAAGGGGCAACTCATATCAAAAGTTACAGTCTTTGGCTAATGTAGGAAGTGCTTCAAGTCTGTCATTTCATCAAGCAAGATTATGTCATCCTTATATTGAGGAGAGCTGAGTTTTCTCCTATAGTTCAGCTCCTCAGATCATTTGTTCAATGCACAGATTGGCTAAATATAGTGAAGGGATACAAGGCTAACAGATACCTGTCCTGACTTTAAACCACTAAATATCTCCTTGTCCTGTTCACACGATTGCCTCTTAGTCTACGTACAGGTTGCACGTGAGTACAGTAAAGTGGTCAGTAATTTTCATTCTTCACATGGTCCACATAGTGCAGTGATTTATTGTGGTCAGTAAAACAGAGTTGTTGTTGTTAAGTGGCGTCGAGTCTCAGACGACTCATAGCAACCCTATGAAGGAGAGTCTTCAACACTTGGGTGTCTCTCATCCTCTTTACAGGTTCATATGGTTTCTGGAGGCAAGCTATTACAGAAGTGGATGCCACTCCTCCTTCCAAGCTTGTTTTAATCCAAAACTTGTTTCACCCAACACTGTCCACCATGGATAACCAACCATTAACACATTTGACACAACCACGTCACAGTGTTCAGCCTCACAGCAACCACAAGTGACCGCAGTACGGCAAGTGGACACACCAGGGCTATACCACCTAGAGGAATGTTTGAACAAAAACAATGAAAGACAGGCCTGAGGGCCACGGATTAAAATTCACCTTTGGCTTGGTTGCATCGCTTTCAGCCCGCTGAGCCAGTTGATCACTCCATATGTAGATGTTATTGTTGTTAAGTGCCATTGAGTCGCAGGTGACTCATAGAGACCCTATGAAGGAGAGTCCTCAACACTAGTAAAGCATAGGTAAACCTTATCCTGAATTCTTTTGCTTTTGAGATCTGACATCAGCAATGATATTCCTTGTTTCACATCTCCTGAATCCCTGTCAATGTACCAATTGTCTTTTTCATTATCTTCAGCAAGATTTTACTTGTATGTGATATTAATTGATATTGTTTGATAATTTCCATAGTCTGTTGTATAATTTTTCTTTGGAATGGGCACCAATACAGGTTTCTTCTAATAGGTTGGCTGGGTAACTGTTTTCCAAATTTCTTAGCATAAATAAATTATTTCTTCCATCCCTACACCCATTGAAACATTTCAACTGATGTCCTGTCAATTCCTGGAGTCTTGGTTTTCACCAGTGACTTCAATGCAACTAAGACTTCTTCATTCAGTACCATTGATTTTTTACCATATGCTACTTCCTGAAATGTGTGAACACTGACCAGTTCTTTTTGGTTCAGTGACTCTTGTATTATTTCCATCTTGTTTTGATGCTTCTTAAGTCGTTCAGTATTTTGTCCACAGAATCCTTCAATATTACAACTCAAGTCTTGACTTATTCTCAACACTTTTGAGAAATGTTACATTTGTTCTTTCCTTTTAATTTTCTACTTCCAAATATTGTTACATTTTCTTATAAAACTTGGTCTTCCCAAGTCACCCATTGAAATCTTACATTTCATTTCATTATTTCTTCTATAATACTTGGTCTTCCCAAGTCACCCATTGAAATCATACTCTTTCATTTCATTATTTCTTCTATTTGCTTTAGCTGCTTCGTGTTCAAGAACAAGTCTTGGTGGGAACATAGTAAGTATTTAGTAAAGGGTAATTACTAACAAAGCATCCTAGTGGTGCAGTGATGGTGATGTGACAGCACCAACTGCTCTGCAGAACGAAGATGTGGCCTTCTGCTTCTTATGGACCAGTTCTACTCTGTCCTACAAGGTTGCTAACAGTTCAAAAAGGACAAATTGGCAATGGGTTTGGATTTTTTCTGGTTCAGGCTATCATTGTCACTATCAAATAGAACCGGCTATTGATTAACCAAACTAAGATCAAGATGGTTTTCTTAGTGTCCAAGTTACCCTGTTGGTCCAGTAAGTTTTTAGTCAGCAATTGATTCTCTGAACCAATATAGTGCTTTTATCTTTTTTCCTATTATTGTAATTATTTTTAATTTTACACTGGTTTGCGTACAAAGTTTGTATACCTTGTGCTTCACACTGTCTTTCATTCAAATTGAGTTTCATACAATCATTCTCTTTTATTGTTGTTGTTATGTGCCATAGAATCACCTGCGACTCATAGCAACCCTGTGTACAACAGCCCTAAACTCTGCTCTATGCTGTGCCAATCTTATAATCTCTGACATATCTCTCCCCATTACCCCAGTCACGGAATCAGTACATCTCATCGAGGGTCTTCCTGTCTTCTGCAGTCCCTCCACTTTCCAAACCATGACATCCCTCTCCAAGGACTGATCCCTCCTTGCAACATGTCCAAAGTAGGTCAGATGGAGCTTTAGAATCCTTGCCTCCAAGAAGAAGCCTGGTTTCACCCTCTCTAGGATGAATCTGTTCATTATGCTTTATAAAAATCAGTCACTACCATGCTCAACACTACCCTGTCTTTCCAGATCCCTGCTGGATCTTTCCTATTTCCTTACCCCCACTTCTCTCCACCCACCAGTGATTTCCTCTTTTTTTTTACATTTAAAAAAGTAATTTTATATTGATTTACATACAAAATTCATATACATTTTTTCACAGTATCCTTCATTCACATTTTTAGCCATTGTAATACTTTTTAAAAAAATACTGGTTTATTTACAAAGTTCTTATGCATTGTTTTTCACTTTGGATCTTTCCCATTTCCTTCACACACACCTCTCCACCTATCAAATTGTGCAAGCCTATGATTAACCACCCTCCACTCCCCACCTCTCCTCATCCCTCTGCTCCTTCTCCCCACCCCCAATCCTCATACTCATTCTACAATAATGTTTTATGTAGTATTTGTCTTTATGGAACTAAGTTAGTTCACTCAACCTAATGCTCTCCAGTCCCTCCCAAGTTAGATAGTTAATGATTACAAAATGATTGCTCCTCTGTGCTGGGTAGTATTCCATTGTGTGACGGTACTATAGTTTCTCAATCCATTTGATTGTGGTTGGACATTTGTGCTGTTTCCATGTTCTTGCAATGGTGAATAACGCTGCTGTGAACATTGGTATATACAAGTCTCTGCTTATGCCTCATTTCTCATTCTCTCTGGGTATATTCCAAGCAGTGGAATAGCTGGGTCATATGGAATTTCTATTTCAGCTTTCTAAGGAAACACTAAACTGCTTTCCAGGGTTTCACACTTTTACAATCCCACCAACAGTGTATGAGTTCCTATCTCACCACATTCTCTCCAACATTTATTACTTGCTGTCCTGTTAAATTTTGCCACTCCTACTGGAGTGAGATGGTATCTCATTGTGGTCTTGATTTGCATCTCTTTTATTGCCAGTGATTTTTAGCATTTCTAAATTTGTCAGTTGGTCATCTGAATATCTTCTTCTGTGAAAAGTCTTTCCATGTCTTTGCCCATTCTGTAATTGTGTGATCAGTCTTTTTTCTTGTGGAGGCCCTGTAGGATTCTGTAAACTGTTGACATGATACCCTTTTCTGAAGTGGCATTGCCAAATATTTTTTCCCAATCAGTAGGTTTTCTTTTCACTCGGCTGGAAAAAGTTTTTTATGTGCACAGGGATTTACTCTTTAGAAGATCCATTTCATCAATTTTATCCTCTCCAGATTGAGCATTTCTGGCTGTATTTGACAGTCTCTTATTGCCACAACTAGATCTTCTAAGCTTGATCCCAGTTTGTCTCTGATGAACTTTCTGGTTTGGGACTTTAGTCCCAGGTCTCTGATCCACCTTGGGTTGGTTTTTGTGTATGGTGTGAGATGCGCACCCTGTTTCAGCTTTCTGCAGGTAGCAGTCCAGTTTTGCCAGCATCATTTGTTGAAGAGATTGCCATTTCCCCATATGATAGGTTTTATTTCCTTGTGGAATATCAGTTGGTCATAGATAGCTGGGTCCATTTCTGGGTTCTTGTGGTTTTCTCTTTAAAAAACAAAAACGAAGACCCAAATCTGTTGCCCTCGAGTTGATTCCAAGTTACGGCACTATGCGTTTCCTAGTGGAATTGTACTCTGTAGAGTTTTCAATGGCTGATTGTTTTTGGAAGTAGATCACCAAGCCTTTCTTGAGATGTCTGTGGGTGGGTTTGAGTTGCTAACCTTTTGGCCAGAGACTGAACACTAGATGTTAGCATCATTTTTAACTTTAAATCCACTGTCATGGGATCAGTTCTGAATCATGGAAACCTTCTTTTTTTATTTCTGAGCTTATAAATACTTAGGTAAGAGGCTCTCTCATCTCTCTTCCTCCAGAGCAGCTGGTGTAGTCAGACCACCTGCTAAAACTTTTGGCTGAACAATGTAATACATAGCACACTGTGCCACCAGGGCTTCTGTCTTTATTTTTCCAAAAAGCTCACTGCCTCGAGTTGATTTGATTCAAGAGTGTCCCTCCATCAGGTTTCAAACTATAAATCTTTGTGGGGAGATACTGCTCATCTTTCTATCTTGGAGTAGCTGGTGGATTCGAACCACTGACCTTTCAGATAGCAGTCCAACATGTAACCAGTAGCCCTGCTCAAGCCAATACTTTAGATTTGAAGTTACAGTTCCAGCCTGAGCTCACTCTTTCCCGTCACCTTTCTTGTCTCTCACTGGCAGCCCGTCACCCCGGACCTGCTGATGACCCCCAGTGACCAGGGTGATGTGGACCTGGATGTGGACTTTGCTGCTGATCGGGGGAACTGGACAGGCAAGCTGGACTTCCTGCTGTCCTGCATCGGCTACTGTGTGGGCCTGGGGAATGTGTGGAGGTTCCCCTATAGAGCCTACACCAACGGGGGAGGTACGCACCCGCAGAGGTGACCACAGTGGTGGCACGGTTCCAGGGGCCTGAGGTTTGCCTCCTACCTGACCCTGGATAGAAGTCATTGCGTTATAATGACCTGGGGCTGGGAGGAGCGAGCTCACCCTGCCTTGTTCCCTTTCACCATCCAAGCCCCTGCCCACTCATTGCCAGGACGAGCACCTCACATGGTTTTCTCCCTAAGGCTGGGCGTTTCCTAGACCTTGAGAGAAGACAGAGGGGGCTGTGTCTGCTCATACAGAGACATGGAGATGTGTCTGAGCTCTTAATACTCCCCATCCCCTCCTCCCTCCCCCACTCCTCCACAACCTAGCTCCATCAATCATGCCCCATCAATCATTTCCTATCCCTTTAATCTTCAATCTCTTCTCTTGATTCTTTCCACTCAGACTACAAACACCACATCTCTCCCATCTTAACAGAATTCTCTTTTATCCCAGCTTCTCAATCCAGCTACGATGCTGTCTCATTAACAATAGCTCGGGATGAGCGCTTGCCATATGCCAGGCCCCAGGCTCAGTGCTTTCCATGTCCCGTCTCATTTCACTCTGAGGACAATTCTGCTGGGCAAGTACCTTTATAATGACGAGGCCTCTGGGGCTTGGAAAGGCACTTTTTCAAGCCCAAGGTCACACAGGACAGACTCAAAATTTGAACCCAGGGCTGTCTTCAACAGAGCCAATGTGCTGTCATCAGTATGCAATCCATCCTCTCACCTCTACAGAGCTCATTAAACAAGTGTGTTGGTAAAGTGACAGGAAACTGCATAAAATCAAATTAAGCAAAGAAAAGGTGAATTTACATGATTGGCAAGTATAGGACTAAAGCTCCAGGAACTCAGTAATGGGCCCAGGTCTCTCTCTGTTCTCTCCCTCCTTATTTGATTCCGTTCTTTTTGCATTAACCTCATTTTGTCCAGAGCCGGCATCCCTCCTGCAGAGAGGATAAGGACATGGCCCAGGACAACTCTGGAATGACCTCATCCAAGTTTCATAACTCCAGGAGGCCAGAGTGCCATGCTCTGAGTGAAACTCTAGAATCTGGGAGGGTCTCCGATTGGCCTGGTGTGGGCTCTGTGCCTGCAGGGAACTGGCTGGTGTGGTGGGCAGTGCCCTCAGGGTTGTTATTAGGTTCTGTAGCATCAATACGACTCATCCCAACCCTGTGAACATCAGTTTTGAACGCTGCCCTGTTCTGCTCCTTTGTCACCAGCCCCAACCTGCTCTAGTCCACTGTTATAGACATGGTGTCAGTTCAGCTTGTTGGAGGTCTTCGTTCCTTTCTCTGATCCCCCATTTCCCCCATTATGATCCCCTTTCCAAGGACTTGCACCCCGACAACCTGCCCAAAGTATGTGGAATGAAGTTTCATCATTTTTGGCTCTAAAGAGCATGCTGGCTGCACTTCCTCCAACAGACATGTTTGTTCCTTTGGGAGTCCATGGGCTATTCAGTGCTCTTCTCCAATGCTACAATTCAAAGACATCAGTTCTGCACTCAAGGAGAGATGGGCACTGACATAGGGAGAAAAATGGATGCATGTTGGGTCAGTGACACCACAAGTGTTATGAGGAGGGCTTGGGAAGCAGGTAGGCTGAAGCCAGATTCTGAAGGATTGATTTCTATACAGAAGAGTTCATGGTCTCTCCGGTGAGTGTCCATCCCCTCTTCCAGTTCTCTGCGTCCCACCCTGCTCTGGGCATTGAGACAAGAGAGGCGAGTCACTCTCTGCCCTGACCTCCATCCTCAATGACTTCCCTCCGGTGTGAAAGAGCAGACAGACTTGCAAACACCATCCAATCCACGTGAGAAGCCGCTTGAGGGGAGAGCTAACACATCTGAGACCTACACCCCCACTCCCCTCTTCCACAGGCGCGTTCCTTGTGCCCTACTTCCTCATGCTGGCCATCTGCGGCATCCCCCTCTTCTTCCTCGAGCTCTCTCTGGGCCAGTTCTCCAGCCTGGGACCTCTGGCTGTTTGGAAAATCAGCCCCCTCTTCAAAGGTGAGGCCTCGAGGTCCCAGGGGTGGATGAGATCTGAGGGAGGCTGGGAGGGGTGTGAAGCCCAGAGAAGTGGTGGCTCTCCGAGGAAGCCAGCCCCCTTGTGCCCTGCCCCCAGGTGCCGGTGCGGCCATGCTGCTCATCGTAGGCCTGGTGGCCATCTACTACAACATGATCATCGCCTACGTCCTCTTCTACCTCTTCGCCTCCCTCACCAGCAACCTGCCCTGGGAGCACTGCGGGAACTGGTGGAACACGGACCTCTGCCTGGAGCACAGAGGTTCCAAGGACGGCAACGGGGCCCTGCCCCTCAACCTCACCAGCACCGTCAGCCCCAGCGAGGAGTACTGGAGGTCAGGCCAGGCCTCGGTGATCGGTGCAGGGCTGGGCGAAGGGAAGGACAGAGGTGGTCTCCTTTTTTTAAAAAAAAATTTTATTGTATTATTTTTATGTGTACCATCAAATCAGATCTGACTGGTACAGGAGGAGATTGCCCCCTCCTTCTCCAGCAGAGCATCTGGTGGATTTGAACCGCATACCTCTGGGATTGCAGTGCAGCGTCTTGCCACTAGGTCATCAGAGCTCCCTTGGAGGGGGTCTCCTTAAGGGCTCAGCCTGGACCTCGAAGGCCAAATTCCTGTGCTCGTGTTAGGTGGACTCTGTATTCTAATCTCCCCCTTCACCCAACCAGCTGTGTGACCTTGGATGATTCATTTGGCTTCTGTTGCTTCATCATGAAAATAATAATAGGAGTTAGGAGCAATGTCAGGGGTGGTGGTATGGATGCAAAGAAAGAATCCGTATCAATTGGATAGCTCAAAAAAATTGTCTCACTCAGCCTGGCAGATAGTACATGCTCAATAAATGGTGGCTGTGTGCCGTCAACTCAGAACCAACCCATAGCTGACCCACCAACAGGTTTTCAGAGGCAGTAAGTCACATGGGAGGAGATTGCCCATCCTTCTCCAGCGAAGCAGCTGGTGGATTTGAACCATGGGCCTTTGGAATTGCAGCACAGTTTCTTACCACTAGAATACCAAAGCTCCTTCAATAAGTGGTAGCAAAAAATTATAATAATGATCATTATAGCAGTAATAGTAATCTTTTAGAGCATCATCCCCTTCCCCTATAAAAGGGTATAATATTGGTCCCTACTTTTCAGGATGATTTTCAGCTATTCACTCATTCTTTTGTTTAATAAATGTTCATTAAGCCTGTATAACATGCATAGATAAAGTTGTTAGCATAGGGTCTGAACCATGCATAGTAAGAGCCTTCTTAAATTTACCCCACTACAAAGGTAAGACTATAATGCAGCAACGGTTTGTGGTGAGGATTAAGTAGGTAATTCAGGTGAAGCATTCACCGTGGGGCACACTGCCAGCCTCTTGTGAAGGAGAGTATCAGAATAGCACAGGCCATCAACCCACCTGTTGCCCGTATTTCAGCTGAGAAAACAATATCCAGAGACTTGTGCAGTAGCTGGCAGCAAGGAAGGATTCTGACCCTGTTTCAGAACTCCAGATTCTGATCCCATTCTAGAACAATCCACGGTAGCCCAGTACCTAGGTGGAGGCCATTGGCTGTCCAGAAGACACAGACAGATTTCTCCCACCCTTAACCTGCAAAAGGTTGCTGTTCAGTTTTCCCTCGATGGGTCCCATTTCTAAATCTCAAACCTACCTTTATTATAACAGTTCATTCATCTGTCCATTCAAAATCCATCCAGAGTGCCTGCACCCACTGAAAACGACGTCGGACTAGAAGGGAGGATAGACTCAAATCTGCAGCTTAAAGCCAAAGAGCCTGACATGGTCACTGGCAGCTACAAGGGTCTCCATGGAAACACCATGGCTGACTGCTTCTGTCAGGGTGCAGGCAGGAAGCAGATGGCACTCTCTAAAGGTCTAATTAAAGATAGCTTAATGAAGGGCCTTTACAGAGGTTAAGGAGATGGACAAGGAAAGGTGAGGCATCAGAGACCAATGATAGGGAGAGGGATTTCTTCCCCTTAACCAAAGAGGCAAGGGTAGAAAACCATGTTATGGGAAGCAGGGGAGAGTTGGAGCCTTGGAAGAAGGTAGACAGGAAGAATGTGGCTACAAGAAGGAAACCATAGCAGAACTTGGATGGCGTGTGCGCACATGCATGTAAATACCCCTCCCTTCACTCCTCCTATACCCTCAGGCCCCTGCTGATGCCATTGGCCAAACCCCCCCATAAAAACCAGAGGAGCAGGGAGCCAGGCGGTGTAGACACCAGCCTCTGGGCACAGTGGTGATCACAGAAGGGTAGGGAGTGGACAGGAGGGACGTCAAACAGAATCTCCAGTACAGCCCAGCGGCCGGCACCTCTTTACTCCACGTGTGTCTCTCACAGCCGCTACGTCCTGCACATCCAAGGCAGCCAGGGCATCGGGAGCCCTGGTGAGATCCGCTGGAACCTCTGCCTCTGCCTGCTGCTCGCCTGGGTCATCGTGTTCCTCTGCATCCTCAAGGGTGTCAAGTCCTCTGGCAAGGTAAAGCTGGGGGAGGCCCGGGGGAGCTGAGAAGGCGAGCTTCATGGAGGAAACAGGCTTTGAACTGAATCTGAGAGAGCAAGTGGACTGCAGCTGGGAATAGGGGAAGCAAGAGGCCTTTGGAGGCAGATGTGTTGCCCCAGGGAAGATCTGACAGTGAGGATGGTGCATGGGCCTAGCTGACTAGAAGCCTTTGTTACTAGGACCCGTATGTGACCCAAGGTTGTAGCCATACTTGGCATTTTGAAGGGGCCTGACAACTGTTCACGGAGGGCTTGGAGGGTAAATGTCTGGGTCAGAACTGTTGGAGATGCAGATGACTAGAACCCAGTTTTCAGTTAGAAAGTCTAGACATTGTGTGCTTCAGGCATAACTAGATCTTGGTGCATTATTAGGAATTTGACTCTCACGGTCTCTCAGCCTGGCTGTCTTCCAAATTGTCGTCTTCTGCATTTCTCCATGTGTTTGGATAAAACCTCTAGGCTTGTGTTATTTCTGCTTAATGAAGACTTCTTTGCATCTAGTTTGTAAATGACTCAGAGTTGGGTCTCATTGGGTGAGCTGGGTCATGTACCCATCTCAGTGTAGCCTGGAAAATGATGTGATCTAATTGGCTGTAACCGGGTCATGTGCCCACCCCAGGATCTAGGGATAGAATTACCCCATCTAGCGGATAGGGCAAGTGTGGGTGGGTTCTCTTTTGTGACGAAAGTGAGGTAGATGCTGGGAGTACAAATTTGTAAGTATCCACTCTAAGTTATAAAGGAGTGTGGGAAGGTGAGAAACCATTTCAGAAAGACTTGTGTTTACTCAATCCTTTATAAATTAGAATCTGCCCTTCTGCAAATTGCCCAGAATTGTTGTTTAAGAGAAACAACTTTTCTAAAGAAGACAAATAAGACAGAGTTGAGCTAATCATGTCCAAGCCACAACCAGAGAGTGAAGATGCATAGTGGCTGAAACTGTGGGGGAAAGGAATAGTGCGGAGGGGAGCTTGGGAACAATGACTCTCTAAGGATGATGAGAACTCGGGTGTTGGGTAGACAAGGGACAGTGGGCAGGGCAGTGGTGGGGTGTAAGGCCTCTCTCGAATGTACGCTGCTGGAGATCTGGGCAGGCTTCAGTGGAGAGGCAGTGGAGGCATTTGAGATGCTCTACAGACCCAGAGTGACAGGACTTTGCTGATGAGTTGAATGTATGACAAACAAAAGGGACCGTGGGAGGGATTGAGAAGCTTTATGGATGAAAGGGCTGGTTATGAGCCTGGGCAGTGGGGAACAGGGGGAGGCAAGTAACCAGGACAGGAGTTCAGGAGGAGCAGGCTAGAGGAAGCTGACCCTGCCCTCGCTCCCCACCTGTCTCAGGTGGTGTATTTCACAGCCACGTTCCCCTACCTCATCCTGCTCATGCTGCTGGTCCGAGGAGTCACCCTGCCAGGCGCCTGGAAGGGCATCCAATTCTATCTCACCCCCCAGTTCCAACACCTGCTGTCTTCCAAGGTGAGGTCTTCAGGGCTAAGGGGAAGGGGCAGAGTGGGAAGAGGACACTTTGGAAAGGGAGAACAGGGACAAAGGATCCATGTGGTGAGCCCTGGTGCTGAGCATCTTCTCCATTTATTATTCTTTTTTTAATTTTATTGGGAAAAACATATTGGGGGTACAAGGAGGTGAGGGTTGGGGGCAGAAGGGTGAGGATGGGCCAGGATGCAGTTGCAGAGCTGCACAGTTTGGTCAGTGGGGCGAGCAGGTGAAGGAAATGATGAGGGTCCAGTGAGGACCAGATGCTACAGAGGAATGACAAGCACTTTCCAATAGTAATTAAACCAACTGTCTTATTGATTTGGGAACTGGATGCCGACTCTCTGGCTTCTTTATGCTGAACAGGGGTGTAGATGTAAAGGGGGGAAGGGAGGACACTTTATCACCTTACTGGTGGTCTTGGGTTAAAGCTGCTTGCCTTCTTGTTCTGTTAGAAGATATTTTCCTTTCATTTGCTCCCCTCTGGACTGCAAAGTGTTTTCCCAGGTGGGTCCAGTGGGGATGGCTGGTTGAGCCCAGAGGCTCCATCCTCCTTTGCTTCCTTATCTGTCAGTTGTATTTCCTTTTTGTCACTGGCACTGGGTTCAGGGTCAGTTCTGGAGTAAAACTCAGTGTTAAGGTTACCTATAGGAAAGGGAGCAAACCTAGAGAGAACAAACTTGTGAGTTACAAATAGAAGGGCTTTGAGGGTGTTGCTTTCAGGTTTACTGGGGGAGAGGGAGGCAGAAGGTGGCCTAGGTATCATTCTCTGGATACCCTAGGCATTCTTTTTTTGTTGTTGTTTTTTTCCTTCCCCACCCAGGGGTCAGATGGCACGGCTCGCCCTGAGCCGGGGGCTGAGGGCAGCCCGTCCCGGGTAGAGGGCCGCGACGGCTCTTCCCGAGCCAGGGGCTGAGGGCAGCCTCCATTTATTATTCTTAACAATCCCATGATGTAGACATAATTGTCTCCAGTGTGTGGATGAAGAAACTGAGACTCAAATAAGTTAGTAAGAAGCTCCACACTGCTAGGGACCTGGCAGAGCTGGGGTCTCAAATTAGCCTTGTCTGACTCTAAAACCCCAAGCAAAGTGTTGCTGGTTATAATAATCATAAAAACAATAATGATAGAGATGTTGTTTTGTGCTGCGAAGTCACCCGTGACTCATAGTGACCCTATGCACAACAGCCCTAAACTCTGCTCTGTCCTGTGCCAATCTCACTGTCTCTGACACATCTACCTTCATTACCCCAGTCACTGACTGAATCAATCCATCTCATCAAGGACCTTCCTCTCCTGAGCTTTCCCTCCACCCTCTCAAGCATGATGCCCCTTTCAAAGGACTGGTCCCTCCTTTCAACATGTCCAAAGTATGTCAAAAAGTATTCAGAATCCTTGCCTCCAAGGAGCAGCCTGGTTTAACCCTTTCCAGAATCAACCTGTCTGTTCTCCTGGCAGTCCATGGTGTATTCAACACTCTTCTCCAGCATCACAGCTCAAAGGCATCAATTCTCCTTCTATCCATAATTTTGTGCCTGACTTTGCTTTAACACTTAGGGTGTCAGCACTTCATCTTTGCCCCTGGGTGGTGCGAATTGTCCCTGGTATGGCTGCTAACTGAAAGGCTGGAGATTTGAGTCTGCCTATTGGTGTTGCAGAAGAAAGGTCTGGTGAAAAAAAAATTAGTCCTTGAAAACCTCACTAAGCACAGTCCTTCTCTGACAAATATGGTGTTGTCATGAGTCATAGTAAGCGAGACTGCCCCTTGAAGTGAACGAATTAAGTACTAGAGGAGGGAGCTGAGGCCCCGAAGGGCAATGGGTTCACTCAAGCTATCCAGCTAGGAAGTGGTGAAGCTGAGAGGAAGTGAAGAGGTTAAGTGATATTATTGCTAATATGAATCTACTGGAAAATCTACATTCAACTAGAATTCCTTCAGAATGGGGCATCTGGGGTCAGAGATGGGGAGGTGCATGTCCTAGTCCTGCAGTGCAAGTGTTGGAACTGGGGTTTGCTCCCAGATGTGTGGGACTCGTGTCTGCTGTCTCTCCCTGGCCCTCTCCTCTCCTCTCTTTCCTTGGCCCGAGGTCCTCACTGACCTCCCCGTGCCCTCCCTCTCCATCCTTCCTCCACACAGGTGTGGATTGAGGCTGCCCTTCAGATATTCTACTCTCTGGGAGTGGGCTTTGGGGGTCTCCTCACCTTCGCCTCCTACAACACGTTTCACCAGAACATCTACAGGTCAGTGCCTGAGCCTCCCAGACCTCGGGGGTGACAGGAGGAAAGGACAGAGGCAGGTCCAAGCGTGAGGACGTGGCTGACTCACACTGACCTGAGTGACTGGACTTCTTCTGGCAGAGACACATTCATCGTCACGCTGGGCAATGCCATCACCAGCATCCTGGCTGGCTTCGCTATCTTCTCTGTGCTGGGCTACATGTCTCAGGAGCTGGGTGTGCCTGTGGACCAAGTGGCCAGAGCAGGTGGGCAGGCTGCCGGGCCCTGGTGAGGTGAGGGCCTGGGCAAGAAAGTTGTGACGAGTGTGTATACTGGGTCTTAGCTGGTCTCTGAGGGCCCATGTGTAAAGGGATGGATGGGCAAATAAGTGCGTGTTAACCTCGGAAGGGGGTAAACCAGTAGGAGATTGCCTTATGTTTTGTGCCTTTTTTGTCCAATGAGTCATATCCTGTGTCAGAATGTTATGTGCAAATGAATGAGGGTGCGAATGAACTTGTGGATCAGTGTGTCTTGTGGCTGTGCCAGTGGATGTAACAAGTTACTGGGTAGCGGAATTTTTGTGCACACAATTCTGTGCATACCGCCCACTTAGTGCCAGGCAATCCCTCCTCATAGTGACCCTCGAGGACAGAGTAGAACAGGCCCTTAAGGTTCTCAAGGCTGGAAATCTTCCCACAAGTAGTCTGCCACATCCTTCTCCCTTAACGCATTGTGCCTCAAGGGCTCCTTTTACGCACGTGGGTATATTCAAGTGAGGTTCTAGATTTTGGAGCCTGTGCTTGTTCGTGTGCTCATAATTTATTTTCTCGGTCTTTATTGTGCACCTACAAAGTGCTGGCCTGCGGCCTAGAGTGAAGGGAGCATAGGAAGTGTGCACTGAATGTGCGTCTCTGGGTTAAATGAGCGTGCCCACGACAGTGTTAGCCACGGTGCCTGTGTGTGTGCACGTGGATGCCCACGTGTGCCCCAGGCTGCTGACCCCTTGTGCCCTTGGCGCCAGGCCCCGGCCTGGCCTTTGTTGTCTACCCGCAGGCCATGACCATGCTGCCTCTGTCGCCCTTCTGGTCCTTTCTCTTCTTCTTCATGCTTCTGACTCTGGGCTTGGACAGCCAGGTGAGCCTTGTGGTCATTTCACGGGCATCTCGTGGTGCATGCGGCCGTGTTGGTGCGTGTGGGTGCTTGTGCATGGTCGGGCAGAGCTCTGACCCCCGCCCACCCCCTCAGTTTGCCTTTCTGGAGACCATCGTGACGGCTGTGACGGACGAGTTCCCGTACTACCTGCGGCCCAAGAAGGTTGTGTTCTCCGGGCTCATCTGTGTGGCCATGTACCTGATGGGGCTGATCCTTACCACTGATGTGAGTGGTGCAGGGACAGGGAGGGAGTAATGTGGGAGCAGCCAGGAGAGGCTAGGGTGGATGCCTGTGGGCGTCTCAACCTGGATGAGCAAACACTGACCACCTCCTCTTTGAGATACATCTAACCCCCCCCCCCCCACTTCTCCCCAACCAGACCCCATCTCCCATGTGAGACCAGCTTGGCTTTAAGATCACATGTTTGGATTTTGGGGCCTGGACACTTGGGTAGAACCTTTGTTCCTAAACTTGCTGAGTGGTCTCGGTCTCTGAGCCTGCTTCACCCCACCAGTAGAATGGGGTTCAATGTATAGTTTGTCAAGATCAAGCAAGATGGTGCATGGTCTTGCTCTCCCAGATGACCTGGCTATCAGCTCGCTTCTTCTGAGAAGGGGGGTGCAGCAGAGCACGAGGCCGGGAAGGCCCCCAGAGCTGTGACTTGTGTTCCAGGGGGGCATGTACTGGCTGGTCCTTCTGGATGACTACAGCGCCAGCTTTGGGCTGATGGTGGTGGTGATCACTACGTGCCTCGCTGTCACCCGGGTGTATGGTGAGAAGGCGCGGGAGGTGGGGCCGGGGCTCCCCACCTCGAGCTGTGGGGCTGTGAGAGTCTCCCCAAAATCCCTGGTCTTTGGGGCCCTGGGTTTCCAGTGGGAGCTGCTGGGGTGGAAGAGGGGCTGCTGGAGCTTATGGGGCTGTGGGGGGGGGCCACTCTCCTCCCCTCCCTGTGCAGGTATCCAGAGGTTCTGCCGGGACATCCACATGATGCTGGGCTTCAAGCCTGGCCTCTACTTCAGGGCCTGCTGGCTGTTCCTGTCCCCAGCTACACTCCTGGTAACCTGGGTGGGAGGGAAGGTGTCTGGCTGGGACCCAGGGCTGAAAGCAGGGGTCTCCTCTGAGCATTCGCTCTAGTAGGTCTGCCCTGGCCAGAGCAGAGCTTCTGTTGGGGCTGAGGGATAGGTGGGTACCAGGACCCTGGTCTACTCCCTTCTCCTTTGATGTGCTCAGATTGTGTGCTGGGTTGGGCTGAGGAGATGGCAAAGTAGGTAGGTGTTCCCTAGGCCTCTGGACTTGGGCCCAGGGCTATGCTTTCCTGGGCAGTGGGGTTGAGGAAGCTCAGGAATTGAGGATCTCAGGCATCTGGGTTATGCAGAGCTGGGTTGTCTCACGTCACGCAAGGGTTCTAGGCCTGGACCATCTCAGACCCCAATTGGGCTGGCTGGGCTCTCTCTCAGGTCTTGGGGTGGCCCTGGGCTGGGATGTCTCAGGCCTTAAGTTAGCTCAGACCTGGGCTGCCCCAAGCCCGCTGTGATGCTGGGAGTCCCCACCCTGCAGGCTCTGCTGGTGTACAGCGTCGTCAAGTACCAGCCCTCAGAGTATGGCAGCTACCGCTTCCCAGCCTGGGCGGAGCTGCTGGGCATCCTGATGGGCCTGCTGTCCTGCCTCATGATCCCAGCCGGCATGCTGGTGGCCGTGCTCCGAGAGGAGGGTTCGCTCTGGGAGGTGAGTCTGCCCCACTCCTACCACCCTCAGACTCCCCTGCCCGTGGCCCTGCTCTGGATTGATACAGCAGAGCAAAGAATATCTCCACCAACACTTTTATGGAGACCTTCACAAATTTCTTTTAGCTTGAATCATTTATCCTAACAGGAAGGCCGAATTATCAAATAACTCAGACATGCTTATGTTGAGGAAGGCTCAGGGTCTCCGAGTGGGGGCCCAGTTCAGAGGCCTGTGCTGCTGGCTAACATATCTTAGGGAGATCTAGAAGGACCAAGGATTTGCCCAAGGACCCACAGTAAGTGGGACACGGATCAGGATTCATAGTCTGACACCAGCCCATTGTTCCTTTTGAGAGTCAACATTGAGGGACCACAAGTAATGGACAGTCATTGCTGCTTCCCTAGAGCACTGCTGTGACCCATGGATGGCCTAGAAAGGAATGATGCTGTGAGTCTTACTCATAGCAAGGCGTTGGGGAGAAATCCAGGACGCCTTGATTAGAGAATGCAAGCTATTTGATGTGGGGGAGCTACGGCTTTGGAAGAGAAGAGTAATGGCCCTTCCTGGACCAGCTGACATGCTGTGTGACCACCAGGAAATCCTCTCCATGAACCTCCAGAAGGTGGGGTTAGGGGTGTCCTTTGTACTCTGAGCCTTCCTCTGCAGCAACTTTGAGTGTGAGGCCCTCTGGTGGCCAAAGGCTATCATGACAGGCAGTCCTGGAGTGAGCCTGCCCGGGCCTGGAGAGCGAGCCCACCAACTCCTGGGACCGGAGGCAGCTAATACTGGTTCAGGAGAGCTAACTCATTGATAATTATTTAGGAATGTTGTGCTCAGTTACTAAATTATTGATAGCATGAATCTGACTATAACGGGAATATTTACCATGAAAATTGACACATATAAATAAGACCCCAAGTTGGTTTGCACCCCTCACACAGCTCCACTTAACCTTAACTTGCCCAGGGCCAAGCTTTTGCAAATGGCAGAACCTGGATTCAGCACCTAGTGAGTCAGTGCTGGCAGCCCTGAGCTTGGCAGGCAGAGCTCCTGAACTGGCAAGGGCTCTTTGCAAGGCTCACCCCACAGCCTCATCCACATGCCCCAGTGTTTGTTGGGGAGCCCAGGATTTCCAGAGGTTCACAAGTGAAGCTTGAGGACCCTTTGTCTTCTGGGAACTGGAGCCTTTCTCCCTGATCAACTCCCCATTCCCAAGACAGCCTGTCCTCCTCCACTTTACTGACACCCCAGCTTTCAAGCATCTGAGGGTCTGAGAAGGGAGTTGTTCCAACTCACACAGCAGCTGGAAACAGGGCAATGGCTGAACTTGGGGAGTGGTCTGGCTGACATGGCCGCAGCCATTTCTACCAGGGCTAACAAAGAGCCTCCCTCTGTGTGAGGACATAAAGGTGGGGTTAGGAAGAGCTGGGGGCTGCGGAGCTGCATGAGGGGTGCAAACCAACTTAACGTAACAGTTTCTCCATCTTTAAAATGGAGATGTTGATACTCATTGATAGAGATGTTGTGAGAGGTTCACAGACATACTCAGCATTGTGAGAGGTAGAAAAGTGGAGCATTTAAAATCCCAGGAGGGGTCACACTGCCTGGGGTCAAGTGCAGTGTCTCCACTTACCACCTGTGTGACCTTGGCCAACTTAATTGTTCTCAGTTAGCCTTACTTTCAGATAATATGGGGTAGAATAATAATAATAATAATAGTAATAATAATAATAATAATAAACTTGGAGGTGTAGGGTAAATTAATAATACACCTATCTGGAGGTATAGGGTAAAAGTAATAATACACCTCTCTTGAGATATGGAGTCCCTGGATGATACAGTGAACGTTTCTGCCTGTTAAATATCTATCCAGAGGCCCTTTAAAAGAAAGGCCTTGTGATTTGCTTCTGGAAAGCAGCTATTGGAAACTGTGGGGCACGGTCCCATCTGGACATATAAGGTGTTATCAAGGATTGGAAGGAACCCAATGGCCACTCACTGGTTGTTGTTAGGTGCCAACATGCCAACTACAACTCATCGTGGTCCTATGAACAACAGACCTGAAACTTGCTCCATCCTCCACCGTCCTAATCTCTCCCAAACTCAAGCCCGTTGTCGTCACTATGTCAATCCATCTTGTTCAGACTGTTCCTCTGTTTTTCTGACAAAGCGTAAGAAACAAAGCTTCACCACCACTGCCTCTAACGAGTATCCTATTTGTACTTTCCCCGAGACTGATTTGTTTGCTCTTTTGGCAGTTTTGGATATTCAACACTCTAACAACGCAATTCAAAGACATTGATTCTTCTTCGGTCTTCTTTAGTCATTGCCCAACTTTCAGGTGCATAAGGAAACAATTGCCATGATCGTGGCTTGCCCTGTGTACACCTCAGTCTTTGCATTCCTCCTTTAGTATTTTAAAGAGGTCCTTGACAGCAAATTTTCCCAGTGCAATATATCTTTTTTGATTTCTTGACAGTTGCTGATTATAGATCCAAGTAAAATGAAATTACTGACAACTTCAATCTTTTCTCCATCTATCATGTTGCTCTCAATCCATCTATCATGTTGCACCCTCAAGAGATGGGGATTTTTGTCTTTCTGATGTTTAGATGTAATCCATATTAAAGGCTGTACACGTTTTTTATCTTCAGTAAGTGTGTAAGGCTTCTCCACTTCCTGCAAGCAAGAATGTGTTGTTTTGAATAGTGCAATTTCTTGATGAGTCTTCTTCTTCCAATCTTGATGCCACATTCTTCTTCATATAGCTAAGCTTCTCAAATGATTTGCTAAACATATAGACTGACTATGTATGGAGAAAGAATACAAACAACCCTGATGTACATCTTTCGTGTATTTAAACAATGTAACATTCCCTTGTTCTGTTCTGTCAACTGCTTCTTGGTCTACGCATAGGTTTATCAAGAGCACAATTAAGTCATCTGGGATTCCAGTTCATTCAGTGTTATCCATAATTTGTTATGACCCACACAGTCAAATGCTTTTGTATAGTCAATAAAACACAAGTAAGCATATTTCTTGTATTCTTTGCTTTCAGCTTAGATCCATCTGAAATCAACGATGATACCCTTGTTCCATGGCCTCTTTTGAATCCAGCTTGAATTTCTGGCAATTCTGTGTCAATATTTCCAGCTGTTTCTCCCCACCTCCGATAATCTTTAGCAGGCTTTTACTTGCATATGATATTGTTTGATAATTTCCACACTCTGTTGGATCACCTTTTTATTGAACAGGTTCAAATATGGATCTCTTCCAGTCAATTGACCAGGTAGCTGTCTTCCAAATTTTTTGGCCAAGACTAGTAAGCATACATTTGTTTGTTGAACCACTTCAATTACGCCATTGATTCCTCGAGGCTTATTTTTTGCCAGAGCCTTCAATACTGCTGTTGGTTCTTGATTATATGCTACTTTCTGAAATGGTTTAGTGTCAACCAATCCTTTTTGGTTCACTGTCTCTGTATTCCTTCCATATTCTTTTGATGTTGCCTACATCATTCAAAATTTTGCCCATAGAATCTTGCAGTATTGCAACTCGAGGCTTGAATTTGTTCTTCAATATTTTTTAGCTTGAGATATGCTGAACGTGTTCTTTCATTTTGGCTTTCTAACTCCAGCTCTTTGCACATTTCATTATAATACTCTGCTTTGTCTTATCGAGCTGCCCTTTGAAACATTCTGTTCAGCTCTCTTACTTCAGCATTCATCCGCTTGTTTTGACCTCTTTTCATTCCAGTGCAAGTTTGAGAGTCTCTTCCGAAATCGACTTTAGCCTTTTATTTCTTCCCTGTCTTTAATGAAATGACCTTTCGCTTCTTTCATGGTTAATATCACTAACATTACCCTACAACTCATCTTATCTTCGGTCATTAGCATTCAATGCTTCAAATCTGTTCTTAAGATGGTTTTTTACATTCATTTGGGATTTAGTAGCACAAGGATAGTGCAGAGACAAAAACATAAATCAGCATTTAGCTAAGAGATGGACCATGGTTAGGGCTCAATTCTAGGGCCAGGAGTTGAGGGTAAGAATGGCGGATCAGAGAAAGAGAGGAAAACTCTTAACAAGACGGGCTGACACAGTGACTCTACCACAATGGGCTTGAACAATGTGCAGGACAGGGCAAGTTTCAGCCCTGCTGTTTATAGGGTCACTATGACAGGGCAGGCTTCAGAGCTGATGTACATAGGGTCGCTATGAGTTTCAGGTGACTCAACAGCACATAACAACAACATGTTTGTACATGACCCTCTCACTGGGGTGATTATACCCCTAAAGGACATGTATAGCATTGTCTGGGGACATTTTTAGTTGCTGTAATGAAGACAAAGTGAGATATACTGCCCTCAAGTAGGTTGTTGTTGTTAAGTGCTGTCGAGTCACTTGTGACTCATATCAACTCTATGTACGGCAGCCTTAAACCCTGCTCTATTCTGTGCCAATCTTATTGTCTCTGTCGAGGTCAACAAAACTGCTAAACATACTTTATTGTACAGAATAGCCCCACAGCAAAAAATGGCCTGGCCTGAAGTGTGAGCCATGCACAGCTTGAGAAGCTATGGTCTAGGCACTCACGTTAGTTCAACTGTAAATAAATCCAATTGCTTGCTCTCAGGGAACTTGTACTTTAATACAGGTGACAGATAGTAAACAAACGAATGCATAAAGATATTGGATCTATAGACCCAGTGTGTGTGTGTGTGTGTGTGTGTGTAGAAGACTCTAGTAAGATGGACTGATCCAGTGACTGCAATAGTGGACTTAAGAACAGTGGAGATGGTAAGGATGGTGCAGGGTTTCATTCTGTTGTAAGTTGTATCACTGTGAATCAGAGCTGACTGACTTGATGGCATCTAACAACAATCAGCTCTCTCTCTCTCTCTCTCTCTATATATATATATATAAGCACACACACTTGTTGTTGTTATGTGTTATCGAGTAACCTGTAACTCATAGTGACCCTGTGCACAATAGCTCTGAATCCTGCCCCATCCTGAGCCAGTCTCACTGACTCTGACATACCTACCTCCATTACCCCAGTTACTGTATCAATCCATTTCATCTAGTGTCTTCCTCTCCTGCATTGTACCTCCACCCTTCCACATATGATGTCCTTCCTTCTCCAAGTACTTGTCTCTCCTGGCCATGTGTCCAGAGTATGTGAGACAGAGCTTCAAAATCCTAGCCTCCAAGGAGAAACTTGGTTGCATCCTCTCCAAGACAAATCTGTTTATTCTCTTGGCACTCCATGGTATATGTTCAGCACTCTTCTCCAGCACCACAACTCAAAGGCATCAATTCTTCTTCTGTCATTGTCAGTTCTCTGATGCATAGCAAGTAATTGCAAAGACCATAGCCTGGATCAGGTGCACTTAGTCTCTTCTAGACTGACATCACTATTGCTCTTTAGCACTTGGAGAGGCCCCTGACAGCAGACTTCCCCAGTGCAATTCATCTTTGGATTTTCTGACCGCTAGTGCTAAGCATATTGATTGTGGAGCCAAGCAAGCTGAAATTATTAATAACTTCAATCTCTTCTCCATCTATCATGGTGAGAATCTTTGTCTTCTTGATGTTGAACTTCAATCCATATTGAAGACTGTAGCACTTGACCTTCTGCAACAAACATTTCGGGTCCTCCTCAGCGTCAGCATACTAGGTTGAGTCATCTGCATATCGCAGGTTGCTGGAGAGTTTTCCTCCAATCCTCATACCACATTCCTCCTAGTAAAGTCCAGCCTCCTTAATGATCTGTTCCTCCTATAGTTTGAAAAGAAAGGTACAGAGACAAGATACATCCCTGAAGCATTCATTTCCTGATTTTGAACCATGCAGTGTTTCCTTGCTCTGTTCTGGATCCTGCTTCTTGGTCCAACTATAGGTTTTACATAAGCACAAACAGGTGTTCTAGGGTTCCCGTTATCCTCAAAGTTAGCCACAATTTGTTGTGATCCAGACAGTCACATTCTTTTGCATAGTCAATGAAACACAGACAAGAATGTGGTACTCTTTGCTTTTAGCCAAGATCCATATGATGGTGGCAATAATGTCTCAGTCTCTTCTAACTCCACCTTGTATGTCTGGTAGTTCTCTGTCAATGTACTGTTCCAGTCATTTTTGGACAATCTTCAGCAGAATTTTGCTTGCACTTGATATTAGTGATATTGTTTGATTTTCCCATTCTGTCAGTTCACCTATTTTTAAAGAATGGGAATACATATGGATCTCATCCAGTCATTTGGCCAGACAGTACACACACACACACACACACACACACACACACACACACACACACACACATTATATAAGCTGAGTATGCATAGTGTAGAAATAGAGAGTGACAGAAAGTGGAATTTAGCAAAGATAATCAGAAAGGTTTTCTTAGGAGGTGGCACGTGTGACTATTGAAGTGTTGTTGAATTGGCGCTGAGTCATAGTGATTCTTTATACAACAGAATGTAACCCTGCCAATACTGTGCTTTCCTCATCATCCTGCTCTGCTTAAGCCCAGAAGGTGACAGAGCCCTGACTAGGTGGACAGGGTGAGCTCTCTGGATTTCTAGGGAGATAGCACTCCAGTAGAAGGGTCAGTCATGTAAAGGTCCTGAGGTAGGAGGTGCTGGTGGTTTTCAGCATCAAGGTGGTGTGTGTGGCTGGAGCAGAGGCAGGAGAGAGAGAGATGTGGGGGTCAAGGTCAGGGGAGTATACAGGGGCCAGATCATGGCAACCATGTGAACACTTCGGATTTTATTCCAAGTGAGATGAAATTTCTGAGCAAAAACTTTAATAAATACCACCATGCTTTGAGTACAAGCTGTGCTAGACCTTGACTGAGGACATTGCCAAATTTATCTCCCTTATAACCTCCACTTAATGCTTGCCGTCTCCCTTTCTTTTAGGGTCTGGGAGCTCTCCTCTCTGGCATAGCAGGCCTTGTGAATGCGGTTTGAGGTTTGAGAAAGAGGAAATCCTAGAATGTCCAGGGTTAATCATCATCATCTTAGCCAGTTCTCTTCTTCCATGGAAACTGGAGCTTGGAAAGGGCACAATTAGACATCAGAATTAGATAGAGACACAATGTCTGAGCCGGAAGGGACCCAGGAGGCCAACACTATTCTGCCCATCCTGGCCTCTTTCCCAAATCCCTTAGCCCTCTGTTGTTGTTAGGTACCATTGAATGGAGTATGACTCAAACCAACCTTAAAAACAACAGATCTGCACCCTGTCCTTTCTGGTGCCATCCTCATAATCTCTGGCACACTTGTACACATTGCAGCAGTCACTATACCAAACCATTTGGTTGAGGGTCTTCCTTTCTTACACTGACCATCCACGTTTCCAAGCACCTTTTTAGCCCTCTAGGACACACCATTTAGGAGGAGGACTTAAGAGTAATTTCCTGGATTGACTTGATGCTCAGAGGAGCAATCATAACAAAATCCACCACTTAATCAGCTCCTGTCCTGTTGCAAGGTGGGGAACATAATCCTTCAGTGGTAGAATTTATACTTTCTGTGCAGGAGACCTGAGTTCAATTCCAGGTCAATGCATCTCATGTGCACCTGAATGTAGGTGGAAGTTTGTGTGCTGCTTTGATGTTGAACAGGCGCCAGCAGTTTCCAGAATTAGATGAAAGAAAGGCTAGCATTCCACTCCCAATGGTACACCAGAGAAAGCTCTGTGGGCTGCAGAAATCCAATCCCATTGTCCACGGTGGTCACAAGTTGGGGACTCAACAGCTGCAAAGCAACAACCAGGTCATGGAGTGAGGGGGGCACCCCACTGTCCTCACAAAGGCCTTTCGCCTCTGGTTGTCAGTTGCCAGTTTGGAGTCTTGGTGACCTTGTGTCTATAGAAGAGAACCATACGGTTTTCAAAGCTCTAGTGTTTTGAAAACAGATTGCCAGACCTTACTTCTGAAGCACTTTTGGATGGGTTTGAACTGCCAACCTTTCAATTAGTAGTCAAGCACTTAACCATTTGCATCACCCCAGGACTCCTAGACAGTTCTGTGCACAGAATTATTCCCAAATTAAAGACAAGGAAGAAAAGCACCTATAACTTATATGCCATGCCCAAGGGCCATTGGGCTTGTAAGTGACAAAGGAGATAGGATCCAGATGAGGTCAAACCACTCCCTAAATGCCCAAACCCAGCCCACTACTGTCAGGTCCATTCCAGCTCACAGCAAAATTATAGGACAGCATAGAGGTGCTTCTTTACAGAAGCAGACTGCCTCTCCTTTCTCCTGTGCAGTAGATGGTAGGTTTGAACTGCAGGCCTTTGCCTTAGTAGCAGAGAGCTTTAACCACTATGCCACGGGGTTTTGTTGCTGGTGTGAATGGTAATCAGAACCAATCCATAGCTCCTCCAGGGTATTTTCAGGGCAGTAAATTGCAGGGCTCCCAAGAATCACTTCATAAGGCAAAAATAGTGGCTCCTCAAGCCGCCTAGGCTTGCAAGGACCCAGACAGTCAGGTCTCTGCAACATGCATGGCCCCTGTTCTCACTTGCAGCGTCTCCAGCAGGCCAGCCGGCCGGCCATGGACTGGGGCCCGTCACTGGAGGAGAACCGGACGGGCATGTACGTGGCCACGCTGGCCGGGAGCCAGTCGCCCAAGCCTCTGATGGTGCACATGCGCAAGTACGGCGGCATCACCAGCTTCGAGAACACAGCCATCGAGGTGGACCGAGAGATTGCGGAAGAGGAGGAGTCCATGATGTGAGGCGGCAGGACATTACCTTGGGCCGGAAGGAGGCCGAGGCCGCGAGAGGCCGCCACACTCTGGTGTTTGGAGAGACTGGAGGCTGTGGGATGGGAGGCGGCCGTGTCCCCCACTGCAAGTTCTTCCTGTGAATTCAGCCTCTCCTGAAACTTCTGTCACCCCTCCACGCACACCTAACACCCCCCATTCAAAACTGAGGACAATGCAACCCTCACCCTACAGATGGACAAGCTGAGGCTGAGGAGAGGGGACTTGCCCACAGGTCACCCAGCAGAGAGGATTTGAACCCAGGTCTTTTGCCCAGCCAGCTACTTTTCCCACCTGACAGTGGCATCACTCCGTTTAGGGTAGAGACCCTTTTTTCCTCTGGGGAGCCTATCTCCACACATTTTAACATGACTGAGCTGGGGCAGGCAGGCCCAGGCACCAAGGCTAGTTCATTGGGAGAAAGAGCCACGTTGAAGGAGGTAAAGGAGAGAGCTGGAGGAGAGGAAGCTCTAGAGAGAAGAAGGTAGGGTGGGCAGGGTCCTTGGGGAAGGCCTCTGGGAAAGGGATCATTGAGACTCCGACAGAGGAGTGGAGGGGGGAAGTAGGGGAGCCGCTTCCTCTGCATTGGGATGAGGAGACCTGCTGGGACAATGGCTGGAGAAGTGGGTGTTACTAGAAGAGGCTCTGGAGTACAGAATGGATGGGGAGTGGGGCTCCAGGTGGGTGGGCAGGGTATTTGCATGATATGATTGTGTTTCAGATAGAACATAGTTCTGGATCAATACGTTGAGTGGATTAGCTGTGGGCAGGAGAGGATGGAAGGCCTTTGGGGGACAGGTAGAAAGTGCTGATGGTTTGAGTTTAAGGGATCAGATGTGGGATGTGAGATACCAGCCCCCTACACACAATGGGCCACAGCCTCCACTGTTCCAGCTGTGGAGGTAAGAAAGGGGTGTGTGTGTGTCAAGACCTAGGGCCCTGTTCCTACCTGCTCCCTTGTTCCAGACCCTCCTCCTTTCTCCAAGTCCAGATGCGGCCAGGAAGCTGGCCTTGGCTGTGAACAATGAGGGAGGGTGATGTCTGAGAGACTCACAGATGGCCCATGCTGGGCCCGCCTGTGGAGGTGGAGGCAGAGAAAATAAGGCAGCCATGTCCTGGTCTGTGACCACAGGCCTTAGCATCTTCAGTCCCCAGATATGAGGCCCTGGGCTACGGTCAGGCACCTCCTTCCTCACAAGGACAGTGAGGGTGGAACGGGCTGGCCAGACCTCTCGCCTCTTGAGAGAGATGCTCCCCCCCCCACTGCCCCCTGGAGGGCAGGGCACCCTCTCAGCTGCAGTTCTGCCCCGGCCTCTGTGCCCGTCCATCTGTCAGTGTCTCCCTCCCCTATCTGCATTCTGTTGGTTCATTGACAATAAACACCGAACAAAGTCATCCTCCTACCGTGTCTCCTCAGACCCCTACCTTGAGGGGCCAAACAACAGATGACACAGAGCTTTTCAACTTCCGTTGAACAAATGAGGAAATGGAAGTCCAACCATCTTTTTTCTCAGCTCTTCCAGCTTCTTTGGATGTTTACCCTGCTGTTTCTTTAAGGCGGTGGTGAGTGGGTGGAACTGAAAAAGAAGGACAAACTCTAGACCCTGAAAGACCACTTACCAAAAAAAGGTAAAACTCCTCACCATCAGAGAACAACTCCATACAGTTGTCTTTAAAGGAGCAGGTCACCAGGCCCTTCTTCCTCAGTGTCACTGTGTGGGTTCAAACCCGTGGCCACAGATGAGGGAACTACCCCACCGGGAAAAAGGAAGCGGACTGCCACATCTTCCTGTAAGTGGCTGATAGCTTTAAACTGCCATTGCTCTGGTTCAGTGCTGTCAAGTGGGCACCTGTCATTGTGCCACTGTGTGCTCAAGAAGGAAAACACTGCTCAGTCCTGGGCCATCCTTACAGTCTACCTGAGCCTGTTGTTACAGCCATTGTGCCAATCCATCCAGTTGGCAAACACAAATAATTCTGTGTGTGTGTGTGTGTACATATACATATACACATACATGTACACACACACACACACACACACACATATAGCCTAGTGTCAAGAAGGCACATGGTTCTAGGTCACCAGATGCTCTGTGGGAGAAAGATGGATGATCTTTTTCTGTGCGATTAACTGCCTCTGAAAAGCTTCTGGAGAGTCACTTATGGGTTAATTCTGACTCAATGGTACACAACAACTATATATGTGTGTGGTGCGTGTGTGTGTGTGTGTGTGTGTGTATACATATACATATATACATATATACACATATACACATACATATATACATATATAAAATTTTTTGTTGTTGATTGTCTTCGAGTAGAGCATGACTCATAGAGACCCTATGAACAAAAGGCCTGAAGCCCCTCTACAATTATCAACATTTATCCAAGTTCATAGAGTTTCCAGAGGCATGTTATTTAGGAAGTGAATGCCAGTCCTGCTTCCAAACTTGTCATAGTATGTGATTGTTTTGATGTGCCACTGAGTCACCTGCAATGTATAACGACTCTATGTACAGCAGCTCTGAACCCTTCCCTGTCCTGAGCCACTCTCACTAACTCTGACACACCAACCCTCATCACCCCAGTTACTGTATCCTGGGCTGTCTGTCGACCCTTCTGAGCATGATGTCCTTCTCCAAGGACTGATCTCTCCTGGCCACGTGCCCAAAGTGAGGTGAAGCTTCAAAATCCTAGCCTCCAAGGAGAGACTTTGTTTCACTCTCTTCAAAACAGACCAATTTGTTTTCATGGCAGTCCATGGTATGTTCAAGACTCTTCTCCAGCACCACAACTCAAAGGCATCTATTCTTTTTTCTGTCATTTTTAGTCATTGTCCAACTCTCTGAAGCATAACAAGTAATTGAGAAGACCATGACCTGGATTAGGACCGCTTTGTATCTAGACTGACATTGTTGCTCTTCAGCACTCTGGAGAGGTCCATGACAGCGTATTTCTCCCAATGCAATTAGTCTTTTAATTCCCTGACTTTTTGTGTTAAGAGAGTTGATTGTGGATTCAAGCAAGATGTCTCTGGTACCCTCTGCTTTCTGCCAAGATCCATCTGACACTGACAATAATGTCCCTAGTGCCACGACCTCTTCTAAATCCAACCTGTATTTCTGGTAGTTCTCTGTCAATGTACTGTTTCAGTCGTTTCTGGATAATCTTCAGCAGAATTTTGCTAGTGTGTAATATTAGTGACATTGTTCAATAATTTCCAAACTTGATTAAACCTAACAACAACAATATATAGATATGTTATATGCTGTTGAGTCAGAATCGACTTATAGCTGATCCCCTAGTGGGTTTTCAGAGGCAGTAAGTTGCATGAGCAGCTTCATATTGCTAGGGCCACCAGAGTTCTCTCTCTCTCCTTTGTGTTTGTGTACACACACACACACACACCCTTCAACCTTTTCTCCTTTTGTCATGATGCTGCTTATTGGCCCAGTGGTGAGGGGTTTTGTTTTCCTGGTGTTGACATGAGGCCCACATTGAAGGCTGTCGCCCTTGATTCTGCATCAAGTGCTTCAAGTAAATTCTGCTCAGCTTCTGAGATCAAGGTTGTATCATCTGCATAATGCAGGTTGTTGATGGGTCTTCCTCTGATCCTGATGCCACATTCTTCTTCATATAGTCCAGCCTCTTGAATGAGCTGTTCAGCATATAGACTGAAAAATGTATGGAGACATGATACAACCCTGACACACTTTTTTCTTGATTTTGAAGGCTATATTGAGATATATGTTGTTGTTGATTGCCTTTGAGTCAAGCACAACTCATAGGGACCCTATGAACAAAAGGCCTAAAGCCCCTCTACCACTATTGACATTTTTCAAAGTTCATAGAGTTTCCAGAGGCAAGTTGTTTAGAAAGTGGATAATCTTGCTATATGTAAAATATGATCAGATCCATAAAATATCATACATAAAACGTTATAATATATAAAATATGATCATATATAAATATTATATATATATATATATGATCTAGATATAAAATGTGGTCCAGAAAGAGGATGAGAGAGCTAGGACTTGCGAACTTTTTCCTTTCCTTTGCCCTCACAGCTCTCTTTGCCTCCCCAGCTCTCTACCTTCTTCCTCCCCGCAGGTGAAGGCTAAGCTGGGAGACCAGGATTGGGAGGAGCCAAGAGGCCCAGGCCCTGGAATTTCCAGGTTCCATCCACCCCTTCCCAGCAGGACCCCTTTACATAAAAGAGTTCTGGGCCTTTTAAATTTGAAACCTAGGTGTTTGCCAAGGCTTTGATTGGGGATGGAAATAAGGGGCCTTGCATACTTCAGATATTAATAAATTTTCCCTAACAAAAGGCCCAGGCGTTCCCTCCCACCTCTCTTTGTTTGGGGCCCTGAGTACCGGAAGAGATGAGAGATGAATTTGCTAATTTGCAGAACGTTCAAGAAAGGCCTTTACAATTCAAGATGCTTTTCCACACTTGGGGGAGGTTGCAAGCGGCTCTGGTCACTGGGGCTAGGGAGGAGGGGGCTGTGCATTGTCTCCCCACCAGCCAGGCTCTGTGGAGAGCCTGCACTTTCTCTTGTTTGTATTCCACACTCAACCTCCTGGAAGCAGCCAGCTGTCCCAGCACTCAGGAGTGGAGGAGATTGGCAGGGTCTAGGAGCCTATGAATGCCTTGGAATTGCAGTGTTGGTGAAGAGTATTGAATGTACAATGGACTGCCAGAAGGACAAACAAATCTGTGCTGGAGGAAGTGTTCCTTGGAAACAAGGATGGTGAAACTTCATCTCCCAAAACTGGGCATGTCGTCAGGAGGCACTAGTTCTTGGAAAAACACATCATGCTTGGAAAAGCAGAGGGTCAGTGCAGGAGAGGACACAGTGACCGCAACGATGATGGGCTTGAACACAGCCCATGAGAGATTACGGGGATGGAGCAGGATAGAGCCAGATTCCAATCTGTTGTTCAGGCCTGCTGAGACAGCGTCTAACATCCATCCACACATGCATTCGGCAGCCTCACCTTTCCTGCCTCCCCTCCAGGTGCTCATCCCCTTTTGTCTTGCCTCCCCTGCTTTCTCATCTCTGTTGCCACTAGGTCTGCGGTTCCTGGACTGCTCTCTTCTCTGGCTCAATCTTTCAGTCTGTCCTGCTTTTCCCATTTCCCTGCTCCCAGACAGCCCTGCCTGCTACCTCATCCTGTCACTGCTGCCTGTGCCATCTCCCAGCTGCTCCTTTGTTGATTTTGGGCCTCCCTGGCGCAGACAGATCCAGCCAGGGACCTCAGCAACTTGAATCCATGAGATGACAACATGCACATCTGAAAAAAACCAGCCCTGACCACAGGAGGGAGAGGAGTTGCAGTGAGGGAGTGAGTGGTGAGGACTGTGGCAAACCAGAGAAGAAAGCATGCCTTGCTTTTGCAAGAGGCTGCCCACCCATAAGTGTGAACTTACAGGCTCTTGGCTTTTGAAACAAGTGGAAGCCTGGATTGTTACGAGAACAGTTTCAATTTTGCCTGTGGAAAAAACCGTAAATAATTTTACATCCCATAGCCCTCTTTTCTGTAGGCCTGCTGCAGTGCAAATGAAGGATGATTGGTCCAGAGCAGCAGAACTTGTCTGAGAACCCCCGAGGGGAATAAGCTGGCCCCAGGGCTCTTGATGTCCTCAGGTCCCAGAATAGCTGACCTCTGTCCCAGGGAGGCACAGAGCTGTTGTGAACCTTTGGGTTGGAACCAACCCCTAGGGAGCTCTGGTGGCTTAGTGCTGATTGTTCAACATTCCTCTTAAATATTCTTTCCACCGTAAACCTTCCTTGCGTTTCCGGCTAAATATGGATCCCTAAGGTCTGGCTGGCCTAGCTCTACATCTGCTGCGTGTGTGTTGATAGCCCAACCCTGCCTTTGCTGACTACTCAGCTTCTTCTGAGACAAGAAATGAAACTCACAACTTGCTCTGTGGGCCCAAGGGCCCTTTGACCCAGCAGAAGGACATGCCCAGAAAGTTTCAGCTGCTCTATCACTCAGACCTGGGTTTGGTCCCAGCTGTGCCACTCTTTAGCTGTGTGACCTTGGAAAGTCACCTAACCTCTCTGAACTTTAGTTTCTTAACCTGTAAAATGTGAAAAATGGACTCCTGCTTCATAGCAAGGCCATATACACTTGAGCTAACAGTATGAGCGACTACACACAGTGCCTGCTTCTTGGTGGACAGTGAATATATACTCTTGCTTCAAGGGCTGCTTGTGTCCCCTGTCTCTCCCCTCAGTCAATTCCTCCAGGGAAGAGATGGAATTTCCCATCCTTAAGCCCCAACACTCCCTGACCCCACAGTGCCAGCCCACAGCTCTGTACAGGGAGCATCAGAGAGCAGTGTCTCCAGGGTAACCAGTGAAGAGTTAAGCCGGTCCCCAGCCCTTCCAGATCCCACAGTTGCTGAGCCTCGTGGCTGTGGTGGATATTCTTCCCCAGACTCATATTTTGCTAGTGGTTCATGGAAAGTTTGGCTCTTCAAGTTAGGCCACTCCCTCTAGGCCTGAGGCCTCTCTGACTGGTTGTTTTGGAAGAGCGGCCAGGGTCAGCTGCCTACACTTGGTCCTCCCCCAGTCTTCTCCCTCCTTCTCTGACTCTACTTGATGTCCTGCTCCCTGAAGAAGGTTCCCCAGGACAAGGGACAAGTGGCAGCTGTTCCCTCTGGCCCCACAAAGGCCTCCTCCTAGCATCTCGTCCAAGATCACCTTGTTGTGAAAGAAGAGAAAAAAAGCCTTTCCCACTGAAGTTCACAGTACATACATGTGAGTTCCAACTCCAAGAGGATTATAGTAATAGGAGCCAAGACAGAATTGGACATCTGCTGGCTGGAGTCACACGACTGCAGCTTACAAGCAGAGTGGCCAGCTGAATCTACTCTCTCCCTTTTCTGAGCTCTAGGTTCAGCAGCTGTAAAATGAGAATACTTTCCCCCCCCTGCAGGGGATCAAATGAGATAATATAATATGCATGCTCATGTGGACTATTCATGTGGACAGGATCATATCCATACGCTTACAAGGAAGTCCAGTAAATACCACTATCATTCAGATATATGCACCAACAACCAGAGCCAAAGAAGAAGAAAAAGATGATTTCTACCAACTTTTACAGTCGGAGATAGATCGAACATGCAATCAAGATGCATTGATAATAATGGGTGACTGGAATGCAAAAGTTG
>NW_006399880.1:3278301-3322485 GCF_000299155.1 Elephantulus edwardii | reverse complement strand
GCCCCAGCTCGACTCTTCCCCCTTTGGGGGGGGGGGGGGTGGCTGGTGTGCTCGGGGCCAGGGATGGGCTGACACTGAGGCCCAAGGCTTTCTCATGTAGTCCAGGTGCATGGCAAGACCCAGACGTCAGCATACCCATCTGTAAAATGGATAGGTTGGACAGGGTCACTGTTCTTCATGGAGGTGTCTGCCTCAGGGGAGAGTGGGCATAGGGGAGCTCTCTGCTTTCCCCTTAGCCCCCATGCTAGGAAAAGCTAATGAGGGGAAAAGTGACCTCTTCTTCCAAGATGGACTTTGGGAATTGCCTGGGCCTGGAAGGAAAGTTTTCACTCTTCCCACAGGACAGGGTTAATGATTAGGAAGTCTGATGGCATCTCCAGCAACCTGGGGCACCTTGCCAAAGCAGGAAAAAACAGATCAGTTGTCATCGTGATTCCCACACATCGCCTCCCCATGTGTGTCAGAATTGATCTGCCTTTCAATGGCTGGTTTTTCAGACGTACATCACCAGGCTTTCCTTCTGAGGCACCTCTGGATGAGCTTGAACTGCCAACCTCTCAGCAGTCAAGCATATTAACCATTTTAGGGTCAACCAGGTCTGCTTTACCAAACCAGAAAGTATATAGAAGGGAAGGCTGAGGGGAGGGTCAGCGATAAATGAGCCTGGCTTTGACCTCACTGACCCAGGGTTTCAGACAATGTTAAGGCTAGTGGGGCACCAGGATTTAGAGTAAGGGGCAGGGCCTGGCTTTGACCTCACTGACCCAGGGTTTCAGACAATGTTAAGGCTAGTGGGGCACCAGGATTTAGAGTAAGGGGCAGGGCCAATGGTCAATATTGATCCAGCTGAGTCAAGGGAGGAGAGTGGGGAAGCAGAAAGCTGGGGTGAGGCTGGCTGATAGCTAGATCTTCAGGCTCCCAGTCTGTGGGAATTGAGGAAGTGGGTGCTTGATACAGGATTCCCAAACCTGAGTGCTTATGAAAAGTACTGCCCAACTCCAGAATACCCTATTCTCTAAGAGTAGAGCCTGAAGAATCTTCATTTTTAGCAAACTCCCAGGGTTAATCTTTAGCTGCCAGCCCAGGTCATAGTTTTAGGGGACCATAGGCTTAACCTCATTATTGCACTCAATTATGTTGCTGTTGTGTGTGCCGTTGAGTCGACTCTAACTCATAACGACCTCGTGAACAATAGCTCTGAGCTTCTCCTAGCCTGTGCCATCCTCACCATCTCCAGTACACGTGAACCCACTGTTACATCACTGTCAATCCATCTTGAGGGGCTTCCTCTCCTATGCTGACCCTCCACTTTCCCAGGACGGTGTCCTTCTCCAAGGATATTACTTATAATAGAATCTCATTGTTATAATAACAATAATTGAAGCCCACAGGCTGGTAGAGGATAGTGATGCCACCTCTTTTTCTTGAGATGGCTCTGCCCACCCCCAACTGTAGAGAGGAATGACCAGGCCAGACTGTCATGAGGAATTGGCTCAGAGACTTTGTGGAGAAGATGCGAGAGTGGGGCTCTTCTCAAGAGAAAAGGACAAGGACAGTAGGCCAGTCCTACAGGATTAGAGCTCTACAAACACTCCCAGCATCTGCTGGAGCTGCTTCCTGAAAGATTTACTACAGGTCCATCAGGGAAGGCTCTGTCTTACTGCTGGGGGAGCCCTGGGGCAGACAGAGTCCTCCAAGGCCCTGGAAAGGCATGCCCTCATCTAGCCCCTACTCTGGCTTCCTCCCTACTCCTTCTCTCTCCACCCCTGGCCCACTGTTTCCTCAGCCTTCATTCTTTTCTCCCCTTCACCTCTATCTCAGTCTGCTGAGTGCCTCTGCAAACCTTCCCTACTCGGTCACCAGCCCTCTCCTCCTCCTCCTTCTGTGCTCTTTTACCCACTGTGCCTCCAGGACTAGTCTCATCTCAACCTGCCCAAGATCTGGTTCTCTGCATGTCCTTCACACTCCCTGATGGTGCCAGGGTTTCCTGGGGACAGGTTTTAAGACATCTGAGACAGGTCTGTGTCCAGGGATGCAGGCTTGAGGTGTGGCTGCAAGTTCAAATCTCCCCTCCCCATACCCTGGGACACCTTGGGCTGTTTTCTCCACCCTCTGCATCCTGGTCTCCTTATCACAGAATGAAGGTAACAGCCCACATCACAGAAGGTGTCAGGAAGCTCAAGAAAGAGCCTCAACTAAGGAGGTGGAACGTGGCTGGCCCTTGGTCACTGTCCAGTAAGTGCTGGCCACTGCCATGGTGCAGGCAGTTCTGATGCTCAGGGCCACCCGGCATCCACTCCTTCACACATCTGCGAGGGTTCTCCCTGAGCAAAATCAATGCCTTGTTCTGTGTACCCTAAGCACAAACAAGACGCTGCCCTATCTGCAGGGGCAAACAGCTTTGCAGATACTTGCTTGCTATTGTTATTTGTCGCCAAGCTCATTTCAACTCAAAACCACCTCATTGGACAGAGCAGAACTAGGCTGTAATCATAGGGGAACTGGTCACCAGGGCTTGCTTTGCTTTCTGCCAAGGAGCCACAAGGTGATTTCAAGCTGAGGTGACTGTGAACCACAGGACTAGGGTGAGGTGAGTAGAGGGTGTTGGGGAAGTCCAGAGAGGGACCAAGCCCAAGCTGAGAAGAGAGGGGGGGGCTTGTTTCCCTGAGGACGAGACATCAGGGCTGCGTTCTGAAGGCCGAGGAGCGCTACTGGTGAAAAGGACAGATGGGAAGCAGATCTAGGCTGTGGGTTTTGGAGACTGTGGTGAGACTGAAGTGATGAGGACGGAGTGGGCATTTTTAAGAATTTCAGTTGCTGTCTGCTCACTGTCTGTACAGAGACCGCATCCAGACCAGGAGTGGAGCAGGTTGGCACAGGAAGGGACTGTTCCTCAGAGATAGAAGGCCGGGATACAGGCCCAGGTCCGCATCTTCCAAGAACCCTCTTTGCCTCTAGTCTCCGTGTCTTCTTCTTGCCTATTGTAATGAATAGCTGGGACAAGTGCTTTGTGTGAAGACACTTTGGAAATTTACAAATGATCATGAGCCACTTGTATTTTTAAAAATACCACTATAATATCAATACTATTTTAAATGGAGTTGATACTTTTTCTCTTTTTAAATGTAGAAGTAGAATTTGTCAAATCCCTCTATGGCCATGGGCATGGTAGTCCCTTTCTTCTGTCCATTATCTCTTGGACTTGATTGACACTTTTGGATTGGCAAGGCAGCTTCTTAGCTCTAGGCCACTAGAGCTAGGAATTGATACTTTTTTTATTTTTTTTTAATTGATACTTTTTAAGAGAAGCTACTCAAAAGCTCAAGAATGTCCTATAACCTGCCCTAGTGCTGCTGCCACCTGCTGGCCAGTACCTGCAATATCAGACCAGGTCCTGAAACCCTTCTGAACTACCCTGGGGAGTGGCCTTACCACTCACAGGGACCCTATGAACAGCTCTGAATCTTGCCCTATCCTGAGCCAACCTCACCACCTCTGACACATTTGACCCCTTTGCTAAAGTCACTGTGTCAATCAGTTCTCTCGTGTGCTGACCCTCCACGTTTCCAAGCATGAGGTCTTCTCCAAGACTAGCCTCTTCTGACCACATGCCCCAAGGATGTGTGATGAAGTTTCACAATCCTTGCAACAATCCCAGGGGAGAGGGATACTAGGAAACCACACACTGAGGAGCATGAAGGCAGAGCTGGAAGCAGGCTTGGCACTAACCTTTACAGGGTCAGGACAAGCATGTAAATAGAAGCCTCTGCAGCCCGCCCCTTTATCTTTCCTGACGTGGTTTTGCTTTTCCTACGAAGGTGTTCAACAGGTGAACAAGAAAAACAAGAAGGTGTTCATGTGTGTGCAACTGGCACACCCTCCTTGGCCACCCTCACACCCGCAGTGAGGATGAACCTGGAAGTGGCAGGTGCAGGCCATGGACAGGAACTATGGTGCCCTGGACATGGTCTAGAGGAAGTGGGGGCTCCCTGGGCACATCCTTTGGTCCTGTGGAGACCTAGTCTCTTAGATGAGGGCATAGCTTTGGGAACTGGATCACCCTGCCTTTAGCACTGAAAGTTCCCTATGAATAAACCAGAGATGTTAACCTGCTACAGCCAATGAGAGCCACAGCCTCTGAGCATGACCACCATCACTTGGCGTAGTCAGAGGCAAGTAGCATGGGCCCAGAAAACCAAACCAGCCTCCCTTCTTCACTCCTCTCTCCAATCCCAGGTCCCAAGGTCCACCAGTACTTCTGTTGGTGTAGAGACCCTTCCTCCACCCCTCCTTTTTAAACCATCCTCTCCAGGGACTGTGAGGCTGAAGCCTTGCCTGTGAGGTTGTTATCTGACAGAAAAGAATGGAGGTTGCTTCTCTAGAAACAACTGTCTTGTACAAAGAACCAGAGGCCTTGAGGACAAAGGCATCATCCCAAGGCTGCAGAGGGAGACTTCTACTATTAATTGTTAATAGCATCTTGTATGCACTCCCCTTTCCTCTTATTCAGAGCAGCCCAGTGCATCTTGGGAAGCTAACCCCTTCACTGGCTTTAATGGTGGGGCCCTGGATCCTGTATAATCTCACAATGACCTGGTCAACCTCGAGCATGTGACCTGAGTTGATCCAATCTTTTGGATCTGTTCTCTCCCAACTAGCGGATGGAGGCCCCAGTGCCCGTGTTTCATGAATTCAGAGAGACATCAAGTGCACATTAGTTTGTAGCTATTTATTGCACTGAAAACACCAAGAATAAAACAGACGCCCTTTCTCCCCCACCCAGGCCCCCAATAGCAGAAAGTTTGAGCAGTGGTCATTCAAGTTCACAGCCACATATTTTTAAAAAAGAAAGGAACTGAAACAAAACCCCAAACAAACAGTACAAAGAACCAGCATGGGGAGTCTCCCTTTGAAGGGAGACGGGAAGCCATGGGTCAGGATGTGCCGCACAGTGGACACACACCCAGGAGACTTTCCTGTAAACACATTTCATGGCAGAGCCTAGGTTTTTGCTTGGGTTTGGATCTTTATTTTTCTTTTTTTGCATCTAAAGGATGTTTTGGAGGAGCAGAGTTTGACTGGTTAGGTGGGCTCTGGGTGGCTTTTTCTGCCAGTGTCACCTGCCTGCTGCCTCCTGGTAATGCCCAGAACCCTGTGGTCTATCAGGTGGCTGCCCACCCACAGGCGTGGCCTACACAGTGGGGCCATCTCAGCCTGGGGTAGGGACCTGCCTCCACCTCTCTGGCACTTGGAGAAGAAAAGAGGGGACACAGTAGGCGTGTCACCTATTAAAAGTACGACCGTGGGGTCCTCCAGCTTAAGTTCCTCCGGTAGGGAAACCGAGGCCCAGAGAGGGGAATGAACTCGACCAAGGTCACACAGCTGAGAACTGAGGTTTACTAGAGCTCCGTGGCGCGGTAGCCGCGCTGTTTACCTAAAGGCCGCGCCTCTCTGGTGTTCTGAATCCACCAGCGGCTCCAAGGGAGCAAGATGGGCCATCTCCTCCCATTCGGTTTACAGCCTAGGAAACATATTAGAAGGTCAGTTAGGAGTCACTTCTGACTCCACAGCAGTGCTTGAGCTCTGAACCATTGCTCTTCCCCCTGCAGTCCACTGCTTGCGAGCAGCTGACGGGCACCAGAGAGGGAAAGCAAGGGGCTGCAGGTGGGGGAGGGAAGGGGGACTGGCCAGGCCCAGAGTGAAAGGGGAGTCCGGGCAGTGGCCAGCCCTGTAAGCTCTCACAGCTGTACTGGGCTGCATGCCGGGAGGTCGCTTAGTCCCCCTCAACTCTACAACATGGGCTAGATGGGAACCGTCAGCCCTTGTAACTAGTAAGGAAACTGAGGCTGAAAAAGAGGGACCAGGCCTTGCCACAGTGATCACAGCATCCCCTAGTGGGGCCAAACCCCACCTTTGGTCACAGGATGGTTGTGGGGAGCTGGCAGTGGACAGGTGAAGGAAGTGCTTGAGGGCCAGGAGGAGTTTGCAGAGCCTCACTCTGGGCCCACAGCAGGTCAAATGCCCAGCCTTGGGCCTGGACAGCAGGGATTCTGCTAAGGACAGAGGCTGCTGGCGGTGGTGGGGACCCTGGTGGGAACCAGGGGCCTGGGCAGCCTTCTCCTGGTCTGCCGCCCCAGCCAGGAAGTCTGACCTGCACCCTCACCCTCGGCCTGGGCAGCAGGAGCTGAGACGGAGCCCAGCAGGCAGTGTGTGACTAGGGAAAAATTGGAAAGTTCTGGATCAAACATCCCCAGCAGTCTTGTTCCAAACAGCATGCCCTGGGTACTTCCAGGAGGGAACCAGAACCTCCTCCAAATTCCTAGGGATGCGGCTACTCCTCCCCTAAAATCCTCCAGAGGGGACAATATCTCATGCTGGCAAAACACGGCCACACAGAGGCCAAAAGCACAGAGAGGCAGCAACATAATTCCGAGTCGGACACTGAGAATACAACCTCTTTTTTTTTTTTTTCCAAAACATGAAGATTGATTTTTGTTGAGTGCTTTATCTTCTTTTTCATTTTTGTTTTGTTTTTTCAACATACTTACTGCATATAAAGTCATGCAAAGAAAACAGTGCAGACAGTAGGTCCTGGTGGATGCACCAAGGCAGCCTACATCAGAGTCACTCCCAGGGGAGAGGGGAAGAGAGAGGAGGGGTGGGAGAGAGATGGAGATTGAGAGAGAGAGAGAAAAAAAAAAATAAAAAATGAGAGAAGATGCAAATCAAAGGCTCAAGATGCAGCAGGGAGAGGAGAAATTCCCAGCGTCTGCTTTGACTGTCAGACGCCGAGGGAAGAAAGAAGCAATGAAAACACAAGCTTCGTGGTCCCCAGAGGCGGGCAGGACTTGGGGGCCCAGCAGATGCGGTGGGTAGATGAAATCTAGGGAAGCATGACTTGGCAAGGCAGCAAAGTCCAGAACTTATTCATCCTGACCCCCTCCCGCCTGCCTCCCGCTGACATCTGCTGCCACAGTCCCCAGGGGAACCCACGTCGGTTCGCCTGGGGACCTCAGGGAGGACCCTCCCCTGGGGCTGGGGCCATCTCGACCCCACACAGCCGCTGGTGACAAGTCCACCTCAGAGATGACCGAAAGAGTTAAAAAATTTAAAAAAGCGAGATACAGAACCGAGAAGAACCCCTCACCCCTCTTCCCACCCCCCTTCCCAGCCCAACCCAACCCTCCTCACAATAATCGGAGCGGTCTAGTTATTACATAAATATCCATGAACGCGAGATCCATTTACGAAATACACGGAAGTTTGGCTATAAAAAGGCATGCGGTCCAAGGAGAAGTGATACCTAAACGTTGCTTTCTTTTTCCCCGAGAAACAATCGGATTCCCTCGCTCAGATTTGAGGATGCTGGAATTCTCCATGGAGGACGCGCGAGCATCTCGCAGGAAGGACAGACAGACGAGGGGGCGGAGGGGCAACCTGAGAGGCGGGGCTCCCCGCTCTGAGTGGTGGTGGGGGAGGTGAGGGCCAGAAAGAAAACCTTCCGGGTCAATAGACGACCACGAGGTCAGGGGCGAGGGACGAGTGGCCCAGCTGGAGGGCGGGCTCTTGACGTCTGGTGTTCGCGCGCCCCCGCCCGAAGCGGAGGCCGGGGCGGGGCTCACCTGCCCTTCCCTGGGGTCCCTGCAAGAGGAAGGGTCAAAGAGAGGAAGGGGCAGATGCAACGTTCCACCCTCGGGGTGGGGCCCTACTGCAGCCTGGTGGGGTGGCCCTGCGAGCCCGCCCCTCGGCGCCCAGGCTCGGGAAGCCCACCTGGCAGGGGGACCTGGAGGAAAAGATGGGGACAGGGAAGAGCAGGGAGACCGCGGGGTGGAACGGGCCCTGGGGGTTGGTGTGGCCTTTTGCTCTGCAGTTGCGATGGCTTTTGTGAACTGGCAGGTTTTCTTGATGCAGTTGCAGGTAGGGTGGTGGTGTTGATGGTAGGGTGACATAGTGGGGAGAATTCCAGCAAAATCCAAGAGGGAGAACCAGCAGCCACATTCCATACAAAAAGTGGGTCTCCGTGACACAGCAACGCAGGGACCCCCGGCCTGGTCCTTCAACTGTAAGACAAGGTGTGCAAAGTAAGGACTGCGGTGTTAGTCTGGTTTTTTTTTTTTTTTGTGTGTGTGTGTGTGTGTGTGTGTCTTTGTTGTTGTTGTTTTTTTTTTAATACACCTCCTTTTTAAGTAGTTCCCCCTTTCCCCTTCCCTACCACTTGTGGCTCTTGCCTATCTGGACACACAGGTCCTCTCGATGTCTGCTCCTTGCACTTCTCTGCAACCTTCACACACACACACACCCCACCCCCACCCCTGTCCTCTCACTGTCTGCTCCCTGAACTTCTCTGCCACTTTCCTAGGTTCTTCCAGATTTGCCCCTGATCTAGACCACCTCCCTCCATTCCATGGATTGCCTTAGGCCGAGGTGAGGTAGGACAAAGGAGCAGAGGTCCTTACTGCGGCAGGACGGAGGGCGCCCCGGATCTGTGGAAGTGGACGATCTGCCATTTGCCGTCCCGACGGTGCCAGATGCGGGTCTCCTCCGACTGAGCGGTGCGAGGGATGCCGCCAGCGTCCAGGTACTGGGTGATGCGGATGTAGGCAATGCAGGCTGACTCGTCGCCCATCAGGTGGATGTGGGGGTTCAGGATGGTGGTGTGCACGGGCTTGCTGTTTCGGGACCACACTGGAGGCAGGGCGGGGTTGGGGTGACAGGAAGCAGAGGAGATTCACCTGGGGGGCCCCTCCTCTGTTCCTTCTCATTCCCGCTCCCAGAGACCCTCTCTGCTGAGGCACTTCTGCAGCATCCAAAGGAAGGTCTGTGACAAGGCTCAGGTTCCTGGCAGCCAAAGTGGAATATCTAGCGAATGGAACCTCCAGCCCCAGGTTAGATTCAGTGAATTGAAAATGCCCCCAAATTCTTCTAATTTAACACATGGTCAACAGTGCTCCATAATATTTTCAGTGGCTGAGTTTTTTAAAGAAATGGCCAGACCTTTCTTCCAAGGCACATTTAAGTGAACTTGAACACCCACCCTTCCTGATAAGCAGCCAAACACACTAACCCTTTGCACCAACCACCCAAAGATCCTCCTCTTCACAATCTTAACTGGAATAGAATTTTAGAACCACAGTATCTCACACATGGAACTCTAGGAGTAAGATGATTTAAGAATCAGATGAATTTAGATTACAATCTCATCCCCAGATCTCTTTGGCAGCCAGATCAGTGTGTAAACAAACTGAGCAGAAGATGATAAATGCCAGCTGATCCTTTGCCTCTGTGTTAGGGGGACACTAGGGGGTGATGGAGACTGGTCCCATGTGCCTTGTGCACACCTCTTTAATGGTTGCTGTGTAAGTGGGCCTGGTTTTACCAGTTCTGATTTTCAAGAAAATCTAGAAATCTACATGGTTATGTGAAACCTCCTCACTTTAATTATGGACATCTAATTTGAATTTTTCTGGTTGAGATAGTTAACAGTTTTAGTTTACTTGGTTCCACAGTCAACACTCTTGGTAACAGCAGCCAGGAAATCAAGAGACGAATTGCATTGGGAAAGTCAGCTGTGAGGGACCTCTCAAGAGTACGGAAGAGCAAAGATGTTAGGCTGGAGACTAAGGTGTGCCTGATCTGGGCTATAGTCTTTGCAGTTACGTGCTATGCATCAGAGAGTTGGACAGTGAATAGGGATGATGGAGAATTGATGCCTTTGAGCTGTGGTGCTGGAGAAGAGTGTTGACTATACCATGGACTGCTAGGAAAACAAACAGGTTTGTCCTGGAGAGGGTGAAGCCAGAATGCTTCTTGGAGTCAGATTCTGAAGCTTCGTCTGACATACTTTGGGCATGTTGCAAGGAGGGACTGGTCCTTGGAGAGGGACATCATGTTTGGCAGAGTGGAGGGATGGTGCAGGAGAGGAAGACCCTCAATGAGATGGATCGATTCTGTGACTGGAATGGTGGGAATGAGTGCGTTTGAGATGGCTAGGTTGGCACAGGGTGGAACAACATTTAGAGCTCTTGTACATAGGGTCGCTATGAGTCACAAGCAACTCAATGGCATATAACAACAACAACAAAAACAATTTGAATTTACATGACTCTTTCGGGCCACAATGGTTAGACATTCAGCTGCTAAATGAAAAGTTGGTGGTTTTAATTTCCCTGCAGTTCCTCAGGGGAAAAGATATGCAATCTTCCATAAAGAAGTCAGTTCTACTCTTAGCAGGTTGTCATGAGTCAACTCCACAACAATGGGGACTGGTCATTTACATTTAAGGCAACATGCAGACCACATGACGAGTACCGAAGGTCATGTTACCTCACTGTAGACATAGTATTAAGCAAATCTGGGAAATACTAGAATTACATAATCTTAGAAGCTTGGCATTAGAAGGATAGTATTAGTAGTCATGTGGTGAGATCATGGAGCTTTCCAAAGTTAGAGGGAAATGCATGCATTATTGCTATAGTCATTACAGAACTGACAAAAGTATATTAAATCAGTTCCCTTGATGTGAATTATGAGCCGTAATTTTGCTGCTCTGAGTACGTTCAATTTTTCATTAAGATAGAAAACAAAAACCTAGAAAAAAACTCTGCCCTGACAAGGGACTGGAAGGGACCATGGTCTCAGGCTTAGGAGAAATCTTATCTTCCTTTAATCCCATGCCATCAAGTCATTTCCAATTCATAGTGACCTTACAGGACAGACTAAAACTGTCTCAACAGGGTCCCAAGGTTGTAATCTTTCGTTTGGTTTTTTTTAAACTGTAGATGGGTGGAAATTTATGAATTAGTTTTTCTTTCAGCAATTTATACAAATTTTGTTTTATAATGTAATTAGTTGCAATTCCCTCAAATTAACAGCATTCTTCCCATGCTCTCCCTGGGTGTCCCATATCCTCTTATTCTTCTTTTCCTGTCCCTTCCTCCCTTCAACGTCTTGTTTTGGAACAGATGTTGCCCTTTTAGTCCTATGTAGTTGATCTGAGAGGTACATTTCTCACAGGTGTTCCCCCCTATAGGCCTGCCTATTGTTTGACTGAAATGTGATCTTTTGAGGGTGCGCTAAGTTTCACTCTGAAAGGTTTCTTACAACTGGAGTCTCGGGTTCCACCAGTCTTTCAGACCAATAAATGTGGCCCTTCTTATAATTTTCTTTTTGTTTAAATGCATCTTATTTTTAGACAACCTATGACTTAGTTTTTTCCCTTAAAAAAAACATGAAAACCTCAGCTCCAAATACATCAAGGTTAAAATGAGACGAAGAGATGATTCTAATCCCTTTTGTCCAAATCCTGATATGTTGATGAAAAGCAGCATCCAATTAAGATGACAGGTGATGGATCCAAATGAGTACCAAGTTTGTGAACTTTACTCCGTTTCTAACCCATCCTTACAGAAAATCACGAATGAGGCCACACTATCCTCAAGGTCATCCAGCAGAGCAACCATGCATGTTTCCACCAAGAAAGACCTGGTAGCTTTGGAAGTGAGCAAGGATGTGCTTGATCTGTTCTGCAGCCCCTGTCATAAAAGATTGTAAGGTTTCTGTTCTGCAAGGTTGCCTGTGATTGATTTCATGTAATTCTTGATGCACCTCTTGTAGGCTTGTGAAGCTGGTTTCCTGCAAGTGATGAGTCGTGATGATATCAACATCAGTTGTACTGTATTTTTGGATCCTTCACAGTCGGTGTCTTCAGCCGAGGCTTTTCCACCAATGAGCGATTCATCAATGTTACCCCCTGTCCTACTGACCATCTTCTCTTCCACGTCCAGGCACAGTCCATCCATGGTCTTCTGGGTCTTGTGGATGTCTGGGAACGTCTCACTGTGGCTGATGAGGTCTTGGTAGATGATTGTGATGGTGGTGGGGAGGTGCTAGCTGAACAGCAGAGTTGGGAGGGGGCAGCGGGCAGAGCAGGCCCACTCAGCTGCTCCATGACCTCACCTTCTTAAGAATTTAAACTCTGTTCTATGTTTTTCTCTCATCCTGTCCAGGACCTTTTGTAGTCACAGTCAAAGCAGTCAGTAGTGGTAGCCAGGCACCATAGAGTTCTTCTGGTCTCCAGATAGTCCTTTGGACTCACTGTTTCCATTAGTCTTTCGTTCGTTTAACTTCTCTTTATCTGAGATGAGGAGAGACCAATAATTACATCTTAGATGATTGCTACTCGCTTTTAAGACCTCTGTCACTAGATGACTAGATGTCCCTTGAGATTGTGGTCCAAAGTTCCCAAGCTCAGTGATTCATTCTCTCAAAGGATCTGGTGACGGCTAAAAAGTTTTCATATCCTATGAATTGCCAAAAAACAAACATCTGTCTTGCAAAAAAAAAAAAATGCAGCCAGAGTGCTCCTTGGAGGCAAGGACGGCAAAGCTTTGTGTCACACACTTTGGGCATGTTGTAGGAGAGGCTATTCCTTGGAAAGGGACCTCATGCTTGGAAAGGTGGAGTGCCAGCAATAGAGAAGACTCTCAACAAGCTGAACTGACAAAGTGACGGTATCAGTGAGCTCAGTGTGTCAGAGATTGTGAGGATGGCACATGATAGAACAGGGTTCAGATCTGTTGTTCATAGAGTTGCCATGCATCTAACAACAGCAAGAAGTTTTCATGACTTTACTCACTCAATACTCTGCTAATGCATAAGTATATTCGCAACACATTGAGATATGTATGCAGACATACCCCTGTCAAGCGTGTGTATGCTCGTGGGTGTATTCTCATTCACAAGGCTGCAGGTTGTTATGGAAGCAGACTATCGTGTCTTTATCCAGGAAAGCAGTTGAACCACCACGGTTTTATTAGCAACTAAGCAGTTTAACCTCTGGGGCTTCCCTAAGTGTAGCCCAAACATAGGTCTGAGTTAATGTGGTGAGCTTATTTAAAGTACAACTGCGCCATCCTCCCTTTAGTAATTCTAATGCAAGAATCTGTAATGTTTTAAAAGTCCCTTCTCATTCTACCCTGATTTTGACACAGTGAAGCTGTGAGTCACTGATTTGCTGAAAAACATCTTTTTCCCCACCCCCATAATTACAGGAAGTGCTAAATAGCTCCTACCCTTAACATCATAATTGTGCTACATTCAAGCTTTGGACGTTTTGTTGTTAGGTGCCGTTGAATCGAGTACGACTCATAGTGACCTTATGAACAAAAGATCTGAACTCTGTTCTATCCTGTGCCATCCTCACACTTCCTGACACACAAGAGCCCATTGCAGCAGTCACCGTGTCAATTCACCTGGTTGAGGGTCTTCCTCTCCTTTGCCGACCCTGTTCCCTTCCCAGCATCATGTCTTTCTCCAGAGAATAGCCTCAAGGACTCAAATGACCAAATCTTGTGCATAGTCTTTTAGCCTCATGAAATTCTAGACTTCCAGAGATACAGACTGTACAGCTTTTGCACCATATACTTGAGAATAATCCTCATAGGTCAGAGGTCACAGTGGCTGTCCTACAAGATGTTGTGGTTGTTAAGAACCATCAAGTTGGAAGCGACTCATAGCTGACCAATGAGTTTTTACAAACAGCAAATCACAAAAGAGGAAATTGCCCATCTTTCCTCCAGGGAGCAGCTCCTGGATTAGAACCACCTGCCTTTGGGTAGGCAGCACAACTCCTCACCACTAAGTCACCAGAGCTCCCCTCCAAAATGTAGGAAAGTCATTATAAGCATGCCTGCCTGATAGCGTGTCATGTAGGAGACACTCAAGACCATCCATATCAACGGTCCATTTAGTACAGACGGACACTGAGGTAGTCTGACCTGTTCCAGATCGAGCACAACGTCTGTGCTCTAGCCAGACTCATTCCTGAAACCAGGATTTTTGACTTATTTAAGATCATACACAAAATCTGGGCCCAAGAAATTTTGTCTCTACGTGGAACTGAAACAGAACATTTAGAATTATCCCAGAAGACACAACCACAGCTCAGCACTTTTAGGGACACTGGATCTTGCTGCTGTCATTGAGAGTGTAGGCCGGAGAGGCATTTGTAAAGAAATTACCTCCCAACATGGCCACTTCTGCTAGGATTCTCCTGGGAGACAAGGTGACAGGAGGAGCTAGATCCTCGAGCAGGGAAAATGAGAAAGCTGGAAGGTGGGGGCTTGAAGGAGAAGGCAGTTTCTCTGAGCTTTGTTTTCACGGGTCCTGCCTTGAGAGTGGCCAGATGTTCAAGTGCAGAGTCCAGAGACTGCTGTTAAGATGTACCCCCTGCATGGAGCAAGCCAGGGCAGCATGGCCTCTGGTCATTTCTGTCACCCAGAGCCTGTAAAGCCAGGTCTCAACCAGTCCCAGCGTGATGGGATAACAATGAGTCTGTATCAAGGAACTGTTGATGTTAGGTGCCATAGAGTCAAGTACAGCTCAGAGCAACCCTATGAACAACAAATCTGAACCCTGCCTGTCCTGTGCCATCCTCCCAGTCACCAGTACACTTGAGCCCATTGCAGCAGTTGCAGCGTCAGTCCATCTTCTTGAGGGTCCTCCTCTCTTTCGCCGACGCTCCACCTTTCCAAGCATGATATTTTCCCCAAAGAATAGCTAGCTTCTCCTAGCAACATACCCAAAGTCTGAGATACACAGCTTCACCATCTTGGTCTCCAAAGAGCACTCTAGGTGTACTTTTTCCCAAGACATCTGTTTGTTCTTTTGACAGTCCATGAGCTATTCAGTACTCTTCTCCAACAGCACATCTCAAAGGCATCAGTTCTTCCTCTGTCATCCTTACTCATTGTCTGCTCTCAGATGCACAGCACGTTATTGAAAAGGCCATGGTGGGAATCAGGCACACTTAGTCTTCAAACTAACATGTTGAGGGACTATTGCCCTCTAAAGGTCATACAGCATAATGTAGCCACAGTCTTATGGGAAGAGCTCCAGGGTGATGGAGACTATTGGGGTTCAGCTACCCCTCCTTTGACAAGCATCCAATCTTCATTGTTAAGTTTAGAGAATCAGAGATTGAATTATAGAAGGAAGATGGAAATTCCATTTTCACAGATCTTTTAAGTATGTTCTTCAGACTCTGAGCTCCATATACTTAGTTGGAGAGTATGTGGGCCAAAGACGCATTCCAGGCCAGCCGGTGGCTACTGGCGTGAAGATGAGGGGCCAGCACGGAAGGGCAGGGACACTGGGGTGAGTCAGGCCCAGGAGCTGCTACGTGCTTGCTCCCTCAGGCCCCAGTTCCTCCTGCTGTACTGTCCGCGGTGGGACCACAGAAGTTCCCTCTGCTGTAGTCATTTAGGTTCTTCTGCCTTCCTGACCTTTACCGTGGACAAGCGCCACCTGCACTAACCTCATGACAATATTTCCTTATACGGACTGTCTTTATTATGTTATACCCATTTAACAGAAACTTATAGCATAATCATTAATGAACCACAGTACCACAGAGTAAAAATTCAAATAAGAGGTCCAGTGAAAACAAAATATAGTTCTGCAATTGTAGTTTCATACTCTTGTCTTCAAGGGATCTGAACCCAAGATTTCCTCTCGTGGCGAGAGACTGGCAAGTCAGAGAGGTGTTAAAGTCAGGCTGGCACCTCGCTGAGCCTTTCCCCTTGATGGTGCCAGAATTATTGGAAGAGAATAAGAGAAGGAGCAGTGCTCTCACCCTGTGAACTAATGCTGTTCCATGGGCTGTCTGTAAACACCCCAAGCAGTGCCAGATTACCCCTTAGCGAGGTAAGCACAGACTAACTCCTGTGAACAATTTCATATTTTTTTACCACATCCATAATTCTGTATGACTGCTGTCTACCTCTTCACTGACCCCACAGCACTTTCCTACAGGAATCAAAGCCTCTTCTCAGGTTTACAGTCCTTGATGGGGCTGGAGGACATACACAGTGAGCACGGGTGAGCAGGGCTTGCCTGTACTGATTTACTAATCTGTGTGTGTGCAGATGAGTGAGTGAATACAAGTCGGCCTGTACTTACCATGCTTTCTGGGTAACCTGCCCCGACATGAAATCATCTGTGCCGCACTAGTGGCATGAGTCCTTCACTTGGGGCCCCTGGGTACACCACCAGGGTTTTCTTCCTATGCTGAGCTCTGAGGTTTTAATCTGTGGGTGCTTTGGTTGGTTCTGGTCTGACCTCAGCTAACTTGAGACACAGACAATAAAAGCAGAAGGTGCCCCAGGTCAGGCCCAGCCTTAGCGTCCTGACAGCCTCTGGTTTCACAGCTGCCAAGACCTTTCCTGCAGAGGGAGACCTGGAAGGACAGACATGCAAGACAGAGACCTAGATAGACAGGCAGGGCACAGCAGTATGAGCTCCAGGCCCTTCTTCCATCAGCCTGTGTGACAAGTCAGCTGGGTGACTGAAATGGCCCCGGGGGTAAAAAATGACTTAAGGTGGGTGAACACGCCTGATGGGAAGCCTCTTTTGCCTGTAAAGTGTGAATAAAGCCCCTCTTCATGTTCCTCACAAGATGGGAGGCAGGAGAGGCCTGGGAGGACTTGTTACACCCATTCCAGGTCTCTGGGGCACCTTTAGCCCCATCCTTAGCCCCAGGAGGGGCAGCTGGCAGCCTCCTGGATAAGAGTTAGGAGAGGGAGCTGAGATGGGACCCACACAGGGTCTGAGGTTCCTGGGCTCCTGAGCATCCATGGGGCCTGCCCGCCACCTTGCTGTACCATCATCCCACAGGCCATGGAGTGAAAGCAGACAGCAGGCACCCCAGAGTGAAGAGATTGCTCACGGTTTTCAAAATAGAATCGATGGAAGTCCAGGCCCTCGACCAGGTTCCCCAGAGCCTCTGGTTCAAAGGCCGTCATTCCAGGGTCGCACATCTTCCTGGGGGAAGAAAACCGGAGAAAGGGATTGAGGTGTTTCACAGGGCATTATCTGATCCTAGAAGTCAGCTGGGCTGTCCTGGGCTAAGCCTACGGAAGAGAGCAGATTGAACCTACCTCACAAGGTTATTTAGGCTGGTGGGTGAGAAAGGGCCTAGAAAATATGGAGCATCCTTGACTGGAACCATCTAGAACCAGAGAACCTGGTTCCGGTCTTGGTGCTGGCACTTACTCAAGCAAGAACATGTGAGTGGTTGTGCAAAGTTATGCAAGGCTGGTCCACCAGGTGGTGATGCAACCCACCCTCTTCTCATTTTGGACCCCTGGCCCAGGCTGCTGGGTTCAGGGGAGGCGCTTTTCTAATTTGCCACTCCAGAGAGGGTGCCTCTTCTGTCACATACAAGTGACCTTGTCCCATCATCCCAGAAGGGGCACCATTGGCTAATCTGAACAAAGGTGCCCTGTCAGAATCAGTCGTGGCCGTGAACCTGTCTCCTCTCCAGCAAAATGAAGAAAGAGTGCAGGTGGAGACAGTGCTGTGAAGAGCGGCCAGGCAGTGAGGGGCTCACATCTGTAATGGATGTTTCAGCCTATTGGTCCCTTCTAAGTCACAGTCTGTGGGGAGACCAGACAACCAGGAGTGAGAAGGGCAAAATGGTCTCTGTCTTCCCAAGTCTGAGGTTTCTGTGGCACAAGACAGACCCTGTGAACCATTGAAGCTAGGGACAGGCAAGGCCTCAGGCTAGCAAGGTTCCAAATGGAGCTGAAGAGGCCAGAAGATGTCAGGACAGCACAGACTGAGCTGGATGTTGGTGCATGAAGACAAATTGGCCAGGTCTCTGCCCCATCCTGACTACCATGTGACCCAAAAAACCTTGCTTCTCCATTCGGGAGCTCCAATTCTGCAGGTGGATTAAACTGCTCGTGGTGGGAGTGGTATGTATGTGAAAGCCTACAAGCTGATTCTGTGGGATTCTAAGGGACCCTTCTGGTTCTAGAATCTCCCCTGAGGCAGTTTGAGAGGCCAGTTTAAATATAACCAGTGTCTTGGAGACTGACACCCCTCCCCCAAGAGAAGTCCCACCCCCGGAAGAATCTGGGCATCCTCTTCTCCTGGGGTGAAGGAACTCAGTGGCTACCCAGTCCAACTCCGTTGCCCACATAGGAGAACCAAGACAAAGAAACTTAGCTCGGGTGACAGGTGACACAGATCGAGTGGCACCCTGGTACTAGAGGTCATAGCAAGAGCCAGAACTCAGAGCCACTGCAGATCCCAGAGGAAGTGATACCAAGAGGTGGGAGGGGGCCTCAGGGCCTCCTGATAGAAAAGGACAGATATTCCCTGCCCTTCCATGGCTGTGGCCTTCCAGAGCCACTGGCAGGATACACCTGACTTAATTTTTTCTACAGTTGCAGCAATCCTTTTATCAGCCTGTTTCCATGCTCCGTGCAGTTCTCAAGAACATACATGCGCACACCTGTGTTGTCACAAACGTGCACATGCGCATACAAGTACATGCAGATGCAGGCGGACATGCTGGGCTGTTTCACATGTGCATCTTCCAAAGGCCTTGTTTCTTGGAGAGAACCAGTGAATTTCCGCCAAGCTTGATGCCACTAGCTGCTACAAACCCTCCTCCTCACAATTAAAATGGACCTGGCCTCCAAGCTTTCAGAGGGTAAACTCCAGCTCCTGAGCACAGTGGAAACTTTGATGGATTGATCAAGGAGAAAATTCTAGCCAGGTTATTCCCATCTCACTTGAACCGAATAGACAACTATAGGACCCAGGTGTTTGTCTCCAGGCCTGGACCTTTTCAGTACTGGAGTCAGAGCCTCAGAACACTCACTCTGATGAACCCTCTATGGGATCAGCTTCCCAGCCACAGCTGCAAGGGCGTTGGTGACCATCAGAGTTGGCCACCGGGGGGCGCTCCAGCACACAGCCTCCCCTCCACAGGCTGGCCCTGGTGTGTTTATGTACCCCACACTTGTTTTAATCTGTAATTTTTGTGCATTCCACTTTATTTCCCAGAGTGTTTAAATTTCAGTTTTGAGGTAATTTGTTCACCTCGGCTCACTACATTACACACCCTATGGATTTTTACTCACTTCCAGAAAGCCTGCCCCTCACAGGCCGGAGGTCTGAGAAAGTCCAGGGAGAGGACCCAGGTCCATGCAGTGGGACAGAGGAGGGTGTGTCCCTTCCTCCCCTCTTACTTGGGGAGCCCCCCACTGTCATGGAGGCACCCCTACTTTCTCTGGGAAAGCAAAAGGTATTTTGTTGGTAACCCAGCAACAAGATATGGGATGAGGAGAAAGGCAACGGAAAAGTGCTGTGTGCAAAAAAATATTCTTAAAAAAAAGAAAAGCAGAAATTCCATATGCAAAACAGAAACATGACTTCAGTCTGATCCACACTGCACATGCAAGGTGAGTGTGTGGAAGTTTGGGACGAGGACCCCAAAAGTTAACCATCAGCACCATCTGATCCAAGATCCAAGCGGAAGGACATGCAGAATGAGCCTGGCCGACTCACGTGTAGGACTCAAAATCTCCATTGCTTATGGCTTCAATCAGCTGCTCTGTCACTTTTATAATTTCCTGTTTCCGCACTGAAAGGCAGGAGGGGACACAGAAATAGCAATAATAATAGTGATGCTCACAAAAGCCCAACTACTGTTTCCCAAGTTCTTATCAAGTGCCACACACTGGGCTGGGCTTGAAGGTCCTCAAATAATTATGTCATTTATCCTTGAATCGTCCTTGGGACATAGATATCATTCCCGTTTCACAGAAGGAGAAACAGGCCCAGAGAGATGGTGAAGGAAAATATAAATTTCCCTTAATTAGAAAATCAAGTGTCTCTGTTGGCAGCCCTCTTATACCACAAGCATAAATTGTGGACATTCTGACTTTAGGCTTGATCTGAACTGAAGTCTTCCCTCCAAAAATAAATGCTCCTGATACCTTGCTTTTTGACCTGAATCCAAACAACAGTGACATTTGTCACTGGCAGCGATGAACTAGTATCTCCCTGTGGCCCCGGGACCACTAAGGAAGATCTTAGGACCTGCTCACCCTTGAGATCAGGTGAGTCTGGGTTCCACTTGGATGCCTTTAGGAATCAGGCATTGAGTTGTAAAATTTTCTAGACATACTGAATCTAAGGTGCTGTGACCTGTCTCTCGGCCACGGAAACATCACAAGTAATTGATCTTTCCCAGCCTGGGCCAGATAACCAGAGGACCTAGGTTTGTGCCTTCTGACTAGATGGTGACATCTCGAGCCCCAGTTTTTCCATCTATGAAATGGGGACCCTCCACAATTGTGTTCAGTATGAAACATGTAGTAAAAAGAACTCAGGCTTAAGTTCCAGAGAGATCTCCGTCTAAATTCCAGCCTTTAAAACTGAGCAATCTTAGACCACGAAGTGAAGGTTCCTGTCAGAGAGAAGGTGACAGTATCCTGTTCTGAAGGTGGGACAAGATGACAAATGTGAGCCTTTAGCCCTAAGCTTGGCACACAGTAGGAAGCATCATTAGTTCTGGAATTGCCTGGCCCTCCTCCCACACAGCTTGCCTCATCTGTCCTTTGCAAATACCCTGGAAGGTGGGTCGGCCTTGAGCCTCAATGATGAAGGTTTTTGAAGTCCAGTGCTCTGGCTCCCAGCAGAACCCAGCAGAAGGCTTATCCAGTTTCCCTTGGACATATCTAACGCCCTTCATAGATGTAGGTCTAGCTTCAAGCCCCTGCAGCCTCCTGGAGCAATCTCAGGACCAGTAAATAGTGTTGCTCAGAGAATAAGGGTCACACAGGCCTCTATTTTTTTTTCAGTCTGGGAGGGAGCATGAGGCTAGTGTAGAGCTATACCTGCCCCTTCCCTCACCATCTGCCCACAGCTACTCCCTCCACACCAGGAGGTGCACTTGAGGCCTGGAAGTCCCAAAAGTGCTCTTGAATATCAGGAACTGTAGCCCCTGTCAAACTAATGGGAAACTGAGGCCCAGAGAGAGATGCATCTTGGCCAAGGGGATAGAATGCATCAGGCACAGAAAGTACCCTCAGGCCCAGGGCCTTTCCCACAGGATCCTGGTACCCACACATGCTTCCTGTTGTATCATCCACTCTACACTTCCGTTTGGACCCACATGCGTATCTCATTCTTCAACTACAATACCTGCTCCATTAAGGCTTTCCACAGCTGCCACTGTGCCATTGTATCCCTGGAGGTTAGAACAGACTTGGCCTGCAGAGGCCTTCATCACTCAATGAATGGACAATTGTGCCTGGCACAGTGCTGTGTGTGCAATCTACAAAAGCTGGAAGCCTCACACTGGGGTTATCACTCCTACATCACAGAAGAGCAAATAGAAGGTAGGAGAGGTAGATTACTGACTTCAGGAGATGGAGCTCAAGCACCACTGGAAGCTCCCAAACCCCCCACCCTCTTCTCCACACCGCACCACACATCTCTCAGGGTGGGAACCCTTGTGTCCACACAGCCATTGGCATGTGGTGGGTTCTCAGCACACGGAGCAACATGATCATCTTCAGTGGCTCCTCAGTGAGTAACAGGAGTCCCTGCGGTTGCAAAAAGTGAATTCTCACAGCTCCTAACCGATTGGCTGAAGGTCAAGTTCACCCGAAGGCACTGGAGAAGAATCACTTCTGGAAAATCGTTTGGGGCACAGCTCTCCTCTGACGCACACAGGGGCTGTCATGATTCAGAGTTAAGTCAACAGTAACTGGTTTTCCCTTGTGATCTTGATCAGAACCAGCTAAGCTGAGGACGAGGCCATCTTTAGACATGAGCTACACAGGGTCACAGGGAGGGGTTGCCCATCTTTCCTCAGGTTCTCGCATGGGGCTAGGGTAGAGGTAGGACCCGATGTGTGTGCTAAGTGGATTAACAGTGGAGGGAAGGCTCTGAGCCACCAGTGTGTGCTGTCTTTGCCCTGTTCCCAGGAATTGTAGATGTCACCGGGTCATCTCTTTCCCTAGTCTTTACAGAGAACCTGGCTCCTTGCCCAACTTAGCTTCCTTCACAGGAGACAGAGGATGGGAAGGAACCCATGCCAGTTAGTTCAAGGCCATCCTGCAGGACGACCTCGTTCCAGCTCCTGCTCCTGCATGGACTCAGCGGGGAGAGGCCTGAACTGCCTTACATGCCTTCTCTCCAGGCACCTTAAGAACCTCTCCAGCTTGACACATCATGAGCCTGTGTTTAATGAAGTCTAACAGAGAAGTCAAGGGACAGTGGAGCCAGCCTCCATGGGTTTGTGTGACCTTGGCCAAGGTCCTTCTCTGTGCCTCAGTTTCTCCTTATGTATAATGGCGATATTTAAAATACTTACCAATCCAGGGTTCTTCTGAGAATTGCATTTAGGATAGACCAGTAGAAATAGCAAACACATACACGACCCTCGTCAAAGGGCATACTGCTGCAAGCCCTTTATATCAACACAAGTATGTAAAGAATTATGCATTACGTAAGGCAATTACAACCATGTCTGGCATCCCTTATAAATGAGAGTTAATATTATTATTTGGAAATCCTTATGAACCAGCAGAGGCTTCCAGCCTGCCACCTGACCACTGGATTTGGGACACTGCAGCCCCAACAATTGCATGAACCCTTTCCCTCAAAGAAATCTCTCTATTTAGACATACATCTCACTGCATTTGCCCCTCTAGGGTGCCTACACTAAGATACGTGGTGAAATCAGTGATGGCTGAAACTTGGGGCTCACGGCCTGTCAGGAAGTTCACTGTACTGTTGAGTTGCCCCTGACGCACAGAGACCTCATACCCCACAGAACAAAACACTGCCGGCCGGCCTGCACCAGCCTCAGCACTGGCTCCCCTAGGGCTGATGTAAACTTTGGGCTTTTACTTCCAGAGGTCAATCACCAGATCTTTCTTCCTAGTCCATCTTCATTTCAATGAATTTTTTCATCATCTGGGCCACATGAACGTTTCCACCAACAGATTGGTGGTAGCTGAACAGGAGGTGCTTTGGCAGGGAATGGAATCCAGGGCCCCCACATGGAAGGTGAGCGTTCCCCCACTAAGCCCACTAAACCACCATCACCCTCAGACTATTGGCTAGCTCTTAATATCTGGACCATCTTCCTTCAAGTTGAAATCTGTCCCTGTGAAAGCACCCAGTCATAGTTCTGGTTCTCATTTTGTTTTCTGGGGTCAGGAGGGGACAGCCTGCTCCTCCATCTATGCCCACCTCAAACCAGTCTATTCATCCTCTAGGATAGAACTCTCCAGGCCTTGATTCAATGACCTGATTCAGGGGTCCTTGAGCTGACTGGTTGCCTTTCTAGACATGAGCAGACCACCTCTACATTGACCTGGATATTAAAGCACATCAAGTCTGCAGTGGTACTTTCTATCCCCTCCTCAATTCTGGACTCTGTACTTTCATTGGTAAGATGCAGCACTGCAATCCCAAAGGCACATGGTTCAAATCTACCACCTGTTCCACGGGAGAGGATAGAAGTCTCCTCTCGTGTGATTTACTGCCTCTGCAAACCCACTGGAGGTTCAGCTATGAGTTGGATCTGACCTGATGGCCCACAACAACAACATACTTTTATTAATGCAGCCCAAGACAGTAAAATAATTCATTATCCTGAAGAATAATTTCCTATTAGGTCCCTTTGAATTGTGGTGCTGGAGAAGAGTCTTGAACATACCATGGCTTCCAAGAAAACAAAGTTTCTCCTTTGAGGCTAGGATGTTGAAACTCTGTCTCACATACTTTGGGCATGCGGCCAGGAGGGACTGATCCTTGGAGAAGAACATCATTCTGGGAAGAGTGAAGGGACAGTGCAGGAGAGGAAGACCCCGGATGAGATGAATAGGTGGATTGATACAGTAACTGGGGTAATGGGAGTAGGTGTGTCGGAATCAGTGAGACTGGCTTAGGACAGGGCAGGCTTCAGAGCTGCTGTACTGAGTTGTAGGCAACTCAATGGCACATAACAACAACACAACATGTTCAAGTAAACATTCTGAGTTCTATAAATATAATCTTCTAAGCACATTCTTAGATTATGGATTTCAATTCCATAGGCTGTGCCTCTAACCATTCAAGAATTCAAAACTTGGTGGGCAGGAATCTCACAAGCTCTTCCTAGATACTTAGGCAGAAATCTGGAGGCTGAATGGTCCTCAGATCTGGAGGAAGCTGCTCTGATCTGAACCCCAGGGCTGTTTGGTAGCAACTCATGGCATTTCTCATCTGCCAGGTGTTCTCCAGATGACCCAAGAGTGTTCTCTGCAGATGGCAAAGCTGAGGTCCCAGAGACGTTAAGGCACTCTCTCAAAGTCACACAGCATGCCCAGACTGAGGTAGGATTGGAATCCTTGGCTGACATTTCCCAGAATGTCTCTGCCCAGAATCTGAGGTGCTTCTTTGGGCTAGAGAGAAAATGAATTTTTCATGGTGCAGATCAGAAGGGGGTAGAGAATAGGGAGGAAGCCTGGCAGAGCCCTGGGCAGCTCAGAGGGGGAGAGGCCTGTGCATTAAGCCTGAGGCACTCTGAAATATTAATGTCCTCTTCTCTGCTCGGGGGAAAATGTTCCCTGGAGGATGACATTTCTAATTAACTTTAATGTTAGGTCAGAGTCCATCCCACCAGCTGCTAGTCTCACTTAGTATGAAGACTTAACAAATTAACACCAGAAAATGGTTCCCTGGAAACTTTCTCTGAGGCCTGGAGACTCTGAGGAGGTGCACAGAGCTCTCTCCCGCTGTGCCCAGGGAGGAGCTGCTGACTGAGGAAGCTGCACTGGGCCTGCGCTCTGGGGCTTTCTGTTGTCAGCAGACATCTAGACCATTTAGACTCATAGGGACCCTGTGGGACAAAGGAGGGTTTTCTAGGCAGTGATCCTTACAGGAGTGTATCTCTAGGTCTTCTCTTAGTGGTTTTCTGGGTGAGTTTAAACTACCAACTTCTCAGTTAACAGTTGGACATTTAACTCTTTGCACCACCAGGGCTCCTTCCTGGAGTGTTTAACTGGGGGGGGGGGGTAACTGAGGCAAGGGACAGGCCTCCAGCCCTTCTCCTGTCTGGGCCTTGGGTTTCTCTCTATACAGGGCACGTTGTTATTGTGTGATGTCAAGTCCATTCCAACTTGTAGTGATGCCGTATGACTGAGTAGGACTGCCCCAATAAGGTGTTCTACTCTGTCATTCTTGTGAAAACAGAGCACCAGGTCTTACTCTCACAGAGCTGCTGGGTGGGTTTGAACCACTAACCTTTCAGTAAGCAGCTGAGCACTTAAATGATTCACCAAAAGGGCAGACTTAAAACCCAAACCAGAACCAGTCCTGTTGAGTTCATTCCAACTCAAGGCATTGAGATGCCAGGCTGTAACTCTTTATGGAAAGAGCCCATCTTTCATAGAGTGACTGATAGATTTAAACCGTCAGTTTTTTTCCAGTTAGAAACTCAACATCACACACAATACCACCAGGGCTCCTTAAAGGGAGCACAGGGGAACAAAAATGCAATAGTTTCCAAGTTTTTCCATCCAGATTCCCCTGAAGTAGAGAATAATGATTACAAATGCCGAGGCCTCACAGATACAGCCAAAACCCATTACCCCAAGTGGAAAATATCTTTGACATCACATATTTTGCATTAACAACACATGCAAATTTTGCTTTCTCTTCCGTAACATTTCTCTGTCTGTTTGATATGTAAATATTTGTCTTAAAATAATTATTGAGTAAAACTGATGCTCAAAGAAGATGACATGTGGCCTCTTGTTAACCAGCAACAAACTCCAGTTTAAGAAAAAAAAATAGAAGTGAAGATTTATTAAGCAATTACTACATGCCAACTCTACCATGCATCAGTCAGTCTGTCATACGGTTGTGCGTCAGGTGTTGCTATAATGCTGGACACTATGCCATCGGCGTTTTAATTATCAGCAGCAGGGTGGGAGTTTGTCTCACACACTTTGGACATCTCTCAGGGGTGGCCAGATCGTGGAAAGGGACACGATGCTTGGAAATGCCGAGGGCCTGTGAAGGAGAGCCAGAGCCTAAACAGTGACTGTGACAGTGGGCTTGCAGGGAGGGACGACTGTGAGGACGGCACAGGACTGGGCAGTCTTTGCTTGTGTTGTACTTGGAGTCACTGTGAGTTAGAACTGTCTCAATGACACCAGGCGACAACAGTGCGCCAAACACTGTGTCAGCTCTTTGTATACGTCCTCCCGTTTCCTCTTCATAAAGATTCTGAGGTTGGTACTTTCTTATCACTGTTTATCTAACAATATTCATTTACTGTTAAGGACATAGAGGCTCAGTGAGGTTAAGTGACTTGTCTAGGTCATCCAGAAAATGGACTTCACTGGGGAGACGTGAAGCTGGAGCACTTCCACAGGCCCTCTTTGCTCAGAGAGTAGGATCCTGAGGCCATGCCAGGTGTCTCCAGGGTCCCAGCACCCAACTCTTCCCAGTGAGGCAGAGAGCCATATAGGCCAAAATAGGAGAGCATCCTCGAAATGCCATAGCTCCAGTTCAGACCTACGGGGTTGGAATCCAAGTGCTATACCGAAGACAAACATTCATTAATTATTAATTGGGCTAAACAGCTGCTTAGTTTAAGGATAACATAATGGCATAGTTTCTATTCAAAGTTTAAAGATTATTTCCAGGTATTATATTCAGGAATCCACCCAGTCTCAATAAGATCATGTACTTTTATCCCTGGTGCTATCAGGGAAGCAAGATTTGCTCAGTGTCAGGCTGCGGTGACCACCGCCTCCAGCTGGGAATAGGCAAAGATGTCAGGCTGACCCACATGCAGAACTGGCATGTGAGCCCGCTCCAGAGCCTGAATGCTCGGGTCAGGTCCTGTGCCGGCCCTCCTCCTGAGCTTTGGATGAATTTACTCCTGCCTCCACTCCCCGTGTCTGGGGCTATAGAGTGCACTGAGGAATTGTCCCTACCTCATCAGGGTGTGGGGAAGATAGAGAGAATCCAGCGTACTTGGAACAGTCTCCAGTCCCAAGCCCATGGTCCACACGTGGACGGCAGCCACGACTACTGCTGTGATGCTATTCTCTACTCTCTTACTATCTACTCACTTATCTGAGTGTTTACTCCCTTGCCCATCGGAGAATTCCCCCACCCCAATTTATTGATTTCTTTTTATTTGAGTGGAAGTTTACAAATCAAACTTGTCTTCCTTCAGCCACTCATACACATTTTGTTTTAGAATATCAATTGAACTATTGGAATTTTGCCATTGCGTTCTCTATTATCACTGGGGTATATGTACGTGTGCCTGTGAATGTGTTCAGCTAATTTGCTTTACAAGTTTAAATACACTTTTAGAAGGAAGTTTTATACTACCACCATACATCCTCCCCCCCCACCCCACCGAGAACCAAAATAAAGATAGAAGCTCTAAAATACCACTAGTGGTCCAAGTCCCCACGTGGGGAAGCTGGGCCTGCCATGCACCCCCATCTGTAGGGAAACCACTGGGCCTGTGTAGAGAGCAGGAGAGCGGACAGGCATTGGGGCCAGTCAGAAGCTGTTAGTCAAAGTGTTGGCTGTGTCGCCCCCAGAAAGCTCTGGGACCCAGACTCAGAAGCCAAGGCCTCTTCTTACCTTTGGTGTCTTCATCTTCAATGGTGGTGTTGGTACTCTCAGATGATTCCTGCCAGAGAGAACACAGGAAATGGTGAGGCCCACCGGGGAGACAGGACAAGGCACAGCCGGTCTTGCTGTGGAGATGCGGCCTGATCCCCTTGAGTCTCCTGAGCTCTGCCATCCGGATGCTGTGCTGAAAACCCTGCCAGCCTTTCAAGCCTGAGGAGGGGGGGCCCAGCTAAGCAGGTGGCTGGCGGTGAGGGTGGGGATGGAGGGATGGATATGAGGAGAACCCTGGCCTTTCTGGAAGGGCTGGCTGGAGTATCCGAGCCCTGTCTGCTTGAGGGAGCAAAGGAGGGGGGATGCAGAGGTGCAGAGAGACACTGTGGGAAAGGGATGCACACACTGGCAGGAGAGAAGAGAAAGAGAGCGAGGACCCGTGTGAGAAGGGGTGGGCTTTTCAGAGGGGAGAAAAACCACACAGCAGAGTAAAACGGCAATGGAATCAGAAGAAGGGGGACGTAGGCCACCATGCCACCACTGGAACCCGGAGACAGACCAGGGGCTGGTGGCTCCTTTGCCCCCAGCAGACCCTAGGCAGCTTTGTTGAAGCGTTAGCAGGGCCTCCATGGCCCCTGCCACTGAGCCCAAACAAACCCCACCCTCGCCACAACTGGCAGAAACCAAGCCCTGACGTGAGTTCTAGAGCAGAGGGGCAGGGTGAAGCGAGAAGCCAAGGGCTGGCCGTGGGATTGGGTTCAAATCCACCTTCGTACCAGAGAGAGCTCTCAGTTCTACTGTCAGGCTGCAGGTCTGGGCCATGAAGTTGGAGGTGTTAACAGAAACACGCAAACAACATACACACACACACACAACATGTTGTCACACAACGCACACGTACCAAGCTCTCCCTGAGCACCCTCTCCCCGCCCGGGTCCCCAGCGCAGCCTGCAGGAGCGAGGCAGGAGCGAGGGTTCGAGGCCCAGCATTTACCGGCGTCTGGGAGACGGCAGACACTCACCATTAACTGAACGCTGGAACTGGACTTTCTTTTCTGGAAAAACAAGGAGAAGAGATGGGACAGGAAGAGACACAGCATGAAAACAGCAGGGAGCAGCGGAACGACAGAAGGTTTGGAAGGAGGATGGGTCTCAGGTTCATCCTCTGTGGACTTTGCTGGCTTGGCATCAGAGCATGGAGTCAGGGCTACTGGCCACAACTGACCTGACAGCCAGCCCTCTCTCATCCTGAAGTGCTAGGGCCTCTCCAACATCTATCTGTCTGGCTCTCACCAATTTCTTCATCACAGTCCAGACCAAGTCTTCCCTGGACCACAGCTGTCTACTATGCCAAGCTCATCTGGAGGGAGTGAATCCCAAGTCTCGGACATCAGGTGCCTGAGGCCCCCAGAATCCACTGCTCTTGGAGGACAAAAGGGCTCTCAGATCAGATGAGGCCCAATCACGCCTCCTAGTCTGTCCCAACCCCTCTACTGATGTAACTTTCTCCTGGTTGAGTGTCAGTATCACTTCAGAAACCTGTCCAAAAATGTACAGGGTCAGAGGCCCACCAAGAAACTGACTACTAGGTCTAGGGTGACACTGGGGAATCTGCATTTTGATCAGTATCCCCATGTGATTCTAAAGAAGGGCCAACCTTCTAAGTTCCCTTTGAAATCCTGCTTGTCTCCACAACTTCCCAGTGGCTGGCCTGCTAAGCTCCTTCATGCTGACAGAGAAAAAGCATTTGAATGAAGCAGAGCCAAGAACTGGGGTATCTGGCCCTGCCATTTGGTCTACTCTAGCTTTGGGGCATTTGTAGCTCTCCCTGTACAGGCTATTGAACCATAGGAGGGGAGAGAAAAAAAGAGGATAACTGTAGCTAATCTGGTTCCTTCTCTTAGCCCTCTGAGCCAGGACTCTTACAGATTCCCGCTCATAGGAAATTCTAAATCAAGACTGACTCTTTCACTACGCAGAAGAGAAACTGAGTCCCAGAGAGAGGAAGCGGCCTGCCCAAGGTCTTTCATTAAGCCACTGCATATAGGACTCTCCTCTGTCCAGTCTCTGGCCCCTACATGCTGGTCTCTCTCCAAAAAAGGCCCATCATATCCTGGATGCTGACATCTGAGAAGCCAGGAGGCCTCACTCCCACTGTACAGTGCGGGAGGCAGAGGAGGGACTTGAGATGTCCACCCTGGGTGGGCCTTTGCCAGGAAGGATGCAATGAATACTCCTCGAGGGAGCTCAGGTCTAAGTCTGGGCTTTCTGCTCTAAGATCCAGGTGTGTGTGATCCTCTGGCTCCCCATTCAGGTCCTCCACAGATAGGGCCAGGGTGGCCCAGTGGGCATCTCATGTGTAATTGCTCCCAGCCCGCCACCTTCTCCTGCTGAGCCAGACAGTGTGACTTGTGCAGTTAGCAGTTTGCAGTCAACACCTCCTGTCCTCTCTTCTCCTCTCCTCCCCTCTCTTCTGCTCTGCTCGCCTCTTTTCTCTCCTCTCCTGTGTCAGCCTCATTCCCCGGCTGGAGCCTGGCCAGGCACAGTATGTGTGGGGAAGGGGACAGGCCCACACAGCTCAGCTGTCAGCAGAAACCTGAGGAGCCGCGCAGGGGCCAGGAGGTTCCAGGCGGACACGAAGAGGGAACACAGAGAAGAGACTGCATCAGATTCGGACGCACAGTAACAGGATGGGACATGGGGGAGGGGTCACGACGGCACGGATGGGACACCAACAGGGGCAGTGAGTGGTGGGACGTGGGAGGAATTGTGCCCTCCTCATAAAAGCAGGGGCCTCAGGATCTGAGATGACTCTTCTGCAATGAGTTTGGGCTGGGTTTTTTTGAGTTTTTTTTAGGGGCGGTTGGTGGGGGAGCATTGCTTCTTGGTGATAGGAAGGCTCAATTTCCCTGAATCACAAATTATGAGGGTGCTGAGCATCTCATACTGACTGCTTTGGAGTTTAGTTCACAAGGAGCTTTCACAGAAAGTAGAGTCACGTCCCTCAGAACCACATGAAAGGATGGTTCTAAAGTTAGCAAGGATGGGAGAAACAGAGTAAGGCCAAAATTAGCCATGAAAAACTCTTAAGCGTCCATAAAGGACAGTTTTCTGTTACAGCTCTTATAGTTCCAACTGGGCCAGATTCCCTCCAGCGTTGAAACTTGCTTCAGCAAAGCCTCAGATGAACTTGCTGGACCAAGTTACAGAACAGGTATTTTTCAACACTTTGGCTGAATTATTGTCAGTTAAATAAGTATATGCCAAGGCGCCACCAGGTTCCACAGTGATTTCCATTCTTTCCCTTCAAGTGATGGGACTGATCCCACGGCTCTGAAGGAGGCAGCACTGGGGTCCACTCAGACCTGCAGCTTTTCTTCCTGGTGTGAGACTCAGGCCCACTGGTAATGCACACAGACTGGAACCCAAACCCAGCTGTTAAGCACACTCCTTTGTGAGCAACACCTTGCCGGCTGGACTTCCTGAATTCTTGGCAAGGCCTCTGTTTTCCAGCTGAAAGATTTTCCTCATCCATGAAAGAAAGGGAAGCCGTCTGAGCCAAAGAGATGATCAGGCCTGGTATAGCCTTTCTTCACCACATTCCAGGGTACTCTTGAGAAGTCCTCTGGTTGGCCTGGCTACATGAAGCCATGGCACTCTGCTGTTGGCCCATCTGAGAACCTGCAGGCCAGCACAGCCCTATCATGCCACGAGACCTCTTCCCTCAGACACGTCTCAACCTGACCGCCCTGAGAATCCAGACTACAGATTCACCACCACCCCTGTGGCTCTCCAGCCTTTTCCAGGTCTTTCATTCAAGAACCAGCAGACCAGGACAGCCTTTTCCTCTGTCCCTTTCTCTTCTACTAACCTGGACAATAGCCCCTCAGTGTCCATGGTATCTGTCCCAACACCTCCAAACTGGGGTCAGGGAGATGGTTCTCCCTTGAAGGACCAGTCCCCCCAACTCAGTTTAGCATTTACATACCAAAAGCTAGAGAGCCCCAATCACTCAAAAGCCAGAGCCCCCACATTGCACAGACTGCTATGCAGCACCCTGTGACCCCTCCAACCTGGGAGTGCAAGCAAGGTGATCCACTGGCAATCCAAGACAACCAGTAAGCCAGGCTCAGTGTTGGGTTCCATTCCAAGACTTGGGACAAATGCACAGGAACATTAGAAACTGGGTTGGCTTTCCAAGCATTTTCTTGAGAAAATTTTGTTTTCAAGAGAAATATCACCATTTCATGTCCAATACATGAAACAGATAAGGCGCAGTAACACAGACTGACATTTGATGATACTGCTGAAGTATCACATGCCAGCACTCTGTGAAGTCCCCAATAACATAGACAGTGTCTTCATTCATTCTCCCAAATATCCCTGCGAGCTGGGAACCCCTTTTAACCTCAGTGCATGAGAAGGCAGGCTCAGGAGATTTCCATAAACACCCAAAGTCTCTACTGTCAAACACCTGGGTCCTCTTAACTACCTTCATGGGTGTTACACAGAACTAGCAGCCCAGTTTGTAGGGAGTTGTGCTCTTAATCCAAGGCCATTCCTCTCTCTTGGTTCAAATCTACTAAAGGCTATATGAGAGAAAGATGGGTCATTTATATGTGATTTACAGCCTTGGTAACCCAATGGAGGGTTAGCCTACGGGTTGCATTTAGCTTGATGGCAATGAATTGAGTTTGTTCTGACTGAGGTAGTCACGTGAAGCCCAGAGCCTTATCTGATCACTCTCCCTCTATTTCATCCCATCCACCCTATATGTTAAAGGAGGCATCTCTCCAGGACCTTTGGTTTCCCCTTTACATTGAATACCACTGAGTTAGGTTAATAACCAAGTAAGCATGTATCCTTCAAACACCCAAGATGAGAAGGGAGTACAGTTAGATAGGGCATTTGTTGCTCTTTTTTGTTTATCTGCTTTAAAAACCAAAGTTATGACTTTAAATCCCCAAATCCTACACGTATGCCAACCCAGAGAGGGCTCAAAGCAGAGGGGCAGCCTCTACCCTGCTCTCTGATGTCCAGCTCGGACCATTCCCACTTACTCCCCAACTGAGCAAAGCCGGAGACCACAAATGCCACCATGAATGAAGCCACCAGCACACCTGGGTGCTGTTTAGGAGAACACCCCATACCCTGTAGAGTCCCGGGCACAGCCCATCCCGAGGACCCTGGCCAGCAGGGTTCTGAGCACAGAAAAGGGCAGGTCTCAAGAGAGGAGAACCCACAAGGTGATCCAGTGGCAGGGGAGAGTGGGGGGCTGCAGAGAGCAGGGGCCAGGCCCCGAGAGCAGAGGGAGAAAAGAGACAAGGTGGGAAGGAGGGCTCGGCAGGGGTGGGGTAAGTAGCTCGGGCATCTGGGATGGGGTGGAGGGCAGGCCTGGGTCTTCTCCAGCCCCTGGGGCTTGGTGGGCAGAGGGGAGGCAGTTGAGAGGAGAAGGGGATACTTGTACTTGGCACTGAACCAGCAGGCCTTTGAGGTGGGGGCACCTATTGGTCTCACAGCTGAGAGGAAGAGCTGTCTGTCTTCCACAGGCTTTGTGAGCTGAGCTAGGGTGTGCAGTGGGTCAGGGCCCATTCCAGCCGCCCACACTCAGAGGTCTCCACTCACACCTTCTTGCTAACCAGGCCTCCGTCTCTGAAGGACCTGCAGTCCTGTCCCTTGCCTTGCACCCTCCCTAACCCAGGTCACCTGCCCCTTGCACCCTCCTGCAGCCCCCTTCCCCACCTGCCCCAGCACTCTTAACAGGACAGGCACTGGAAACCCAGGTCTCTGGGTCTGGTGACGGCGTGGCCACAGGTGTGACATGTCTGCCCAGAATGCCGTCCACAGGGCCTGGTTGTGCCCCAGCCCTGAGGGCCGGTCCCTGGTGGCCGAGCTGCGGGAGGCAGGCCCTGCAGGCACCCAGGGACCTTACCTTCACACCATCGTTCTTCTTGTTTCCACCGCTCTTCCCTCCTGTGGAGGAGAGAAAGTAGAGCGTTAACAACACCAGGCAGGGCACCAGGGCCCACAGGGTGAGGAAGAGCAGCATCCACGGGCAGGCAGTGTGGGGACACAGCCAGGTCAGAAATCCTGGGGGAGACTTCCTCTTTCTCTTCCTTCTCCTCTATCCTCCTCAGCAGTCCCGGGCAACCAATGGCCTCAGGGTGGGCCTGGGCACCCCAGTTCTCAGGGACCGAGAGTGTGACCCTCTGGCCCCATGGGTGGAGAGAGAGGCGTCCAGCACGTCCTGGGAATTCCCTCTGGATCCCGGTCACCACCCGTGCCGGTGGTGGCCAACCGGAGGCCCAGCTGTCTTGCCCGGGGCTGGACACTCCTCCCACCCCAGCCTTCTCTAATTTTAGCCCCATGCTTCTGTGGAGGTCATGTGTCGGCCCAGCCTACTCACTCTGGACAGCTGCAGGCTGCGTTTTGCTGGTGACAAGAAGCAGATGCCCCCCTCTGAGGCCCACCCTGCCAGAGCACCCATCCCCAGGCTTTCTCCTGGGCAGTGGACTCAGACTCCGGAGGCCCGCACTGGGCCTGGCTGTCTTCCTGGTAGCCAAAGAAGGAGGGAGGCCTCAACTTCTGTCATTTCCCTTTCCCTCCCTCCTCGTCTCCTGGCCAGAGCCCTCAGAGAGGCTACCAGCCAGGAAACAACCTGGATGCCCAGCCTGGCATCCAGCTAGTTTAGCTCTTGAGCAGATGCCTTAAGTTAAACGAGGCAGGGTATATATAAAATGCTTAGGTCAGCACCTGACCCCTACACCGTAGATGCTCAGTAAACAGCAGCCATTATAAAGGTACAACCACCCCTGTCTGCCCCACCCTCCCCGCCCCTTTGACGGCCTAAGGGGATGAACTGGGTTCATCCCAGTGTCTTGGCAATTACCCTTCATATTTCACCTATGACCCTTTCCAGATTCCAATCCTGTTTAACCTCTTACCAAGCAAGAGTGAGGGTGGAGGTGTGGAATCCTCCTTCTGGTGCTTCCCATTCTTAAAGCTTTCTCTCTCCTTTCTTTAAGCTCCCCTCAGCCTGCAGACCCCATTTCTAACTCTTTTGCCTGCACTGGGTATCTCCGTCCTGTCTGTGAAAGCACCCATTTCTGAGTGTTCCAGTGAAGCCGGGGGCTCTTAATTTTTCCAGACTAGCCTTCCCACCTCCTGCACCACCCCTCACCCCCACCCGCAGGCACCACAGAATGAAAGCACAGAGGTGAGCAGACCTCACCGTGGTCCCTCCCACACGCCACAGCAGATACCTTTCACCTGCACAAGTCTCCTTAGAGTGTCATTAGGGTGAGCAAGGCCCAGCAATCCATTTTTCAGACAAGGAAATTGAGGTCCAGAGAGGGAGCAGGTTCTGTCTGAGGTAGTGAGCAGAGCTTGTCCTGTATTTTGAGGCTGCATCTCACTCAGCGCCTAGGACCTTCCTTGGAGACAGACCAGAGAGGCTCCCAGGACCCTACCCTCATTTGGGGACCTTAGCTAAAGCAAAGGCTGGAGGGAAAAGGCCAATTCAGGTCCTGGCTTTGCCAATAAATAAATTATACCTTTCTTTGAGACTCAGTTTCTTCATCTGTAAAATGGGAAATTTGAAAGGTCAGGAAGGGGGCTGGACTAGGATAGAATCCCAAATATTTCTAGAGGTCAGACAGTTAATATAAATAAAAGAAGGTAACCAGTCAAGGGTAAGAATTTGATTTTCTCAAATATGTTGATTATAGGGTCACTATGAGTTGTCCTCAACGGCACCTAACAACTTCTCTTTCTAAAGAAACACAGCTCTCTCAGAATCCTCTCACATCTATGAGGCACATAAAACCCTCGGGCAGCCTGAGTGACCTCGGGGACAAGGAGATGGGCAGCCGTCGGTGTGGAGGTCGGAAGTGCGCCCCCTTCAGGAGGTGCCCGCTCTGCCTAGCGAGGCTGCCTACAAGATTACAGGACCAGTGATGCCAGAAACTCTGGTTTTCAAGAGAAGCCAGAAAGTAGGAGTTTTATCTGGTCTCGATTTTTATTTTTAAAAGTAGGAGATCAATTCGTCCAAAATCTTAAATCTTCACTAGCCCCATAGAGATCTAGAAAACTCCTATCTAAAGATTGGAGCTGACCACCGGCCACCATCTTGTGAGCTCTGGGCTGGAGTTCTCTAGGGATGCTTCAGTTGTTAAAAAAAGACTCTGACTGCCCAGCTCATCTTTCAGTTTAAGGAACTGCAGGATCCTTGTCTGGGGAGAGGGTGGGAGGGCAGTGCAGAGTGGTGGGGAAAGCAGAAGGTTAAGTTCCAGTACCTTCTCATGTCTGGGTTTCCCTCCTTCTGGCGGGGTAACTGACAGGCGGACTCTCTCAGCAAATCCAGGCCTGTATCCTCCTCAGGGCTGAGCCTTGGCTGTGCTGCTGGCCACATCCCCCCTTGCTGCCTTCTCTACTGGCCAGGCCCCAGCCGGAGGGCCCCTTGGGTGAGCTTTGCTATATCGGCTCAGCCGCCCTGTCAGCCCTCCCAGGACTCTGGGGAGAAGCCTCTGGCAGGCGCTTGGCCCCGCCACTCTGCAGCTCTCTGCTCTGCCAAGCGGAGTTTCTTGCTAAGCTCTGACACTAATCCCTTCCCCTGCTGTCTTTGGGGCCACATGCCACAGGTAGTTGGGTACTCCCCAACTTAACCAGCTTGGCTTTGGCCAAAGGCCTGGGAGGCTCCTCTTCTAGACTCCTTGGTGACCCCGCCTGTGTAAGGGCACTTGCTGGTCAACCTGTGAGGAATCTGGGCTCTGCCTTTCTCTAACTCTTACCCCCTTGTCATAAAAGCCACCTAGGGAATGCATGCAGAGTACTTAACACTGTGTTCCAGTAATGGTGGAGATGCTGTTACCCCCTGGACCAGCTTCAGTCTAAGCCAGGCCTGGACATTGAAGAAATCTCCTGCCACTGGCCCAGTTTGGAAACTGAGCTGTGCAGCCAAGTGAGGAGACCTTTGACCTCTCCCCACTTCTGGGTACAAATACATGGCAGGTAAAGTGAGTCCCTAGCCACAGGATCCTTCACAACCCCTACTGTCCCAGCCAAACATCCAATAGGGTACTGTCCTCAGAAGATCAGTGCAGGGGGTTCTGGGAACTCTGAGGTTCCACCACCTACCAGAAAAGTTCCTGGTGGCCAGCATGGTGGTGAGGATGGCTCCCTGCAACAGAGAAGCAGAAGATGGGAGTGGGGAGTGTGAGGTAGTGGGTGAGGGGGCAGAGGAAAGACAGAGAAAAAGAAAGGGCATTAGGGAAGGAAAAACGAGGTGCTGCCTTCAGAGACAAAGCTTTCTGTACCACCCCTCTATTTGTTTCCCCTGTACACACCCCAGAGACCACTCCTCATTAAACCCTCCCAGCTATGACTTCGAACCTCCCACCTATGAGGAAGTCAGGGGCTAGCAAGCCTTATTTGGCCCAGATCCTAGGAAAAGATATTAATAGGTCCTGCTGGCCCAGTCAAGGATGGTGGATGGGCTCCAAGGACACTTGCCAACAGGGGCCGGAAAGGCCATGAACGTCTCCAGCCTGGACAAGAGCAATGACCCTGTGTGTGCCAGCCCTGCACCTCCCTGCCCTCTGTGGGACACTGAGCACCTCACTTCGGCCCCACCTTGTCTTGTCCTGGCCCCTGGGCTTAGAATCTGAAAGGGTCTGAGTGTGTAGAATCCCTCTGCTGTCAGTCAGGCGTTGTGGCTGTGGTTCTGTGGTCAGGCCTGACCGCATCTGGGTACCTGCTTAGTCCGGCAGTCTACAATTTTAAGAATCCTTGATTGCAACATGGAAATTTCCACCATGACGACCACTGCCACTGTGTTTGGGTAGGACTCAGTTCTCCTGACATCAGCCAGCCCCTATCCTCCTGGCCAGTGACCTTGTCCGGACCCAGGAACGTGTGGTGAGGAGGTTTTGAGTGATTGGCCCTTAGCATCCTCTGATGTCCCAATGGCTTCTCTGCCCCAACTGGTTCTTAGTTTCTCCACCTATCAGCTCATGGGTTCCCTGACAAGGGCTAGACAGGACCTACTATAAGACTGACAACACACACAGTTCAGGATCCATCTGAACCAATGTTCAAGTCTCTCGATCACCCCACCCCACACTTCAAAACCGGGACCTTGTACCTCTAATCCATGGTCTCCCATCCAGTCACAACTGATCCATCCACCATTTCCCCAAGGGATTATGCTCACACTTCCAGAATGTCCCCTCACTTGGGACATTCTTCCCCACTCCGACCCTATGTCTGATAATACTTGGTCTTCTTTCAGAGTGTCAGATTACATGCCACTTGCTCCAGGAAGGTTTCCTAGAGCAACTAGGAAGGTTTTTAGATCTGCTCATGGTCCTGCTTTGTGCTTCCTCAATCCCATCACAGCTCTCATCATGCCCTGCATGTTTCTGGGTCACTCCTCTGTCCTCTTACTAAACAGAGGTCAGGGTGGCTCTGGGAACTAATTCACCATAAACTCCCTGTAGTGGCAAGGGGGGCCCTTGGCTAAGCTATGGTGTTTAGTTGTTTAATTAAGCATCCACGTGCTGCTATGATGGTATTAAACACTTAAATCAGTTGATAATATGGATAGACCTGATCCAATCAGCTAAAGGTCTTAAAAGCAAAGCCTGAAATCTTCAAGGAAAGGTTTCTGCTTCCAGATATAACATAGATATTCTGCTGAAGCCCACCTTCTGCCCTACAGATTTGAGAGTTTCTAATCCTCACAATCCCATAAGCCAATTCCTTAAAATAAAAATCTGTCACTTTCAATATGTGTATGTATGGCCTAGATAGTTTCAGATCTGTTGTTTATAGTGTTGCTATGAGTCATAATTGACTTGATGGCACTTAATTATATATCTCTATCTCTATATCTATACCAACATAAGGGAGCTCTGGTGCCTCGTGAGAAGAAGCTATGCTGCAATCCCAAAGGCACATGGTTTGAGGCCATCAGCTGTTCCATGGGATGAGGATGGATAACTGAAAGGCCAGCAGTTTGAATTTACCAGTTATTCCACAAGAGAAAGATGAGCAGTCTCCTCCCATAAAGAGTCAAGATTCACAGCCTCAGAAACTCAGTGAAGGGCCACTATGAGTTGGAATTGGCTATCATGATGGATGGAGAGGAGATTGTAACTGTCAACAGCTTCATCTTTCTTGGATCCACAATCAATACCCTTGATACGAGCAGTCAGGAAATAAGGGGATGCACTGCAATGGGGAAAACTGTAATTGGGGACCTTTCCAAATTATTGAGGAGCAATGATGTCAGTTTGAGGACTAAGGTGCATCTGATTCAGGCCATGGTCTTTGATTACTATTTATGCATCCAAGACATGGCCAATGAATAAGGATGACAGAAAAAGAATTGATGCCTTTGAGCTGTGGTGTTGAAGAAGAACTGAACAGCCTGTGGACAGCCAAGAAAACAAATAGATATGTGTTAGAGAGGGTTCAGCTGGAGCGCTCTTTGGAGACAAGAATGATGAGCCTTTGCCTCACATACTTTGAACGTGTTACTAGGATGCGCTATTCCTTGGAGAGGGACATGATGTTGGGAAGGGTGGAGGGTGGGCAAAAGAGAGGAAGACCCTCAACCTGCTGGATCAACATAGTGACTGCTGCAATGGGCTGTTGTGTGTCAGGAAGTGTGAGGATGGTGCAGGACAGAATAAGGTTCAGATCTTTTGTTCATAGGGTCACTATGAGTTGTGCTCAACTCTATGACACCTAACAACAACAACAACAAATATCTATCTCTATATATATCTCAAGTTGATGGCAGTGGGTACATTATATCTATCTCTAGTAAAAGAAAATTATTTGCTGTGTCAAGACAGTTCTGATTCGTTCTTTGTGACCTCATGTGTTACAGGGCCTATCTGCCCCTCAGGATTTTCTGGGCTGTGACCCTATGAAAGTAGCACTTCTTTGTCAGCCCTTTTCGTCTGCAGAGGGAGCTCTCTCTGGTGGTGTAATCTGTAGGGAGTTGCACTGCAAACTCAAGGGCTGCGTCTCTTTGGCGAGTGGACTCCACCAGCAGCTCCCTGGGAGAAAGATAGGCTATCTCTTCTTGTGCAATTTACAACCTCTGAAAACACACTGGAGAGTCAGCTGTGAGTCGGTTCCAACCCCATGGACAGAGCAAAGGTGAACTCCCTCTTCTGGAGGGCAGCAGGCCAGCGGTTAGAGATCAGAGGACAATGAATGAGATCACATACATGTTGTGATTTTTATTGTATGTGGTCAGGTCAACTCTGACTCATAGTGGCGCTACAGGACAGGATAGAGAGAACTGCTCCAGAAGGTTTTCTAGATTTTAATCTTTACAGAAGCAGACTGATAAGTCTCTTCTTCCTCAGAACAGCTGGGGAATCTGAAAAATGGACCAAGTGCTTAGCCACTGTGCCACCAGGGCTTCTTATCTATATCCAATCTTCTCTATCTAATCTTCTTGGTTCTGTTTCTCTGAAGAACCCTGACTACTGTCCCCAAAGACTAGCCGACTTTCCTGCACACAACAGATGTTCAAGAAATGCTTGCCCAAGAAATGAACGGATGCACTAGTGAGCAAAGAAGGCCCTTCCTTGGCTTCTGTGGAATCCTCGGCTAGCTATCCCACATCTGGGGTCACGGAGGGACAAAGCGTTACCTTCAGTTTTCTCCTGGCGTTGAACTTCTTCAGGCAGTCCACGGTCTCCTGTCTGTGCATGCAGGAGGCCACAGTAGACCGGTGCTGGAGGGGATGGGGAGAGTTCAGTGAGCGGGAGGCAGGCTGGAGGGAAGGCCTACCCACGAGACCCTCAGCGGGGTATACTAAAGAAGTGAGGCTGTCACCTTGGGGGAAGTAGTTCTTTGTTCTTGACTATCCCATAAACATGGCTATGGGATTTTGAGACTTTTAGTAGCCCTGATACCAGACATAAATGAAGCCAGGCAGTCTAGGTGGCAGCCTAGAATAGTCCTATTTCCAAATACTCCCATTTCCCTGGGTACTACAGGGAGGTAGTCTGTGGACTAGGGTCTTTCGGCCCCATGCTGGGGCCTGGGCTCCAAGGTCTGGAAGGGCTCTGGGGAGGGGCTCGGTTGAGGAAGGCTTACCGAGATCCAGGGGTGCTTGAGGGCCTCAGCGGCCGTGATGCGCTTGGATGGGTTGATGGTCAGCATCTTATTGATCAAGTCCTTAGCTTCTGGAGTGACGGTATCCCATTCTGGAGATGGGAACTGGAAGGGGCAGAGGGGCCAAATTTGCCCAGCCTGCCCCAGGCCACCCCTGCGATCCCCCAGCCCCTGACTGGCAGGGGAGCAGGCAGGGGTTCTGCTGCCCACTCACACAGGCATCTGTGACCAGGTTCCTCAGGGCAAGGACCCCTCTGGGACCAGGGAAGGAGTCATGGGACCATTGGAACAGGGACAGGGTGAAGGGGCCTCCCTCTGTTGTTAAAAGGCTGTGCCTCTTATGGAGAGCAGCAAGAGAGGAGTTACAGTCCAGGCTTCAGAATTCCAAGACCTGGGTTCAAGTCCTGGCCCTGCCTCTGCCTGCCTATGAGACCTCGGTTAGCCCACTCGAGTCATCCCCAAGACACGCAGATGCTCAAGTCAGACTGCCTAGGTTTAAAACCCATTTCCATCATTTCTTAGCTATGTGACTTAGTGTCTCTGTCCCTCAGTTTTCTGTCATGTAAAATGGAGACAATACTAGTGCCCATGTCATTGATAAGGAGTCCTAATGGTATAGGAAGGATCTCTGAGGGTGTGGTGGTAATGAACCAAAACAACAGGAATTTTAATCTACCAGCTGTTCCTTCTCCTGGCACCAACTGCAGGGCAGAGATGGGTCTAGTGGGTTACACACAGGGCTGCTGACTGGAAGGTCGTCTGCTTTCACTATGATTCACACACTGGGAAACCCAATGGAGGGCTTTGCAGAGCCAGAATTGACCGGAAGGTGTTAACTCTGGAATAGTCTGATTTCTCCCACGGATTAGGACCCCTTAGATAAAGTAGCACAGTGATTAAGAGCTTGGCCACTAACTGGAAGATTGGCAGTTCAAATGCACCAGCTGCTTAGAGAAAGATGTGGCAGCTGCTTCCGTAAAGATTTATAGCCTTGGGAGTCCTAAGAGAAGTTCTGCCCTGTGTTCTAGGGTCACTATGAGTTGAAATTGACCTGCCAGCAGTGGGCATGTCACGAGTGGAGCAAGGAGTCCATGCAGTGGTACATATAAAACATTCAGAAGAGTTCGCGAACTCAAAACCCAATCTCACTGCTGTCAAGTCGGTTCCTACTCACAGTGACCCTCCACTGCGTGTCCACGGCTGTCTGTCTTAATGGGAGGGGACTGTCCATCTTTTACCCACAGAGATGCTGGTGCATCCAAACCAAGCCAAAGCACCAGAGACTTGGTTAGCTATACAACATGCTACCGTCTACACTACCAGAGCTCCTCTGGAAGAGTGCTAACTAGTGTTAAACCCAGAACGAGTCACCATCGAGTGGACTCTGATGTCCGGCGTACCCCGTGTGTGTCAGAGTAGAACTGCGCTCCACAGGGTTTCCAAAGGCTCGTTTTCAGAAGATCTCCAGGCCTTTCCCCCCCCACTATGCCTCTGGGCAAAGTTCAGTTTGTTGATTGTTGATTATTTGCACCACCCAGAGAAATACGTGTTTGCTGTTATTTTATATGGTGGTTTTTGTTTACCATCGAGGTCAGAACTGACCCATAGCTAACCCTCCAGTGGTTTTCAGAGGCAGTAAATCCTACATATGGGAGGAGACTGCCCATCTTTCCCCCACAGAACATCTGATGTATTTGAACCATGTACCTTTGTGTTGCTGGTACAATTCCTTACCACTAAGCTACCAGAGCTCCCTATTATTTTATATATCGAGAGGGAAAGACAGCAGCCAACTGTAAGGCCTGCTTCCCCACTTCTGATCCAATTCTGGTGCTGTTTCTGTAATCTTGGAGGTCCCCCAAGAGAAATCCTATCATTTGGTCATTCTGTGTGTCATACCTATCACCAGGCGCAGTCAGTCTTTAAACTCTTCGTCTCCTGTCCTAGAACTAGAGAGTGAGAGGTACTTGAGTTGGGTGAGAGGGAAACGGGGAGACATCCACTAGTGCCTGGACCCTCTGAGCATGGACTTTGACTGTGAGGGGACCTGGAGACGGGGGACAGGCAGAGGAGGAGCGACACTCACATCATAGGCACCGGCTTTGATCTGCTGGTACAGGCGGTGCTGGTCTTCATCCCAGAATGGGGGGTACCCAACCAGCAGGATGTACAGGATGACCCCTGGGGAGATAAGGGAGAAACTTCAACCTCCTGTGAGCAGAGAGACGGAGGGTGGAGGGAAGTGATGGATAGAGGCGAGAAAGGGTGCTAGAAGGGATGTGGGTGGAGGAAGAAAGGGTCCTCCAGCACCAGGGTGGACTCACCGCAGGCCCACAGGTCCACAGGCTTTCCATATGGGTCCTTCCGCAGCACTTCTGGGGAGAGGTATCCAGGTGTCCCTGCAAACCCTGCTCCCAGACACACAGACGGGCAGACACACAGACAGGTCAGTACTTCAGTAACTGGGAGCAAGACCTTGCTGAAAGAGGGGACAAGGACTGCTCTGAAGATGGGAAAATATCTTACTTCCTAGAGCCTAGTGTGACAGTGTGCAACCCCACGCTGCACTGGCCCGAGGTCACATGCCTCTAGGGCAGGCCAATCCACAGGACGCGCGTCCCACTGTAGAAGGCAGAAGCCACTCAGCAGACTGTCTTCCCACCAAGTCCTGACCCCATGTCACAAACTTCTCAACACAACCTTCCCTGCAGCTACTTCTGCTCCTGGGGGCCCTTGGGGTCAGCCATGTCTGCTCCAGGATGAGAGCTGAACCCTTGCCCACCCCTAAGCCCTGTCTGGGGTCTAGTTTAGGGCAGCTGTTCCTAACTCTGGCTTTGCCCTCCTAAGTCCTTGGGTAGTTGTTGCATGCCATTGAGTCAGAACCGACCCATCGCTGACCCTCCAGTAGGTTTTCAGAAGCAGTAAATTGCACAGGAGGAGATTGTTCATCCTCCTCATATGAAGCATCTGGTGCATTTGAACTGAGTGCCTTCAGGATTGCAGTGCAGCTCCTTACCACTAGGTCACCAGAGCTCTTTATCTGCTGGGCCTCAAGTATCTCATCTGCCAAATAAGACAGCTATAAGCTATAAGCTGTTTTATTTGGCAGATGAGATAATTGAGGCCCAGCAGAAATTCTGGGCTCTCATCTTAAAATACTCCACCACCCATCGGCCAGTTTGTTGTCCTGTGATGGCTTTCATGTTGTTGTGAGTGGAAGCTAGGTATTCGAATCAGCAGAGTCACCCATGGTAGACAGGTTTCAGTGGAGCTTCCTGACTAAGACAGGACAGGACAGTATTTTATTTCATTAGACACAGACAGGGTCACTACGTGCCAGAATCGACTCAGAAGCACCTAACAACCACATTTTGAACAATAGTGTCTCTGGGTGGTACAAATTATTAAGATGCCCAGCTAGAGGTAAAATCAGTTAGGTGGGAAAATGACAGCCTTTTTAACAAATGGTGTTGGCAAAATTGGAAAACTATCTGCAGAAAAATTAAACAAGATCCCCACCTCACTCCATATACAAAAACCAACTCAAGGTGGATCATGGACCTAGAACTAAAACCAAGGACTGTAAATGTCATTCAAGAAA
>NW_006399880.1:3267071-3277056 GCF_000299155.1 Elephantulus edwardii | reverse complement strand
AAGAAACAAACAAAAAAAAAGATGCCCAGCTAATAAGCAAATGTTGGCAGTTTGAATGCACCTAGAGATGCCCCAGAAGAAAGGCTGGGCAATCGACTTCTGAAAACTCATCCACTGAACACCTTATGGAGCAAAGTTCTCCTCTTACGAATGCGGGGTCATCACTATGAGTCAGAGCCAACTCCTCGGCAACTGGTGGCTTCTTAACCCCCAGCACCCTTGGAAGGAGTAATTGAAACAATGGACAAGAAGTTTTCTACAAGTAATTGTAAGACTGACCACTATTTATTGGATGCACATTAATTGTGGAGCTGAACAATCTACCTGCTTGATTTCTTTGAATCCTTACAGATCAGTTTTACAGATGAGGAATCAACAGGTGAAATTATTTGCCTCAAGTCAAGTAGCTCCTGAGTCACCAAATCAGGGTTTGAACCGAGGGCTCTGGGTCATAACCATTGATTTCTATTTTCCACTAAGAAAGTGTTACTGATACCTAAACTGTCTCACTGCTGTCCAGCTGAAACCAACTCAGAACTGACCCTTTGGCAGTTTTTCGACTGCTTGGGAGGAGATTGCCTGCCTCTCTATCTTCTGTAGAGCAGCTCGTGAATTTTTTGTTTAAAATTTTTTTAAAATTTTATTTTATTATTTTTGTGTGCATGTACCATCAAATCAGATCTGACTGGTACAGGAGGAGATTGTCCCTCCTTCCCCGGCAGAGCATCTGGTGGAGTCGATCCGTGCACCTCTGGGATTGTAGTTGCAGCTTCTTGCCACCAGGCCACCAGAGCTCCCCAGCAGCTTGTGAATTTGAAGAGCCTGCCTTTGTGTTGCCCATGCAACTCCTTACCCACAAGGTCTCTCACCAGAGCTCCCTAGATAACAGGAAAACCCATTGCCATGGGGTTGGAACCAACACATAGTCAATCCTCTGGTAGGTTTTCAAAAGCTTTAAATAACACGGGAGGAGAGTTCCCACTTTTCCCCTGCACAGCAGCTGGTAGACAAACTGCCCACCTTCGAGTTGGTAGCATCGGTCTTTACTACTAGGCCACCAGAGGTCCTTAGATAGTTGAAAGGGACCAAAATCACCCCCAAACCTCAAAAAGCATCAGTCATCCAAGCTGAAGTCCCGAGGAATGCCTTTTAAGTGCCATTGGACTTTTCCAAATTTATTAGCCTCTGTTTGGGCAACTGTAAACTCAGGTTACTACTTTCTAACACCTGGGCTGCTAGGGGAAGTCCTCATCCCTCAGTGAAGGAGGATGCTCATGGGGAGAAGCCAGGCTGCTGTTCTAAAGATGACCGTGTCTGTGAGCCCAGCCCTTAGACAGGATGGGCAAAGCCCAGAGGGGACTGGATAGGGTGGAGCTCTGCACCCCAAGCCTGGGCTTGACAACAGAAATGGTCCAACAACTATCTCCAGCCCACCGCCACTTGATGGAGGGCTTCTACAGGTCAATTGTCAGCACAAAGGCTGGGCCCTAACATCCTTGCCACTCACCGAACCAGGCCTGTTGCTCCCCTTCTACTTCTATGGCCAGGCCAAAGTCAGCCAGCTTCACCGCAGCGCCCTTGAGCTTGGAGGCCAGCAGCAGATTCTCAGGCTTCACAGGACCAGAGAGCAGGGAGAAAGGAGGAAGAGAGGATCAATTAGACCATCAGTGGGATCAAAGCCTCATTTTAGGGGGGCATAAAGAGGGCTGGACTTACAGGAGAAGCAGCAGGCCCATTCACAGACTCCCACCTCACAACCCCCACCCTGTCCCCCGCCAGGGCCCTATGCATCTGTCCCCAGAGAGGGGACAACACTGTGTCCAAACCTCTGTGATCTGTAACAGGAAGACTCTTCCTCACCAGCACCCTTCCTTCCCTCCCCTTCCCTCAGGATCTGAAACTGGGCTGAAGTAGGGCCAGGAAATAGCTACAGTTACCACAATAAGGAAGAAAAAAATAACATTCCTATGCCTCTATTACATGGCAGAGCTGGGCCAAGCACTCTGTGCATTGACTCATGCATTCACCCCAACAACACTTTGGAGTAGGTATCGGACAGTCACACATCATTTTATTGGGCTTTGCTCTGTGTCATTTCACAGAAATGGCATTTTTTACTAATGGAAGATCGAGGAAATCTTACTTTGAACAACTCTATTAGCACTATAAACCCCACTCCCCAACAGCATGTGCTCAGTTTGTGTCTCTGCCACGTTAATGACTTGCCAATAACTTGTTGATAACTTGCCAGTATTATGCTATTGCTCACTTAACAAACACCAATATAGTGTAAGTATAACTTTTTTTCCCCATGGAGAACAAAAAAACTGTATGACTTTCTTTTTGGTCATCTGGAACAGGACTCACAATATCCCTGAGACATTCCTGCATTTCCATTTTACACAATAGTCTTCTGACACTGCCTGAAATGAGCACTTTTTTCTACCTCAGGACCTTTGCACTTCCTGTTCCTCCAGCCTGGACTGCTCTACCTCTGGGCTTCATAGAACTGCCCTCTTCTCACCATCCAGTTTTCAACCATTTGTCTCCTCAAAGTCCCCCATGACTACTTGAAGGAGCCGCAGGTGGCCTCTGGCCTAACTCTTCTGTGTTGCCTTAGCGATCCCATCCCAGGGTGGAAGGATCTTCCTCATCTGCCCAAGTGCTTGTTCAATATGAGTTCCTTGTCAATCCTGTACGTTGTTTCACCATCCCCTAGGACAATGGCTGGCATGTACATACTTGCCATGAATAAAGATGAGGAAACAGGACTCAAAAGAGGTGACTTGAGTGGGATCACACAGCAGGTGAGTGAGAGTCAGAACTGAGGCAAGTGTGACTGGATTGTGCTTAAACTTCTCTAGAATGAAAGCTGGTAGAGTCCAGTACAGGGACCAGCCGCAGAATGAGGGCACGTCCCCTGGTCTCTTGGGCACCACGGATGCTGCCCTCTGTTAGATCAGACTTTTGGAACTCCTGCACTGTCGGATGGTCTGGAAGACTGGAAGCTCCCCTCCAGCTTGGGACTCAGAGCAGAGGAGCTAAGAGTATGGACCTCCACAATTGAACCGTCCTCGCTGCCAGTCGCCATACACTGCAGAACTTGACCAGATCACTTTATTCCTCTGAAGGTAAACCAGGAAATGCAGACAAACATTAGGAGTCATAGTTTCCCCTTGGGGAGGGTTTCAGAGTCACAGCTGATCTATCTCCTGCTTGCTTCCCATCAGGACTTCCAAGTGGTTCCAGGTCTGATCGTTCACCACCCAAAGCTAGGCAGGACTGTAAAACATCGCTCAGGTCTGTCCAGCCCGTTCACGCCTCCTTTGTCCTTGGGGTACAGAATTCCCAACATATCCTGGGTCTTGGTAGCCGTCCTGCCCTGATTTGATGAATGTGCTACTAATTAATCTACCCAGAGTGGCCTAAATTTGGGCTGCCCCTCCTCCCCGCGCAGGGGCTGGAGATATAATGGGAACAGGCCCTCTGGGAAAATGGCCTTGCCGACTGACCCGAGACCCTCTCTGAGTGCAGGCTCGTCCATGGTCTACACCAAGTCCAAAAGAACTCATTTGGGATTCTAATCAGCAGAACTGGGTACCCCAAGAGAGACCTGGATTGACAGGTAAGGGGGTCCAGAAAAGCATGTCTTGGTGAGAGTGAGCAATGCAGCCAGCAGACAATTCGAGAGCTGCCGTATTGCTCTCCTGGTCCCTCGGGGGCTGCTCCGAGGTAGATGCTGGTCTCTGCAGTCCCAGAAGGCAACTGGGAAGCCCCCCCACCACCACCAAGGAAAGATGGAAGGAGCATGCTAGGTCCAACACACTAGGTAGGGGTTATGCAATGGGAAGTGAGTTTGTCATCAGGGTAAAGCAGAGGTTTGTTTTACTGGCAGGGTCACCTGTAAGAGCTACAATAGAAGCAGCCTTTGAGGGCACAGGATCCAGAGTCATAGCTCCAGGCCTAGTCCACAGAGGACCAGCACGTCCTGGGGCAAAGCCCTTGAACTCTTTGGGTCATAGTTTCCTGCTCTGAAAGATGGGAGTGATATTATGAGCTATCAGCCACTGAGGCCCCACAGAGTCATCCATGAAGCTTGCACTGATGAGGCAGGGCTGGGCAACTTCAGCTAATCCCAAATCCCACACTTGTCTGGTCCTGTCAGTCTTCTTCAGGGGCCACTCTGAGAACCTTAAGTCTTAGACATCTTCTTCCCCCAACCTGCCTGACAACTCAGTAGCTAGAAAGATGTGTGTGTGTGTGTGTGTGTGTGTGTGTGTGTGTGTGTGTGTGTGCGCGCGTGCGCTATTTATATGATATCCCACCAACTCCTTGCAGAAGGAGCTCTGCTGAATTGGGCATAGCATATCGGGCTCTGTGAGTTAGAAAGCTGGCAGTCCAAATCGACCTGGTCAGTCTCCTCTCCATAAAGATTTAGGGTCTTGGAACTGATGGAGAGCTGCTGAGTCAGAACTGAGTGGGATTTTGGTAATTTCTTGCAGAGGTTCTGGCAAGCCCCATGGTAAGAAGCTGAGACTCAGAGAGGCTGATACTTCAGGCCATGCAGCTAGAAACTTGCCTGGCTGGGATCTGAACCAAGGTGTCCGTAGTCAGTCTTGGCAGCCTACCAGTATGCCTACGGGCCTGGCACAGAGCACATGGGGCTGGAAGTCAAGTATTTAGGTCCCAAGCTGAATCTCTCCCTCCCTGAGCCCAGCTTCCTCATCCAAAAAGTGAGGACAAGTCTCCCTGCCAAGCCTTAATCAGAGAGAAAGCAGGGCTGTGACAGGTCCCCCCACAAGCTCACCTTCAGGTCCCGATGCACCACCCCCATCTGGTGGCAGTGGAGCACGGCCTCCAGTATCTGCTGGATACAGTGACTGTGGAGAGAGAGAAGAAAGGGGTCCCCATATGAGGATAGGCAAGTGCCCGTCCCCAGGTGCTGTCTGCCATGCTGCCAACACTCACCTGGCATCGGCCTCACTGTAGTACTCCCGGGCCACGATGTCTTCGAACAGCTCCCCCCCGGTGACCCTGGGAACACAGCAAGAAGTCATCCTCTCACAGAAGACACAGGGACACCCTTGTCCATGAGAGTCTCTAGGGAACTAAGGACAGGCCCCTAGAGACCTGAGTAGCTCAGCCTCCAAAGGTGGGGGCCAGAATCCAAACCCCTGGGCCACCTGGGGTACCCTTGCTGACCACTCTGGTATACCTTCCACTGACTGTTCTTTCCCCTTGCCCCTCTGTCTCCTGCTGTTCCCCCACCCTGGACCCTAGGCTGGCATTAGGAGTGGTGCTGGCACATTCAGAATTCAATCTCACTGCATTCAAATGGGTTCTGATTCACAGTGACCCTGTAGAACAGAGTACAATTGCCTGAGGGATTTCCAAGATTGTAAATTTTTGTAGACACAGATTGCCTCACATTTCTCCCATGGAATGGCTGGTGGATTTGAATGACCAACCTCTTAGTTGGCAGACGAGTGCACCAACCATTATACCAGGTTCATTTAGGTTTCTGAAAACTGGATTTTGTCACATATGATACCAATGTTGTTGAATCTCAACTACCAAAATCTGTCTTTGCCTCAATCATTTGGCTTTTAAAAACATGAATATATTCTAAAGATAGCTTTAAATATCCACCTTAAGTAGAAAACCAACACCACTGGCCATAAATAGGGGAAAAAAACACACATAAATATGTATTCAAGAAGGTTAAAAGTGTGTGTTGATTTAGCATGAAAACCAACAAGCAGTGCTAGGGAAACTCCAGACCAGAAGAAGGAATTCAGCCCTGCACAAGGAACATGTGTTCAGGCCGTGGGGGCCCTTCCCTATCCTGGCTGCTCCCACCTCCAGGCCAGGGCGAGGGTGAACTCACAGGTCAAAGATCAGGTAATGGTGTCCTTCCTCAGAGATGCTGTCATGGAGTCGGACTACAGAAGGGACGAGACAGCAGGTTACACGTGGGACCCCTGCCCCCGACTCCCACCCTCCGTCTCACACCCCTACAGCCAACATTCCCGTTGTCCAGATGGCCTCCGAGCACAAACCAGGTACCAGGTGCTGTGCAAACGTGGGTGAACAAGAGTGCACTGCATCAGGCGCTCTGGCGTCTCCCAAAGGTAAAGGACGATCAGAGTCTGGTCCCCTTTGCTGCTCCAAGGCCTCAGGAGTAACTTACTGGGCAGAACAGCCTTGTGCAAGGACCCCATGGCTCAGATCTCTGCTACTTTTCAAGTTGTGTTAACTCTGGCTAAGTTACTCTGTCTTTCTGAGCTTTGCTTTCCTGCCTGACAAGTGAAGCTCCATGACCTGCTGGTTGTTCCCAGGGTTCCCTGGGGCATACCGTGGGGACATACTCAGGGCTGTCCCTCAGCCAGGTCCCTGCTCTACTGCCAGGTCAGAGGAGAGAATAGAGCCAGGTGGAGGCTGGAGTCACAGCAGTCTCTGCGTTCCAGGGCGCTGAAGAACTGTCATCTCTGCACCCCTCATTTACCAAGAACAGAGGTAAAGCTCTCTGGAGCTCAGAGCTCTCACAGTTACCCTCAAAGCTTCTGGAAGGGGGGTGGGCTTGATGTCCAGGTGGGCTCTGGGGGCTGCATACAGCAGCCTAGGGCCAGTGCTCCCAGGACAGGTTCACTTCCTGCCCTCTGCCCACCACAACCGGAAAACAGCATGGATGGCAGTGAGGTGGATGCAGAGCGAGGGATGACACATCCGCACGATGGAAAATCACAACCATTACAATAACACGGCAATTATGCGTCCACTTGCTCAGAGCCATCCCCAAATCACTGGTGGAAAAGCAGAGTGCGAAACAGCATGGGCAAAGGGGGTATGGGCGCTTACACAGGACGTGTTTCTCACTGAAGGGCTATAGAGAGGCTGGCACTGAGGGTGCCTTTGGGAGAAGATCAAGAGAAGCGGTCAGAGGTGGGAGGAGATGGGTTTTCACTAACTCCCACTGCTGTCTGATGCATTCCTGCTCAGTGCTGAGTCTCCTGGGTGCACCTGAGCCCTCGTAACTGCACGTGAGCCCAGGGAGTTGAGGGAAGAACATGGATCAAATGCCCGGAGTCAGGGAGAAGAGATGGGGACCAGTGAAAAGGACACAGGTCTACGTTTAAACAAAAATGTTTGCATATTTATAATTGCTGAAAGGTATTTTAAAAGTATCTTTTCTTGCAAAGAAAAGTAGATTGCCTAACAGCACCTATATTGTTGTGGACTCTGTGTCAGGTCTGACGCCACAGAAGCCCAGGTGTAAGAGCAGGGTTTGCGTGGCCATATTCTTTATAGAAGCAGATCAGGCCTTTCTCCCAAACAGATGTCAAATGGCTTCAAACCACGAGCCTCTCGGTTAGTACTTGAGTGCTGAACGATTGTGCCACTTGTTGTTATGAGCCATCGAGGCAGAACTGACCCATAGCTGATCCTTCAGTGGCTTTTCAGAGGCTGTAAATCACACAAGCAGAGACTGTCCATCTTCCAGCTGGTGGTTTTGAACTGCATGCCTTTAGTTTGACAGCACAACTCCTTACCACGAGAGGTGGTAAGAGAGTTCCCTACTAAACCACTCGTTGTTCTGTGCCATCAAGTTGGAATGAACCCACAACTAACTCTCCAATGGGTTTTCCCTCCAGAGGCAATTAATCACACTGAAGGAGATTGACCACCTTTCTCCCGTGGAGCAGCTGGTGAGATTCGAACTGCAGGCATTTGTGATTACAGTGCAGCTTCTTGTCAGTAGGCCACCAAAGCTAGAGTTTCTTAATAAAGTGTGTTGGAGACAGTGAGATTGGTCAGAATAGGGCAGGGTTCAGTGCTGTTGTACACAGTGTGGCTGTGAGTAACAGATGACTCGATGGTACATAACAGCAGCAACAACAATAAGGTATTGCTTTAATTTCTTGTCAACATTTTATTTTAGTAGTAGTAGTAGTATGTGTACCATCAAATCGGATCTGACTGGTACAGGAGGAGATTGTCCCTCCTTCAATGGAGCGTCTAGTGGATTTGAACCACGTAACTCTGGGATTGCAGTGCAACTTCTTGCCACTAGGTCACCAGAGCTCCCTTCAACATTTTATTTTAATTTTATTATTTTGTGTGTGTGTACTGTCAAATCGGATCTGACTGGTACAGGAGGAGGTTGTCCCTCCTTTTCTGGCAGAGCATCTGATGGATTCGAACCTCACCCCTCTGGCATTGTAGTACAGCTTCTTGCCACTAGGCCACCAGAGCTCCCCCTCAACATTTTATTTTTAAAAAATTGCAAACTTACCACTTAGATACTATCATTATTATTTTTCTATTCTGCATTATTACCTATCCATTCATTCCTCTATTCATCTATTAATCCATTTTAATTTTTAAATGTGTTTAAAGGTAACTTGCCTGCTTAATTTTTAAAATGTATGTGTGAAAAAAAAGTATGTGTGTATCTATGTAGTGAATGCTATTGGGGTAGAGCTGTCAAATAAAACACAGACTGCCAATGAAGTCTGATTTTCAGATAAACGAGGAATATTTTTGGTGGCACAGAGGTTAAAGCACTAAGCTACAAACCAGAAAAACAGTGGTTTGAACTCACTAGTTGCTGCAGGTGAAAGATGCGACAGAATGCTTCTGTATAGGTTTATCACCTTGGGAATGTGATGGGGCAGTTCTCATCTTGCAGGCTCACTGCGAACTGGAACTGACTTTATGATGAGCTTTGGGTTGGAGCTCTGGTGGCCTAGTGACAAGAGGGGTGCGGGGGGATTGTATACCAAAGAAAGACTTTTTCTTTTACTTTTTCAAAGAGAGGAGCAAACTGGTGTGGGGGTGGGCGGGAGGGCTAGGCAGGGAGAAAAGTGCAACAATGAATGAATGGAAATCCAAAATCTCTGTAAATGTTCATTAAAATTATTAAAATTATTTTTTTTAAAAAAAAGAAGCTGCACTGCAACTGCAGAGGTACGGGGTCTGAATCCACCAGATGCTGTGCTGAAGAAGGAGGGGCAATCTCCTCCTGTACCAGTCAGATCTGATTTGATGATACACACTCACACACACACACACACACACACACACACACACACACACAAACCCATAATGAATTTTGGGTTTTTACGTACGTCCCACTTCGTGTATATGTGGTAGGCCCATTGAGTTCACTACAACTCATAGCGACTCTGGACAACAGATTGGAAACTTGATCTATCCTGGGCCATCTTCACAGCCATTGTTACAGTCACTGCGCCCATCCGCCTCATTGCGTGCCTTCCTTGCTCTCTCTGAGCCCCCACCTTTCCCAGTATGAGGTCTTTTTCCAAGGACTGACCCCTCCTAACCACATGCCCATAATACGTGAGAGGAGGTTTCCTCACCGTCCTCCCCGAGATGTGTGTCTACGTGGGTATGTTTTTTTAAACGCTCACTGCTGTGAGAACTGACTCGCAGTTGACCCTCCCTTGGGTTTCTGAAGCTGTACGTCACAAAGGAGAAGACTGTCTATCTTTCACCTAAGGAGCTGCTGGTGAGCACTTACGTCAGAAAGAAAAAAGTGCTGATTGAAATTCAGGTTTAATTGGGCATCCTGTATGCTGAGCACCGAGCTGCTGAAGAAGATCTGGACACTCGGCCAATGGAGACCCGCTAGATTCCATACCAGCAAGACTACCTGCTCCCTTCAGCCACAGCCCACTAATGGGGGTGGGGAGGGTCAGGGAGGTGGGACAAAGGGCCGGTCCCCTTTGTTCTGAGGAGAGATGCCCTGTGATTTATGCTCCAGAAGCTCTACTCCCCAGCCCTCACGCCCACCCCACCTCGCTGGGATCAAGTGACATTTCCACTTGCTCGCTCTCTTCCCTCTCTTGATCCTGGTCCTGTCAGGTCTCCCCTGGGAGCCCTCTGATAAACTGTTGTTGTTGTTGTTATGTGCCTTCGAGTTGTTTGCGACTCATAGCGACCCTATGCACAACAGCCCTAAACC
>NW_006399880.1:3241218-3265452 GCF_000299155.1 Elephantulus edwardii | reverse complement strand
TAAGGCCCCAGGAATAGATGGTATACCAATTGAAGTATTTCAGATAACAGATGTTGCCAATTTCTGATAAACTACAAGCCCACAAATCTCTAGTTCACACTCAGCTTCTTGAAAACCTGCCCTGGGCTAATAGGTATAAGTGACTTTGATATCATAAAGTGTTAGCTCTAGATATTGGAATGATAGAAGACACTTTTACAAAACCTTTCATTATGTATGTATTAAAATAAAGTTTTGGGAAAGAACTCTTTTTCCCTTGGTCTTCCTCCAAGAGGACTAGTTGAGCAAGCCCGCCCAGGCAGCTGCAGGAGTCTTTTCTTCTTGAGGGCAAGAAGCTCCGAGAAGTCGGTGACAGCCAGAGCCATCTCAGGGAGGGCTTTCAGAATGGGCCCAGTGACCCTTTGGAAAGAGCCTTCCTTTCTCCAAAGACTAGAGTTATAGCCTCCCCATCTCCTTTAGCCAAGAACCTCAGCGCCTCCAGAGAAGGTCATTGGCTCAGGAAAATGGACAGAATCAGAATGGGAGAATGGGCATTTGCTGGCTCTAGATCAGATGATGCCTTTGTGCTGATTATAATAGGCTACTTCTATAAGCAGCTGGATAAAAGGGACATGAGCTGGACTTTAGCCCCATTAAACGGATACAATCCATACAACGGTTCTGGAAAGCACTTCTGTCCCTGAGAGGTAACTGAATCACCCTTCTCAGCCTTGGAAACAGGAACTCTTAATTCAATGCTGTTTTTTCACACCAAAAAACCTGCCTCTCATAAATAGAGGATGCCTAGAAAAATAACTCAGAAAGTTCTTGAGGAAGGGCAGGCTTCAGGGGCCACAGGGTGCTGGCTTAGGGGAGTAATGGCCTCTCCTCATGGTGGAGTGACTGGCTCGTCTGTGTTCTTTGAGTTATGCTGTCACTTTTTAACTTGTAAAATATTGTCCTAGAAAACAAAATGTGCATGCATGATTGACTGGAAAAGCAAGCCACTATAAAACCAAAAAATAAAAATAAAATACTGTCATAGAACAAACAAATCTGTAACCTAGTTTTCATTTATATAGCTGGACGCATGAATTTCTGACAATCCTGCCAGATTTGTAACAGTTATGATTTTGTTTCCCTTGGAAGTTGAAGGAGAGTAATGGCTCCAATATCATGGGTGCCCCTGACTCCACATGTCTGACTATAAATAGAAAGACTAAGAGAATGGGCTCTGGAATCAGACTTGCTGGGTTCGTAAGCCAACCTCCACCTCTTCTAAGTTGTATGGCTCTTTTGGTAAACGCTGAGTCTCCATTTTTAACAATAATACCAACATCCCTGGATGTCTGTGAGGAATCCATCAGTTGCTCATGAAGCACTTAGTAGCTTGGCACCAGGAGAAACTCAGTAAATGGCGACATCATCTTCATCGTCAACCAACCCAATCGTCCTCAAATCATTCCCTTCCCCAGTCCAAATCGTCTTTTGGATTCTCAGTTGTTCCTGGTGCAGTCCAATTTCCCTGCTCCCTGGGTGACCTTCCGGATTTTGCCCCATCGACAGGTGGCAGTGGTCCAGAAAGCAGGTTACTGCCCTCCTCCAAGCATGAAGTAAAAATACTTTGTACATGGAACAGTTGGTCCAACCTGTGCTCAGGCAGGGACTTAACCCCGGAACAGTGACCACACCCAGGAAGTGATCAGTGAGATTACAACCGGTTTTAAAGTGTGATGGTTTAGAGGGTCAGGAAGGGACATCCTTCATGGAACCTTCCAGCCCTGGCAGTAGCTGAAGGTTCTTTGAGGCTTTTCTTGTTCTGGGATTCTCTGCTTTGCTCCCAGCATCCTGTGCATCAGCCTCCTCCACCCCAACTCCCACACTCTGAACCTCAATTCTTCTACACACCCTCAGTGCCTAGCAGAGACCTCAAATCTTTGGATGCATTTGACATGAGGCGAATGAATGAAAGGAATGAATGACTTAATGAGGATGACAATTGTGATGGTTACTATTTCCAAGCAGTTACCATGTGCCTGGTGTATGCTGAGTGCTTTACTTGCAGTATCTCACCAGCCCCTCCTAGTGCTCCTAGAAGGTGGGGATTGTGATTATTCCCGCTTCACAGACGAAGATGCTGAGACTTGGGAATAGCCACAGCCTGTCTTTGCTTAAATATCTAGTAAGTGGCAGAACAGGGATTAGAACCCAAATGGGCCTGATTCCAGAACCCATTCTCTTAACCATCATGACATAAAAACTGCCTCCGCTGACAAACAAAAATCTTGATGGTGCAGAGAAATTATAATCTTATGGTGGAGCTTCAGGCAAGAGGTTTTATCTTAAGTAAGGTTATTCTGTGGAAAAGTGTAAGTTGGCGGATAGGGAGACAGCTTAATGATGCTAAGGCACCTACCTCAGGACAAGCAAGCATGCTATGCTTTACTTAACTGTCATGATCTTACAGTATGAATATCATTCCCGTATTCCAGATGGGAAACCTGAGACTCAGAGTGGTTAAATAAGTTGCCTAGGGTCACACAGTAATTACGCAGCAAAGCCAGGATTTGAGCTACAATTTGTCAGCCCCAGAGCTCATAATTTACTGTTCTATTACAGCTAGAAATGACACGGAGGAGGAGACACCAATGGGAGGAGGCAGCACTGGCCTGAGACAGCTGCGATATCATAGCAATACACACATGCACACACAGCCTCCTCCTTCCTCCAGAACTGACAGCCTTTATAAGAACCATGGGATTTTATAGTCAGCAATCACTCACAACCTCCTCCATCACACAGATGGAGAGTTGGAGGCAGAAGTAGCCTGAGGCCACCCAGGGAGGAAGTATGCAGGCCAAGGACCAGGGTTGAGCCTGGATTCCTCCCTTTGAACACCCGAGCACCTCTGCTCTGAGTCTGGCCCTGAAGCCCGAGGCTGGCCACTGCACAGCTCTGCTCCCTTTCCCAGGCGAAGCTAAGGGGAGGTGCGTTCTGAGTATAAATAGCAGAGGAAGAGGCTTTGCTTAAGCAGCAGAGTTAACTCTTGGGACCCTGGGCACAGGGAAATGCTTCTCTCCTGATGGGAGAAGGCATGGCCGCTGTCAGAATTAGACTGGCCCTTAGTGAGCAGCTAGGCCTTGCGTTCACAGCACAGTCTATGACCCAGCAGCCTTGACATCACCTGGGAGTGTGTTAGACTTACAGAATCTCTGGTCCCCTCCCACTGAATCAGGATTTGCCATTTAACACCATTTCCAGGAGGTGAAAGAAGCAGAAGCATTAGCCTGGACAACACTCTGCATGCAAAGATGGGGGAAAGTGGCTCAGAGAGGGTGCTACACTGATCCAAGGTCACACAGCCATTCCCTGGTAGAACTAGATCTAAAATCTGCACTTCCTCCCATCATTGCTCAGAAACCCAGTGCACAGGGGTGCAGCCTCTCACCCCACTTGAGTCCGGCTGCCCTGGCCTTGCTCTATGTTCTTCACCAAGATGATTGGCCTTTCCACACAGCTGGCATCCACATGACCTCGACCTCAGGGGCGGGCCCCATGAAGCTTTCTTCTTGCAGTGGGTGGCAGGGCGAGGGAGGTGACAGGGCCATCGTGCTGGGCTGACTCAGTGTGGGGGTGGGCTTGGGGAGTGGGCTGTGCCGGCCAAGGCCAAGCTTTTTTCCCTCCTGGCCTATTTTCGTCTCTCTTAGAGCTCCAAGAGTTTTCCTGAAACAGCTTTTGCGAAGGAGGCTGCCGGCAGCGTGGGCAGGGAGGAAGGGCCCCCTTTTCACTCCCCCCCCAACCAAGCTGGTCTCTGGAGAAGGTGGAAACCATTAATGACACCCCCTTCCTCATCTCTGCTATTGCTGCAGCCAGAGAAGACAGTGTCCCCTCCACAAACACCCACACACTCCTGGCCCTCACCATCCTCCTCAGGCCCCTCACTTGTCCCTCAAGGCTCACCAATGTTGGGGTGCTTCAGCAGGCGGCAGATGCGGGCTTCACGCTCCAGTTTCTGGTGGTCTGAAACACAGATGACCTGGTGAGGCCCCCGTGAGGAAGGAGATCCACCCACCCTATCCCTCCCCTCCATCTTCTCACAGCTGCTCATCTCGACCCCCCAGGACAGCCCCTCACTTCGAAAGCTTGCCTTTTAGTCACAGCCTCTGAGTTCTCCGGGAAGGCAACAGGGTTCAGTGGAAACAGGGAGAGTTAGGGATCAAGAGTCTCTTCTTTTCTCTGGACCTCAGTTTCCAGAGCTCTCAAGCGAAGAGCCTCCCTTAGCCCCTTCTGGTATATAAGGTTTGCTTCACCCCCTACTTTACTCCTCAGGCTTAGACCCCGCCCTCCCGGACCTGCTAACCTCGTGAATTTCTCCAAGTACACCCTGGTCAGCTCTCTCACTTTGCAATCTTTGCACAGGTGGTTCTCTTAGCCTGCAACACTGCCTGTCAATCTCCTGCCCTGTAATCCACCAGCCATCACTCATCCCTATCCATTCTTAGATGTCATCACCACGTGGAAACCTGCCCTGACTCCTAGCTCTTACATCCGCTGATAGCACAGCCCATGCTGACTTACAGACACCCGCATCCCTGAAGGCAGGGACTTGGTCTCCATGCACTCCTGGCATCTGACTGTATGCCTGGCACATAGTAGGTGTGCAAAAAAGAACCAAATTAAAGAACAAAAGACTAAAGGAATGACCATGTTTCTATGAGAGTGAATGTTCGTTGCCTTCTCCCCTTGGAAACGGGAGAGAAGAGGTATGCTAATTCTCAGAAGTCACCTCTCTCTGTCAGAGGACTTAGGGATAAATATGACAACCAAGAATCTAGAACTCCCCTGTGGCAGTCTCTGGTGCACCCCGGGTGCTCACACTTTAGACTTCTGTCTGAATGTTCTGGGTCTCCCTGCCCACTGAGGAGAGAGACCTGGGCAGGATCTGCCACCTGTGGTCTCTGATTCTCAGTTTCACCTGTGACTTCATTCAGTCCTCCCACCGACGCTGCACTGGGGCTTCCCTGACCCTATTTTATCTATTTTATAGATCTATTTTATAGAGCAGCCTGAGTCAGGGGAGGTCTCAGTGTCAGCCAATTCCTTGTCTGGTGCTTTTCCATTACTGGGTAGTTAATGCCTTATTTTTTTTTAAAAAAAAAGCAATAAAAAATGAGCTGCTAATAAGTGTTCAATATTTACTGTGTCGGGTATTATGCAGACCTCTTTATATGTATTTCTATCTCTTTTATTATTGCCTTGGTGGTCTAGTGGCAAGAAGCTGCACTGTAATCCCAAAGGCATGCAGTTCAAGACCACCAGCTCCTCCACGGGAGAAGGATGGGCATTCTCCTCCCAGGCAATTAACTGCCTCTGAAAACTCACTGGAGGGTCAGCTATGGGTCAGTTCTTACTCTCCAGTACACAGTAGCAACAGTTATGATTTTATGGATGAAGAGAGACCTGGGCAGGACCTGCCATCTGTGGTCTCTGATTCTCAGTTTCACCTGTGACTTCATTCAGTTCTCCCACCGACCCTGCACAGGGGCTTCCCTGACCCTATTTTATTTATTTTAAGGTTCAGAGAGGTTATAAAATGGCCCAATGTCACACTCCAGATTAGTGGAGTAGATGAGGCATGAGTTTGAATCAGGCCTTCAAATCCTAGAGTTTGGGCTTTAAAATCTTGTGCTAAACTGTTCTCTATATCCTGACTGAAAACTGCCAACTCTGCCTGTACCCAGTTCCCAGATGGGAAAATCAAGGCCTATGGAAGGGAAGTAATTTACCTGAATTCACACACTCAGAGACGAGACATGGACTAGAACCTGAGTTTCCTAATGGCCCCAGGAGAGCAGGCAGGCAGCTGGTGCTGAAGACAGGGAAAGAGTCCCCTCCCCCAGCCCCAACCCTTGTGCCTGGACAGCCTGCATCCCTCCTCCTCCCTCCATTACAGCAATCACTGGCTGTCCTCCAAGGGATGCAGAAGCCAAGATCAATACTGAAATGTGGCTTTTGCATCGGTAAAACAATTAAGTCCACTTCTGTTTCCATAGGCTCAACTCCTTAGCTGAAGACAAGCTGCAGGCTAGAGCAGGGGAGGAGGGACCAGGCTATGGGGGTGTACCTCAGGCTCCCCCTCCTTCCCTGGTCTCCTTTTATACCCCCCCAGGGTAAGGGTGCCAATTCCTGGACAGAGGAGAGGGAACCCCTCACCAGAGCTGGCCATGGGCTGAGGAAGACTGAAACTCTCCCTACTCCACAGTCCCTCCCCTGTCCCTCCCCTGTCCCCTACAGTAGAGCCACAAACCTAGCAGGTCAGCTCTAGAGGGTCTCAGGGGCGTAGGCATCCCTCTGAGTCAGGCTACACATTTAAGGAAAAGAATCCTGCTGCTTTGTCCACATGAGGCTACACTCCATGGAGCAGAGTTACACGGACACGACTGGACACAGCAAATGCGGGCCACATGTCTCCAAACTTGTGTCTGGATGCCAGACCTTCCTACTAGAACACCAGGAATTCATTGTTTTCATAAATCTTGTCATCATTCCACCAAAAGTACAATTAGCCTGCAAAAAGGTCAGTGTTAAAAGCATCAATTTGTTGAATGTAAACATATACATTATGTCATCATTTTATAACTGTGTCTGACATGTCTTCATTTTCTAATATACAAAGAACCTCAAGCAACCACAGGCTCTTCGCTGCTCTTGACTTCTGAGGCCTTGCTCTGCTCTATAGACGGGGGAAACCGAGGCCCAGAGAAGAAAGGTCCCATTATGGAAATCACTCATCAGGTGGTCAAGCTGATTAGAACCAGAGCTCTGAGGACTCCTGACTGTTCACCTCTTCATCCAGAGAGGGAGTTCTTTTCAATATAAGTTAGATCATGTTATTCTCTGACTTCAATACACTTCTACCACAATCCAAACTCCTCTCCTCAGTCAAGAAGGCCCTGCCTCTTCCCATGCACCCCCTCCTGTTAGCCATGAAGTTTCAGCCACATTAGCTTCCTTTATGACTTCAGGCACAATAAGTTCCTTCCAACCTCAGGGCCTTTGCACATGCTGTATGTTCCCTGCCTGGTGTGTTCTCCCCCTTGTCTTCCCATGGCTTCCTCCTCCCTGCACTGTCACTAATTCCCCACTCCAGCGAGCCCTTCTCTGGCTGCCTTTTTGAAAGTCTCTTTCCACCAGGCCGTTACTATTCACTATTTTGTTTTCTTTTCACCAGAGCACTCATTGCTGTCTAAAATTAGCTTACTCGTGTGGTTTCACATTCTTTTCACCTAGAAGATGGGCTCAATAAGAGCAAGACTGTGTCTTTGTCACTTCCAGATCCCCAAGGCCAACTTGCTAAGTAGATCATCCAGAGCCCGTAGCTAATAAGTGGCCTAGCTGTGATCGAAATCTATGTTAACAATCACTATACTTCTTGCCTGTCATTCTAATAATGAACTAATTGATAAGTCATTCCATCCAGCTCAATAGAGTTCTACAGTGTGAGAGGATGGAGAGAAGTTTCTACCTAGGTACCTGGAAAGATTGCCCCAACATCTACTCTTGAATACCATCCTTTACTGAGGACAGGTCTCCTATGTTGGGCTGAGCCAATAGGCAGGGGTGAGTGGAAATGTTGGGGTGAGGCCCCTGGGGGGTCTGAAAATCCCAGTGGGACAGGCATGGTCCTGGGGGAGGATGGTCCCATACAGATGGGCTTTGCTTACAGAGGGGAGGGGCTCCAGTAGCATGAGGGCATGAGACTCTTCAGGAGACACCTGGGGAGAAAAGCCTGACGTCTGGGAACAGGAAGGGCACCTCACTCCTCCACCAGGCACTAAATGGCTTACCAATCCCAGGAAGTTAAAGAAATAATCTCAAAACCCAGATTGCCAGGGGAGGAGAATGAGGATAACGACCCCCTTGGAGGCTCCCTCAGGCACCTGAAGTGCACGTGTGGCCCAAATGAGCACGTGCCATGTTTCTACCAGGAGCCTTGAGACTGGCACCAGGGGGCTGAGAAAGTACCCAGTGCTCAGGAGGGACTGTGGGTCTATATAGGTGTACCAAGGCCCATTGCCTCTGGCTGCTCCAGACCAGGAAATCCAGTTAGCATCAGGTTGGTTCTGCTCCTAGCAAGCTCATTTGTCAGAGCAGATCTGCACTCCATGGGGTTTTCAATGGCTGTGATCTTAGAGAAATAGAACACCAGGCCTTTCTTCCACAGTACCCCTGGGTGAGTCTGGACCTCCAAGCGTTTGGTTAATAGTCAAATTCTTAACCACTTGCACTAGTTCTAAACTGTTACCTCGCTTTGTGTGCCAAGGTGAGGAACAGGCTAGAAGGCAGGCTGAGCACCTGGGAGGAAGTCAGGTCCATGCAATTAGTGGCCTTTCCGGAGGATGGGGTGGAGACTGCGCAGGAGCGTAGGCCCTACTCTTATGGGTGGGGTTCAAGGCAGCTGCATTTTTAAGGCAATTTAGAGGGAGCTTGGGAGTAGCCAATTTCTACTTTTCTCTTTAGTTCATTATAGTTTCTTTGTGCTGTTGATTCTGTGAGCTCTTAAGGAGGGATAGAGGAGGGGAGAAAGAGGAGGGGAGAAAGAGGAGGGGAGGAGACAGATAGAGATTATTTTAAAAGCCACACAAACACTATCTCCTGGGTTTTGGACCGCTCCCTGGGGTGGATGGATGGAGGTCCCGGGTGGTGCAGCCCGGCTGGGAGCTGCCTGAAGTCACTCAGGACTGCCAGCAGGAGAGGCTTTAGAGCATGTTGCCAAATATTCAGCAACCAAACCCCCTGGGGGCACCTTGAGTGGCAAACAAAGAAATCTGCTAAAAGAAGCTCCGGGCTTCCTCTCCCGCTGGGAGCATGTAGGCTGGCAGTTGGCACACTTCTTGGAGGAGGTTCCCTGATAACCTCCCACCCTTACCCTCCTCCCTCACCTCGGCCTGAGCACCTTCCTCCCAGGAAGTCAAGATTCAACACGTGGTCCCAGAGCAGGGTCTGTGCAGCTGCTGCACGGCACAGCCCAGAGTCTGCGCTGCCCAGAAATGCTTAGTCACGGTCCAGAAAGGGACAATGTCCTTCCCACGCTCCCCCATGCACATCTGTCCCTCTGTAAAGGAGTGCTGAAGGAGCAGGACGTGTGTGTGTGATGAACTGGTCTAGGATCCCCAACACAGAGGGTGAACTTTAGTTCCTGACTCTTTCCTCCTCTTGAGGCCAACCTCAACCTGTCACCCCAAGTCATGGCACTAGCTTTGTCCCCAGTCTCAGGAATTAGGACATCTCTTTTGATCACTGGAGGTACAAAGCACAGAGAGCACCAGCCTGCTGCTGGTCACACAGCGATGGTAAGACCATCTATGTATCCGGGCATGCAGCAGTCTCCCTGTCAGCCCCCTGCAGCCCTGGGATCCCTAGCCCCAATTCCAGCTCTAGACATTCCACAGGTCTCACTCTTTCATATCAGGTGTTCACTTGCTCTGCAAACACTCTCTGGAGGTCAAGTGTGCACCACACACCATACCTAGGCCTTCAGAGACCATTCCCACAAAGCCCCCTCCTCTGAGTCGCTTCTCCCTGCAGGGTCTGTCTGTGGGGGAGTGTGGTAACCAGCAGAATGCTGAGCTCCCAGCAAGACAGCCAGAGAAATGAAAGGCAGCAACACACAGTCCAGCACGGGGCCTGCTGGGAAGCCTGTGGAGAACAGCCTGAATCTCTGTACCAGCCACACTGCAGGGCCGCATGAACAGCTGTGGCCTGTGCCAGGCAGATTTCAGCACAAGGACGTCAAATCCCTAGATATGAGGCCAGCCTCATGACGGATCACATTGCACAGACCACAGGCTGTGACGCCCCCACACCTGCACCCACCTCCCCCAACAGAATGCCTCCTGCTACCAGCCCAGTGAAGACTCCTCGTACGCCATCCAGGGCACAGGATGGCAGTCGGCATCTCCCACACACTGATGCACTCGAAGTCATTCCACTGCAAATCCAAACCAAGCTAGTGAACTTGAAGTGGCCCCACATGTGTCAGAGTAGATCTGTGCTCCATGGATTTCCAGAGGCCGGATTTTCAGAAGTAGACCTCCAGGTCTTTCTTTCAAGCCACATATGGGCTGGCTCAGACCTCCTGCCTTTTTGGTTAGCAGCCAAGGGTGTTAATAGTTTGCACCACCACCCAGAGCTCAGGCACTCCATTACTACAATGCCAAAAAGCAAGTATCCAGACTGGACTTCCCAAACTTTAATGTGCAGACAGATCACATGGTTGGCTTGTTGCAGATTAAGGCAGATTCTAAGTTCTTGAATTTGGAGTAGAGTTCAAGAATTTCTACCTCTAACAAATCTCTTCCAATGCTACTGGTCACTTCCAGTCCCTAAGAACAGTGATTACCCCAACTTTTTGTCATGATAGAAATCTTTTCCAGAACCCAGGTAACAACTCAGACTGATGAAATCATCATCTTTGGGAGCAGGACTAGGATGTGCAGCTTTTAAAGGCGATTCCAGTGAGGAGACACTGCTGTCCTAGTGTCATTTGGGGCTGGAGGATGGATTGCACTGTTGAGGCAGCGCATATCTGGAGTTTACTGACACAGTTTGAACTGGGCTGGCTACCAAAAGGTTGGTAATTCAAGTCCATCCTGAAGCTCGGCAGAAGAAAAGGCCTGGTATTATTATAGACAAGAAAACCCTATGAAGCAGTTCGACGCAGGAACAAGTAAGGTCACTGTAAGTCAGAATCAATTCCACAGCGAAAAACAACAGTGATAGATTGAGTTGTGTCTCCGAAAAAGATACGTCCAACTCCCCAGGATCCACAAACACATTGATACCATGCGGGGAAAGGCCTCCTGATCTACTCTGTAAAATCATGGAGCAGTTCTTCTCTGTAACCCATGGGGGTGGCCTTGAGTCCTCACCAAATCTATAGCAATGAGGTTGGCTTTGTAGGTGTGGGCATGTCAGGAGCTGTCCTGAATGCTGGAGTAACAGTGAACAGTCCTACCCTCTTGGATTTTTACAGTCAAGAGGACAGATGGATGGTAAACAAGTAGCCAAATCAGAAAATGAGATTAAGTGCAGAAATTAAGTCCTTAGAAGAAGTCTAGGGAAAAGCCATTAGGGAAATAAGCAGTAATGAGAGAGAGAGAAGGAGATAGAGGGAGAGGGAGGGAGGGAGAGAGATGAGAGAGACGAAGAGAGAGAGAGAGAGACAGAGAGAGACAGAGGGACAGAGAGAGAGAGACAGAGAGAGAACGGGAAAGTCCACCTCAGAATGTAGAATCGGAGAAAGCTGGGACATTGGGGCTGAAAGCTGAAGGCTGGGGAAGACCTAGTCATGCAAGGAGCCAGGGAGGGGCACTGCAGCAGAGGACCCACTGCAGAGGTGAGACATGAAGGGGCGTGTCAGAGGGCCCCGGAGAGCCTGTCCCTTCTGGCATCTCAGCCTTAGCCTGGTTGAGACAGAGAGTTGGCCTGTAGCCTCCACTCTAGAACTCTAGAGAAAGGGAAGTGGAGGGATTTGTTCTCAAAGTTACCACAGGAAGAAGAACTCCCAGCATCACTGGGAGGCAGACCCAGGTCCTGTGTAGAGACAGGGGTGAGGGGAAGAAGGGCTGGAGAGTATACGGGACAAGGACCAGCCGCCTACCTCTGGCCGAGAGCTTCTTGGTGTTGATGATCTTGGCAGCATATTCCTGGCCAGCCAGCACCTTCACACACCTGCGTACCACCGAGAAGGCGCCCCTGGGACAGAGAAGACGGAGAAGGTGAGGAGGGACCAAGAGCATCTTCTCCAGGAGATGCCATAATTCACACAGCTGCTCCCTGCTAGGAGAGCTCCCTCACGGCCACTCACACTTGAGCTCGAGGAATGCTGGGATCTGACTTGAGAAAGACCCAGAAGAACCACTGGCAGTGGTAGACCCGTGGCCTCTTACAAGACAAGCCTTCCAGAACCATCACAAACTTGCTCACCACGCTCTAAAACATTAGAATTGCTCAATGTTACAATCACAGTCTGTGGTTTGAAAGTTTTTAATTTTTTACTTTCAGAGTAGGTAACACATGGGCATGATTCAAGATCCAGAAGTAGACATGGTGAAGACTCCCCCCTGACCCAGCACCCCTGGCTTCAAGCTCCCCTCCTCAGAGACAGCCCTGCTACCAGTCCTATTCACAGATATTCTTACCCCCCCCACCCAAATGGCACTGGCTGCTGTACCTTCCTTCCTTCAGTAAAGCATTTACTTTGGGAAGCCTTCTCCCAAAGATCTCATCACTTAGTATTTCATTGTATGTTTAAAAAAGAAATAAAATAAACTTGCCACCATTGAGTTCATTCCAGTTCATATTGACCTTCTGTTGGGTTTCTGAAGCTGCTCATAATTCTCCCTTGATTTAATGGTACAGTGGCCGTATAATTTACCAACTCAATCCCATTGCCATCAAGTCAATTCAGACTCACAGTGTCCCTGCAGAACACACTGGCGGTGCCATCCGGCTTCCCAGGCCTGGAACACACTGGCGGTGCCATCCGGCTTCCCAGGCCTGGAACACACTGGCGGTGCCATCCAGCTTCCCAGGCCGGGAACCTCTAAGGGGCAGACTGCTTTGCCTTTCTTCCAAGAAGCACCTGGTGTGTCCAAAACACCCACCTTTTTAAAATTAGCATCTGGATTCTTTATAAATAAATTCTAGAAGCCATGAGGGTTTCTACAATTTACCTCAACTCAAGTCATTGTTGTCAAGTTAGAACCGACTCATAGCTGACCCTCAGGCAGGTTTTCCAAGTCTGTAAATCTCATGGAAGGAGATTGCTCATCGTTCTCCCAGGTAGCAGCTGGTGGATTCGAACTGCCTGCCTTTAGTCCTTACCCTCTACGTCACCAGAACGCCCTATAACTTGCCTAGTAACCCTTTGTTTTTGCATGCCATTGAGTTGGAACCAAGTTGTAGATGACCTTCTAGTAGGTTTTCAGAGGCAGAAAATTGCACAGGAGGAGACTGCCCATCCTTCTTCCATGGAGCAGTTAGTAGGTTTAAACCACATTAAGTCATCTCTTAAAATGAACAATTAACCCAGAACAAAATCTATTGCAGTTCAAGTCACTTCAACTCAGGACAGCCCTATTGAATAAATAGACTTATCTCCAAAGAATTTTCAAGACTATAAGTCTTTGTGGAAGCAGACGGCCTCACCTTTCCCCCTCGGTGTATTCTAACTGCCACCTTTCGGTGAGCAGCAAAGCTGTGCCCCCAGGACTCCTTTGCTAGGCAATTAGATTAGTCCAACCTCACTCTATAGACATCATTTCCCATGTGTGTCTCTATCTGTGGGATAAATTTCTAGACTTTGGCTGTCTGTTTTTCGCAAAGTTAGGCAATGTTGAACAGATATTAAGAGATTGTCCATCTTAGAGGTTGCACCCACTTTCTAAACCACTCTTAAGTGCGATGGCGTGCTGTTTCCTCCACTCTTATTAACATAATATGCTATCAGACCTTTTATCCTTGCTAGAGAGAAGGTGAAAGTGGAAGCTCAGTGAAGATTTAATTTCTAATCCTCCTATTAAGAGTAAGGCTAAGTACCTTTTCAGATGGTTAAGAGTCTTCTGAAATTTTACCCTTGAAGTACTAGCATTTGCAACAGATCTTGGAGTGACGTCTGTGAACTTAAATGCTGATGGGAGAGACTTACTGTTGCCATAAGGAATGTGGTCCACTTGCCAGATTATTTTATTTGCCAAGAGGATCCAGAAACATGAATGTTTATGTGAACTATCCCAATTTTTAAATGTTTTTAGGCGTGATAGAGTCAGTTTCGACTCATAGCAACCTTATGCCAACAGAATGAATCCCTGTCTGATTCTGAGTTATGCTTGTCATCTCTGTGTTTAAGCCATTGGTGCAGAAACTGTCAGTGTGTCTGGTTGAGGGCCTTCCATTCCTTCACTGACCCTTCACTTTTCCAAGCATGATGTCCTTTCCTTGCCTTTAAGGAACTCTGGCTGCATTTCTTTTTCTCTCCCCAATGCCATTTTTACTTATTAATTGTTGCACATTTTCTCCCCCCTTCCTTCCCTCTCTCGTAGCCCACCCCACAATGCACCCCTTTTCCCAGATTCTCATAAATATAATGCATAATCACATATTTCTTTCAAACAGTTCTTCTCTTGATCTGTTCTAATGCAGTGTTCCTTATTTATCCACTCTTTCTTCTTTCCTTCCCCAATCCCTCCATGTCTGTCCTATTTTATAAAGGTGGTGTTATGCAGTATTTATCCTTTTGTGACTGAGATATTTCACTTAGCATGATGTCCCCAAGTCTCCCCCATGTTGTGTAATGTTTTATTACTTCATTGTTTTTCAGTGCTGTGCGATATTCCATTGTGTGGATGTACCATCGTTTTCTATCCATTTGTTTATGGCTGCCCTTCTACCAAGATAGATTTGTTCCATTTACTTTCAACCTATGGTATATTAAAAATTCTTTGCCAGTACTACAATTATTCTTCAGTCACCTTTATCCATTGTCCCACTCTCACAGGCATATGAAGCAATAGAAAATACCATGACTTGAGTCAGGCACACCTGACCCAAGTCTTTAAAGTGACATCCTTGCTCTTTGGTCCTTGACAGCAGATTATTGTTGTCATTGAGTCAAGTATGACTAATAATGACTCCATGAACAACAGATCCAAACCTTGTCCTATCTTGTGCCACCTTCATCATCTCTGACACACTTGAGCCCATTGCTGCAGTCATTGTGTTAGTTCATCTCATCAAGGATCTTCCTTTCCAAGCATGTGGTCCCTCTCTAAGGAATATTCCCTCCTAACAACATGCCCAAAGTATGTGAGATGAAGCTTTGTCATCCTTGCTATCAAGGAACATTCTGGCTGTACTTTCTCCAAAACATATCTGCTTATTCTTTTGATAGCCCATAGGATATTGGCAGCAGATAATATCAATGGAATTGTTTGATTTCTTGACTGCCGCTGGTTTACAAATAAATATTAACTATAGATCTAAGTAAAATTAAATTCTTGACAACTTCAATCTTCTCTCCATTTGCAATAATGTTGCTTGTTGGTCCAGTTGAGGATTTTTGTTTTCTTGATGTTTAGGTGTGTAATCTCTCAGGAGTGTTTCAAGTATTTTTCTCTTTCAGCAACCAAAGTGGTGTGATCTGCATGATACAAGTTGTTGGTGAGTCTTCTTTCAGTCCTGATGCTACATTCTTCTTCGTATAGTGCATCATTTCAAATTATTTGTACAACAGATTAAATAGGTACGGTGAAAGGGTACAACCTTGATACACACCTTTCCTTACTTTAAGCCACGTAATATCCCTTTTTTCAGATTCTTGATCTAATATACAGGTTCAGCATGAGCACAATATAAGTATTCTTGAATTCTCATTCTTCTCAGTGTTAGCCATCATATATTATGGTCTGTAGAGACAATACAGCCTGAAATGAGGCTACTGGCAAAAAATAAGGCCCCCAGAAATTGAAGTGATACTAAATGATATGTTTCAAATAACAGATGCAGCCCTGGATTTGCTCACCAGTTTAGGCCAATGCTTTCAGGACTGTGAGGCTGTCTTCCTTCTGTACCATCTGGTCCTTGGTCATATGTTGCTTACTAAAATGATTCCATGTCAATCATTTCTTTTTGATAAAGTAAGTCTGAGTATTTCTTCCATCTTCCTTTGATGCTTCTTGCATCATTCAACATTTTGCCCATAGAATGCTTTAGTATTGCAACTCAAAGCTCAACTTTTTAAATTTTAAAATTCTTTAAGCTTGATAAATGCCAAGGGTGGTTTTCCTTTTTTATTTCTAACTCTAGGTTTTCACACATCTCATTATACTATTTCTCTTTGTCTTCTTTAAAATATCTCACATGCACTCTTTGCCACTGAGGCAGAAGCCCTGACTCATATCTGACCCTCAGGCGCATTTTCAGAGGCTGTAAACACATGGGAGGAGATTGCCCTTTTTTCTCCCACAGAACAATTGGTGGATTCAAATCACCGCCAATTACAGTGCCACTCCTTACCACTAGTCCACCAGAGCTCCCTACGGACCCTTTAATGCAGAAAAATTTAAACATGATACCAGGCCAAGTAAAACTTGTCTGAGGACCAGATGAATTCCAAACATAGTTTTGTATACTTTATCGCAGAAGTCTTATGGGGCCCTGATATCTTGATAGTTAAAGCTTTCCACGGCTAACTAAAGGTCTGACGGTTGGAACTAGTCTATCTAAAGGTGTGACTGTTTCCTCCTCCCGTGAGCTATGTCAGATGTGACAGTCAGCTTCCATAAAGGTGTACAGCCTTGGAAGGGCTGTGGGGCAGCTCTACTCTGTCCTCTAGGGTCACGGTGAGTCAGAACCACACGAGTCAATGGCGGTAAGGTTGGTTTTTGGTATCACGAAGGTCATGTCCTTTCACCCACAGAAGAGTTCCTGAGGGACCCAACACCAATCATACTTAACACCCTGCTCACTCACTCTCCTGCTTTGTCGTCGTGTCAGTTCTGACTCATGATGACCCTGTGTGTGCAGGTTTTCAAGGTTAAGACCTTTTAGAAGCAGGTTGACAGGCTTGTTTTCTGAGGCCTTTTTGGGTGCGTTTAGCTATTTGCCGTTTGGGCTACTCAGGAACTTATGGTGTAAGCCCAACTGGGGTAGGGCATCACTTCCCTATAGGGAACGTTGGTGGTTTAAGGCCAATAGCAGCTCTGTTGGTGAAAGGTGAGGGAGTCTCCTCCCCTAAAAGTGTGTAGCCTCAGACCTGAGCAAAGGTAGGAACTGACTCAGGGGCAGCGGGTTGTTTTATTATTATTATTATTATTATTATTACTATTAAAAACCACATATGTTCATGCTATTGTTGTTATATGCCATCGAGTTTCTTGCGACTCATAGCCACCCTATGTACAATAGCCCTAAACCCTGCTATATCCTGTGCTAACCTCACTGTCTCTGATACACCTACTCCTATTACCCCAATCACTGAATCAATCCACCTCATCAAGGATCTTCCTCTCTTGTGCTGTCCCTCCATCCTTCCAAACATGATGTCCCTTTCCAAAGACTGGTTCCTCCTTGCAACAGGCTCAGAGTATGTCAGGCGAATCTTCAGAATCCTTACCTCCAAGGAACAGCCTGGTTTCACCCTCTCTAGGACAAATCTGTTTGTTCTCCTAGCAGTCCATGGTATACTCAACACGCTTCTCCAGCACCACAGCTCAAAGGCATCAATTCTCTTTCTATTATCCCAAGTCACTGTCCAGCTCTCCAATGCATAGCATGCAATTGTGAGGACTATGGCCTAGATCAGGCGCACCTTAGTCTCCAGCCTGCAAATCTCCTGAGCATGCGTCCCAGCTTTAATGTGCCTTAGAGCCATCTGAGCACCTTGCTGCACTGCAGATTCTGATTCCTGGGATGCGGAGAGTAGCCCAGGAATGCAAGCTCCCGTGTAGCTCAGCGTAAACTGCTCAGGGCTACACAACAAGCCGTGGGCAGAACTGGTCTGGAACTCAGATGGCGGAGTTCATTTCCAACTGGCCACACTCCATCTTATCCTCCTAATTTTGATCCCCACCCTAAGCTTACAGGTTGGCCCACGCCACAGGGATCAAGATGACAGGAGCAGGGAAGGAAGACACTGACGGGGGAAGGCTGCAGACTGGCTCTGACACACTCCTGGGTGTGATACCACCACCTTCGTGTCTGGGAAGCATGAAGAGAGCAGCCAGGAAAGTAAAGAGAAGGGTAAGAAAGAGGGATCTGGGAAGGGGATCCCCCACAGGATGCAGGGTCTAGCCTTGCGAGCTATTGAGTCAGTTCCAACTCAGAACGACCCCGTGTGACAGAGAAGTGCCCCGCATGGTTTCCCAGACCATAATCACTAAAGGAGTAGACTGCCGGGTTTCCCCTCTCTCAGAGACACTGGTGGATTTGAATCCTCAACCTTCCTATTAGCAGCCAAATGCCTAACAATTACACCACCAGGGCTGATTAGATAGGAGACTCCGGGCCAGGAAACACGACCCACCAGGAAGGTGAAGACAGCGGCCTTCACATTAGCACTGTCTTCAGGGATTCTTTCAGAACCAGTGAGCTTAGTCCTGCCTTGTCAGCCTCCCGGGGAGTTTCTGCTAGACTCTGCCTCGACTGGGAAGCAGGCTTGATGGGCTGCCCCTTGGGGCCGTATTCTGGATGGTTCAGAAAGCCTCATAAACCCAAATTCTGCCAAGGAGCCAAGAGCCTCATCTCTAAACAAGAGACACCATACTGGCTGAACTTCCACCTGAAAATGCAGGGCTGAGCTTTCGTGAAAAGCAGAGCTTCTTAGCTAAGGCCCCATGCCAGGTTTCCCTAAACCCTAGGTGACAGCCATGCATCAGTCATTTTTCTCCCAACTGGGACGCATAGCTTTTATCGGATTCTCAAATGGGTGAATTGACCCAAGTCTATTCAGACGTGTTAATCCAGAGGGTCTCAGCCCCTCACATCCCCAAAAGCCTTTCTCCCTCCCTCCACATGCACCTGAGCACCTTCTTGCTTTCAAAGCACCCTTACAATGTGGAAATGGTGAGGTCCCATCTAGCAGATGGGGAAACTGTGGCTTTGAATGAGCAGGTTACCACTACTGAGGCTGAGAACAGAGTCCACGTCATTCACACTGTTTCTTCTGACTTTCCCAAAGAGAGGACAGTGCACACTCAAGAACACATTGAGTCTCATCCCAGTTAGTCCCAAACCAACTGTGTGGCACTCAATAGAGCACTTTGACTCTCTATTTTGACTCACGTAACACAGAAACAACACAGCTCAGTGTTGCCTCCTAGAAAATACAGGCGACAATAGCATCCACCTCCTGGGTTTGTTGGGGAGATTCAATACGGTGATGCAGATAGGACACTGGACACAGTGTCAGGCACCTAGTCTAAGCATAAGAGGATATGGGGGAGTGGCGGGGGGGGGGAGTGGGCTTGGATGAGGTGAGGAAAAGCTAGGTCAGGGAGCCCTTCTTTCTCCCTGAGAAATCTCAGATTGCGTCACTGACCCAGCCTCCACACACAAGGGGAAAAGCTCAATACTGCTGCCCTGGGTGGTGGGGATGGGGAGAGATGGGTGAGGATGGCTGGAGTGGGTGCAGTGAAGCCTGCAACTCTAACTTCCGCTCTCTTTTTATCTTCTATTTTAAAAAGGCATATTTCTGCATGCTTGTCCTGCATGAGCGAGTAGCCACAACCCAGCATCCTTGGCAAAGAGAAGCATCAGCCCACTCCCCTTGTGGCCCTGAGCTGAGCAGGTGGTCAGCAGGTGGGTGGGCGGCGGAAGCCTGGGAACAGGACAGGGTGGGACAGGCAAGGAGGCCATGTGGGGAGGACACAGGTGGGAGGAAGTAGCCCAGGGTCACTGGGAAGCTGGGGAGAGTTCTGGTGTGTGAGTCCTTTGTGGGTGGGGAATGTCTGTGGGCAGGTGCTGGGGACGTCCCTTGGTGCAAGAGCAGAGGCCTTGTGTATCTGGTCATAGACGTGTCAGCTGCCTCTTAATGCCCTTGAGTATGTGACACTGAGACTCTGGGGGTAACAAAGCACATGTGTTATTTTGGGTTGCAAGTATATATCCACATGAGCGAAAGGGTTGCAGAATTTGGCCAACGAGAGGCATGTGTAGGACAGACAGACAATGGAGGCAGCGTATTTAGGGTCTGGGCCCTGCTAGATGGCCTGGGCAGGGATCTGCCTCAGTGTGGGCCTCGGTGTCTCGATCTGCAACGTGGGGCAAGAGGAATGAAGTGTTCAGAGGCTTTTCTAGCCCCACTCTTTGCTATCAGTGCTGTCAGCTAGAAATTCTGTCAAAGTGGAAACACTCTCTGTTTTGCCCAGCGTGGCAGCAACTAGCCACAGGGGGTTTTTTAAATCAACAAAACAATTGCCTTTCGGCGAATTCTACTACACAGAACTCTCACATGTCATGAAATAGAGTTATTCCATAGGTTTATCACGGGAGTGACTTTTCAACAGCAAATCACTAGCCTTTCTTCCTTTATGTGGATTTGAACTGCCAACCTTTTAACTAGTAGGTGAGTGCCTAACCACTTGCACCACTCCACACATGCCTGTAATCCACTGCCTTCAAGTTGATTCTGACTCATGGTGACCCTCCACTGGGTTTCTGAGGCTACAAATCTTAATGGGAAGTGCCTATTTTAGCTTTCTCCTGCTGAACAGCTGGTGGATTCGAACCAGTGACCTTTCAGTTAGAGCTTGGCATGTTGGACACTACATCACAGGCCCTCCTTACGAGGACAGTATAGCCCTCCATGGGGGCTAGTAGGACCGGAGAGCTGAATGATCTTACCTTATTTTATTTCCTTTTAAACAATATTTTCCCTTATTTTATTTCCTGTTAAACAGTATTTCCTTGATATACAAAGGAGCAATCACTCCTACATCAGACTGTCTGGCATTTAGATCCTGGTCCAATAACTTACAAGTAACCCCCAGGAAGCTTGTTTCCTCACCTATAAAATATGGATAGTAATGGTCCCCACCTGGGCCAATTGTTTCAGAATTCGATAAGATAATAAAGGATGCAACGGGCTCAGCACAGTCCCAGGACTATAGTAATTGCTCAAGAAATGGTGTCTTTTACTAGAATCCTTTATCTATGCCGTGATGTGAACAGCTAACATTATCAACAACAAAATGGCCCTGGTTTGCCAAACTCAGGGAAGAAGCAAGCCAGGTGGGGGGGCCACAGTGAGGAGAGAAAGGGCTGCTCCCCACTGAGCAGCCTGCCGCTGGGCTGAGAGGAGCCTGAGTGGGAGCATGGGAGCATAGCAGGCCGAGGCAGAAATGCAGGGCGCAGAGCGCCAGCCAGCCGGAGAGGCCAGGGTGATAGTCGGCCCAGGTGGCTGAGAATGTGGGAACGTGCAAATGGGCCGTAAAAAGCACGATTCACACTGGGAAATGACTTTCTGGCTGCCTGGAGTCGCTAGCTGTCAGATCTCAGGGGGCCGCTGTCCTCTCTGGCCTTGCACACGCCAGGGCTCTGACTTCGAAGGCTTGAGCAGCACCTGGAGCTCTGGATGGACACTCCGAGGCCTGGAGCTTGCTGTCCTGGGCGAAGGTGTCCCTAAGGATATGGCAGGTGTGGCACACGCCCTGGACGTCACTTGAGGGGCACCAAGGAGTAGTTTCCCTTCACCATTGCAATTTCCACCGCCAGCTGTGAGAGATCATTCTGCAATTTAAAACCAATTGCCATAGATGCTATTTTCTTTAGGACTCTGCTTCTGGGTCCCAGTTTCCCCATTTGAAAGATGGCATGGGAGGCCTTGCCCCATTTCCACTCGGTGCTGTGCAAAGATGGGAAAGGATTCTCGCTCCCAGACCTGTTATGCACAAACCACCTTTCCTCTGCTCAGCAGAACCTCTTCACCTTGACCCTGAACTGCACAGAGCCCAGGAGGGCAAGTGTCCCTTCGGGTGCCAGGAGGCAGCGCACAGTTTAGCGGGCATTTCGGAGCCTTCTACAGGCTCACTGGGCTCCCTCCCCTCGATGGGGATCTGATGTTCCAGAGTTCCCAGTCTTTAGGGTCTTCCTTCCACTGGCTGTTTCTCAACACACCCAGATTTTTCTTGTTCTGGAGAAATAAAAATGTCCTCCCCAACCAAGAACCTTTCTTTCCACCCAGCAGCCTGGGCTGCTTTCTCTCTCCCTCCCTCCCTCCTCTTTTGCTGCCAAACTTCTAGAACAAGTGTCCGACATCCGCTGCCTCCTCTTCCCACCTCCCACGCTCCGTGAACCCACTACAATCTGGCTCACGCCCCCAGGGGCTCCACGTAACTGCTTGTGCTTGCTCCCCCACTCCCTGGACCCAACCCGCCTTGCCAGCCCTCAGAGGTTGGTTTGGCCCTACTGGCCACCCAGCCTTGAGGTGCAGGCTCCCTTTAGTTTCTGGGTCACAGGGCCCTCCCTAGCAGCCCCACCTTGCGGGCAGTGCCCTTACTGTCTCACCTTACTCCCTAAACACTGCTGCTCCCTAATCTGCCCATTCACACTCATACCTTGTTTTACTAAAAGTACCCTATCTGGACTAAGGGTGCTTAATTTTCATCATTAGAGAGCTCTGGTGGATTGATTAGTGGTGAGGAGTTGTGTGGCCAACCTAAAGGGATATGGTTTGAATCCACCAGCTGCTCCATAGGAGAAAGATGGACAACCTCCCCTCATACAATTTACTGCCTCTGAAAACCTGCTAGGAGGTTGGCTTTGAGTCCATTCTGACTCAATGGTAACAACAGCCTTAATCAGCCTCACAAAGGAGCCTACGGCTCCAAAATGATCAAGGTCATTCAGCAACTACACTGAAATCTAGACATCTCCACCCCTCCACTCTTTGGAACTCCAGCCTCTCATTTCTAACTACTTATAGACTATTTCCCCCTGATGTTCCATGGCAGACATATCATCGTGAAAGCACAATCTCTTCCCAAACATCACCCACCTGGGATAAGATGTCTAAGCCTTCCATCACTGTGTCCTCTGATTTCAGAAAGTTCTAGACCAAACCTGTTGTTAGGTTACCATAATTCATTAGCATCCAGGTGAGTATGAGATAACTCGGATCCAGGGGGAATGAGTGGTATCCCAAGATTGATGAATGCTGTCTGGTGTCTTAAAGGCTTTCAAGAAGCCATTTAAGGAGCAATGATTTAAAAAATCACTAAATAACTTGGGAAAGAGTGGAAAGTATTATGCTGAGTGAACTAACTCTGTCTCATAAGGATAAATACTGCATAGGACCATTATTGTAAAAAACAGAGGGATAACTAGTAAAACGTGCATGAGGATCCAAGAGGAGAAGAAGTGGGAGGGAACAGAAGGGTGAGGATTGGCAGAGAGTTGCACAATTTGGTGGGTGGAGAGAGAGATGGGGAAAGGAAACAGAAAAGATCTGGCAGGGATCTGGAAAAACAGAGTAATAATAAGCAAGGTTCAATGGTGATTGATATTATAAAACATGATGAATGGGAATGATTGAAACCCAATGTGAATGAAGGATGATGTGAAACACAATGTATACAAACTTTGTATGCAAAGCAAATTAAAAAAAAAAAAAAAGAAGCCATCCACCATCCAAGACACAAGAATTGATCTCTGTTCTCATGAGCGCACAGAGGAAGAAGTCCCAGGTGTCATAGAAGGAACGGGACTGTGTATTTAATGGTTTCCATTAACTGCTGCTTCTTTAACCAGAAGATCTAGAAAATTTCTGGCTACTAGAATTCAATGCTTTGATCAAGAAATCTATAGATGAATATTCATCAAAAATGCAGAGAAAGGAATAGAATTTCAAATTCTTATAGAATCCAGACATACTGAACCTAAGCTGGGGTTAGAAGAATCCTTAAATCAGTCACTTGAGAAAACCTTCAAACTATGAGCAGAAATTATTCCCTGAAGCCATCTCTAAAGTAAATAAGTGTTTACTTAAATCCATAAAGAATGTCTACCATGTTCATATCCATATGAGACCAAATTGTTAAAGAAGTTCTAAAGCACAGATTAGAAGTTTAGTGGGCAGTGAGTCTAAGCCAATAGTGGCAGAGAAACAGAGACAGTAAAAATGGTGACACAGCCATGAAAGAAGCAAAGAACGCAGCCAATACTATTGAAATGTACATATTGGAATTGATGAATTGCATATATTCTGTTGTATGAATTTTTAACACAATTTTTTTTTTAAAAAGAAAGTTGGTACTTGAGCAGTTTCACACGATGGGCTGAGTATGGGCCACACATGGCTGCATCAAGCTTGTATGCCAAATAATATTTTATAGTTAAGATTCACTCTCTCCCCAGACCAGTGATGAAAAACCGAGGCTAAGAGAGAAGATGGGCTCAAGGCCTGGAACCCAAGACTCTTGACTGTGGTCAGTTGATCTGGGGGAGCCAGAACGTGGGGTGCACAGATGGGCTCTAGGGTGGGGAGACTGTTAGCACATGAGTGTCCGTATTCTACGTGGTGGGTCGGGTTTTTTTTCTGGAATGTTTGTGTTTTATGTTTACGTTTTATGGTCATAGCTTGTGTGAAATTTTCTGAAGACTCCTAGAGTCTTCAAACAGTTAAAAAGCTGGAGTCAACTGCACTGAAACAGATGAGGGAGTGAATAATTTAAAAGCGATGTATGATAGGGTATTACG
>NW_006399880.1:3194418-3241088 GCF_000299155.1 Elephantulus edwardii | reverse complement strand
ACAATGAATGAATGGAAATCCAAAATCTCTGTAAATGCTCATTAAAATTATTAAAAAAAAAAAAAAGCTGGAGTCAGATTCACTCCGATACAGAAGAAAGACTGTTCAGGATATTTCTACAACACCCACACTTATGTACTCTATGCAAGTCCCTTCACCAGCTTGGACCTCAGCTTCCCCATCTATGAAACAATTGTTGGACCTGATCAAATCGTTCAAGCTCTCTTTATGCCATTTGTTAAAGCAACCATGCTCTTTCTTTAAGACAAGCAAAAAAGCAGCTGTACTCATCCCTAAATGGCTAAAAGGAGATAAGAGGTGGGGGCTGAGGAGCCCCCCATGTATGGTTTTCCTCCCTTCCTCCCCAGTTCACCTCAGCAGCTCAATCTAGACCTTGACAACCAACAGGTTTTTACAGGCAGAAAACCGGAGGACTTAGTCGTGAACTCCACTCCCCCTCCTTCCACCGGTGGCTGCAGCCGCCCACTCCCAGGCTCCAGGAGCTGCCGCAGGGACGCAGTGTCTCTGAGCCATCCTGCGTCCCCCAGTCATGCCCCATGCCAACCCAGCAGAAGCCTCGTGGGGGACACAGAAGGCCTGGGAACCGGAAGATTCTGTTTGCTGTAGGGAACATTGAACCAACAGAAGTTCCAACATATTCCTTGTTTTGGCTGTGCATGGGTTTTCTTGAATGGGTGACAAAAAAGGAGAAGGGAAAAAAAGAAAAACATTCACAGCATTTGGAGATGGGGCCAGAGAACAGCAGAGCAGCAGAGATGTGGGGGTGACTTTCTCCCTGGCCTCTGATGGCCGCCTGGTTATCAGAATTTGGGGGCATCCCTGGGTGACACAAACGAGTGCCTCAGAAGACAGGTCTGGTGTTCTGTTCCTGAAGGTCACAGACCTGAAACCCCACCAAGTGCGGTTCTACTCAGCAGTCACGTGGTGCCAGGACGCCATCCACTCCTCAGGCACTGGTGTGGATTTTTCATGTGTGCTGGGGAGAAAGACCCTGAGGGCTGGGAAGGTCAACCATTACAGTGACCAGCTGGATGCACGCAGCCCTCTAGCTAGCCAGCCCTCTGTCCAAATCCCCAGTGCCTCAGCCCTCCCTCTCTTGATTTGGCTTCCAGACCTTCCCAACCTTGCCCACAGCCACCTCCTCCCCACAAGGAGAGAGAGTCACAGATTTTCAGCATTCCTGGTGGGGTCTCATGTCTCTAGAATTGAGCAGAACAGAAAAGACTGGGACCCAGAAGCCTGGGATTGACATCTTGTTCTTGTTAGGTGCCAACTGAGTTGATTCTAACTCATAGGCCGGACTCTTGCCCTATCCTGTGCCATCCTCGCAATCTCCCTATTGGTGCAGTCACTATGTCAATCCTATTTGTTGGGAGTCTTTCTCTTTTTTTTTTCTTGACCTCTGCCTTTCCCAGTCTGATATACCACATAGAAATATACCCCTCAGAGCCTCTGGTTGTGCTGTTCCCACTCTGTAAAACACTGTTCCACCCTGTTCCCTCTGATTAATGCTTATTCAGTCTTTGGCAATCTATGTTACCTCCTTAGGGGAGCCTTCCCTCCTACCCTCTTTACCCAAACTAGTTGCGGTCTCTTTCTCGCTCATAGCTCTGTTTGTGATTGTTAACACTTAATCCAGCTGCATTTAAATAATTCCTGAAGTGATTTAATTAATATCTGCTTGCTCATTAGACTGTGAGCCCCATGAGGGCAGTGACACAGTCGTCTTCATGTGGTGTGTATCGGGCTCAGCTCAGGGCTGGGAATAGAGTAGGTGCTCAGGAAATACTTGTTGAATGAGGCAAGAATCACAGACACGTTTCTCCTTTTTTTACATGACTCCAAGACACTAAGGCCTTCGATTTTTTCCAGCACAGAAGCATGCCACATAATGATCTAGAGCCTGGATAAGGGCATGGAAGTGTGGGACACGTGCTGGGTGGGCCCGGCTCGCTAGCATGAGGGGTTGCCTCCAGTTCTGCAGAGGAGCCCTGAGGAGAATGTACCATGGGCGGCTTACATGCAGGAGAAGGTGGACTGTGGCAACAGGACCAGCACAGAGAGGAGAGAGGTGGATAAAGACAGAGAGGCCCAGAGAGACACACGGAAAGAAAGAGACAGAGAGGGACCCGAGAGCCACATAGAGGCAGACAGAGACTGCAGCACACCCACAAGCTCACCCACACCATACTACCCTGGTAGGCTGGCCTCTTGCTCTCCGCCCTTTCAGGGCCAGTGTGGGTTTATGTGCACAAGCACTTGTGTGCCTGTGAGCATATGTGAGGGTGTGTATGCATGCTTGTGCGTATCCATGCTGACGCCTGGATGAAGGCATTGCTTTCAGGGCTTTGCCCCCACCCCACTGAGAGGGCTGCAGGGTAGGGGGAGGCCTGGGCTAGGGGTGCCAGCCCAGACTGCAGAGGTGCTGGCAGCAGTGGCACTGTGTGCTGGGAGGAGGACTGGCGGGAGGGAGGGAGGCTCTCGGAGTGTCAGTGGATCTCAGCCTGTGTGGGGGCGGCTGAGTGGGGGCGGAGGGCTGCGGCATGCACCAGAACATGTGCGCCTGCCGCTCCGGTGGCTTGGGGGGAGGGAGGAAAGGCTGTCCCTCCCTGGCCCTGCTTCCTTAGGGGCCCACCTCTCACTCCACTTACAACTTTTGGCCCCTAGCTCCACATCTGGTTTTGCCATTGACTCTCCCTGTGACCTTGGGCAGGGTGAGTGAGTGGTGGGGTTCTGGGGTATGCACCTTCCACAGAGTATGGGCCTTCCACAGAGGCAGATTAAGGAGGATAGCAATTCTACTGGGGTCTTTCAGGCACCCACAGAAGTACACCAGCCCCATTGCATAGATGTAAAATAAAGGCACACAGACTATGTGACCCACCCAGGGTGGTCCAGTTAATTAAAGCCAGGATCATGATTAGAAAATGAATTCACAATACCTCCAACTCACAAAGCCACTGACACCTGCCTTTTAAATGAACAAGAGAACAGATGCTCCTCAGTAAAACGCAGCATCTCTGGTTCCTTCTCAATGATACCTCGCCTTCCCTACATGCTGGGGAGACCTGGAGAGTCACACACAAATCACCTGCAAGATGGGTGTGTAAGCCCTACCTGGCTCCCTCAGAGGTGAGCTAATGGATGGCAAAGCACCTCTGAGGCCCAAGAGTGCGGGGTGTCTGTGAACGCTCACCACGGGACTTTAGAGGTGCATTTATGCCCAAGTGTTGTCTCTGTCTGAGATGACATCATCCTGTCCTAACAGCTCTACCAGACCCAGGTTGTCAAATCCATTTTGTAGATAGTCAAGCTCAACTCCCAAGAAGGACCCTATTTACCCAGGACCTTGCACTCTTGTGACAAGGAATACTTCTGGACCCTACTGCCTGTACTGGTCACAACAGAGCCTGGCTCCTGGTAAAGGGGAGCAAAGGGAGCAGGGGCTCAGGGAGAGGGCACCTTTGAGGAGATAGCCTCTGCTTGCTGTCAGTCTCTGAACACCCAGGCCCTCAATGAACTTTCCCTTAGCCCAGCCCTGCCTTCCAGGCAATTTCAAATACCAGTTTCTAGAGAAAAGAGTGGGCTGCATTCTCTCTGGGCTCCCACCATCCTCCCTCTCCTCCCAAGTGAAACCTCCTTCTGAGGCTCTTTCTTAGAGCATCAGCCTGCAGGGTGATTCTCTGTCTGTAGCCTCTCTGGGTTAGAATCTAAACCCTAGAGAGAGCTGCAGGCGGACAGAGCCCTCCTCCTCCACTGCTCCACCTCAGCACAGGCACCTCCTGCCCTGGGCACTCTGGACCTCCCCTGTCCCCAGGGCAGGCAGCATCAGCAATTGCAGACTTCGGGGAGCTCTGCCTGCTGCCCAGGCCCATCCTGGCCCCTGGGAGCTGGTGTCACTGCAGCTGCTACCAAATAGGACTCCTAGGGCTTGGTTTCTGTTGTTTTTCCCTTCCCTGCTCTCATTCCCTGGGAAGGAGAAGGATGGGGATCAAGGGAGGAGGGAATAAGCTAGCCTCTGGGTCTCAGGAGACAATCCCTTGCCAAGTCCTCTTGTTGTTGTCATTCGTCTTCAAGTTAGTCCCAATTGATGGTGACCTCGCAAAACACTGCCTGGCCCCACGCTTCCTCATGATTGGCTGTGGCTTGAACCTTTGTGCTCCTCGAGGGATTCACTGGCTGACTTCTACTAGACTGCTTGATTGTTCTGCCTCTTCTAAGTCTGGAAGCTCCTCTGAACCCCATTCAGCATCACAGCAACAGATCCGTCTCCATGGGCTGCTTGGGAGGCTGCACATGAAGTGCATTGACTAGGAATCGAACCCAGATCTCGTTGCAAACGAAAAGCAAAACTCCTTTGCCATCGAGTTGCTTCTGATTCACAGCTATCCTATAGGACAGAATACATAGGATCCCTGAGGGTTCCTGAGTCTGTAAATCTTTATGAAAGCAGATTGCCCATGGAGCAGCTGGTATGTTCAAACCACCAACCTTTCAGTTAGCAACCCAACAATTAACCCACTGAGCCACCAATGCTCACAAACACCCCAATCCTAGAGTAAGAACCTAAAGTCAAGTTCCTGGTGCATTTGAATATGCCTCCGTGTGAGGGGCAGTGATTTGACCTTGAGTTCAGTAGCACGGGGGGACCCCGGAAGCTTCTGCCCAGGGCCCTGACTCCAGCGCAGACCCACGGGGAGCTGCTCCCATGGGAGGAGGAGAGCACATCTAGATGTCCACAGCCTACTGTGGGCTCCTCGAAGGCCTGGAGTCAGGCCTCACTGGGCAGCCTGCCAAGAATCCCTCGAGAGGCCCTGCCCCTCCTCTGCAGCTGGGCAGCCGGGGCCTGCACAAAGAGTCTGAAGGCTCCCATTTCTCCTTTTCAGGACAGTCCAGTCACCTCTGCCAGTCATCTGAAGAGGAGCTTCTAAAACAGGGGCCCAGCTCCTGGGTGGGGCCATGATATCCCAGTTAGTAGGGACTATGGATCATCCCATTGAAGGATGAAACCCAACAGGCATCTTCTCACACTCCCAGAAGAAGAACCCATGCGGCCCTCCGAGCCTAGACGGGCAGGGTCTGGGCATCCCCCTTTCCCAAGGTGAAGTAAACTGCACACGGAAGGTAAATACCAGGCAGGCTCCACCCTCCCTCCTCAGTGCTACCAGCCTTCAGGAACAGCCATCATGACCAGGAGCAATCCTTCAGCAAAGCCTACTGTGCGCCAAGTCAGATGCTGCAACCTCATACACATCACTTCATTTCACTTAACCCTATACCTCTTTATTTGCTCTCAATTACCAGCACAAGGGAAACAGAGGGCGTAGAGAAATGTGTGGTCTGCCCAGTGCCTTAGAGCTATAACTGACTGGGAAGGTGGACCCAAAGCCTGCCTCTAAGCCAGTGTTCCTCAGGCCGTGCTGGAAGCTGCCCCTAACCATCACACCGGACACTTGGACGGAAGCTGCTGTGCAGAGGTGAATGAATGGCCTCATTAGTGATGTGCCCTGCCTTGTAAACCCAAGTGGTGAGGGCATGGAGACATATCCCCTTTCCTCCACTGAACACATCCTTGACGGCCTTCTCGGTGTCCTGCAAGCTCCTGGCATTGCGTGTAACATTTTTTAGGCTTGTGCTCTTTTCTTGGGAATATGTACTTAGACTCACACCCGATTCCTGGAGGAATATGTGACCTAAAAAAGGTTAAGAGCGCAGATTGTTCTGTCAGGACGGGATCTGCAATTGATTAGACAAGGCCCTGCCACGCCTGCCACCCTCAGTTTTCCTGTGAGGACCAAGCCAAGGCTCCCTCTCCCCTGGAATTCTACCCCTGTCCTGGTCCCTCAAAGAGTCCAGGCAGGCGGAAGGGCTGAGAAGGCTCAGAGAGGATCTGCCCTGCCAGGCCGGCCCCATAGAATCCCGTCCTCAATGATATCCATCTCCTACTGGGGCAAAACATCACTTTTCTTTTCACTTGGAGCGCCTGAGTCACATCTCAACTCCATTTCACTGTACTGTGTGACGCAGTCCTGTAAGAGCCAAGCCTTGACTGGGACCTGGAAGGAGCTCCATCCGGGTCAATCAGCGAATGCCCAGGTTCCATGTGGACACTGGAAACCAGCTGGAGAAGGGCCCCTGACCCAGCCCACAGAGGACCAGGCAACTTCCTTCTGAGCAGCACTAAATATTTTCCTCCTGCGCATCTCTTTCCTGCATAAAAACATACTCAGAAAGGCTGGAAGTCTGCAGACAAGCAGGATCGGGCAACTGCACAGGGGTATGCATTCATTTGAGGGAGCTGGTGTGTGCCTGTCGGGTCATGGTAGCTTGTATGTGTATGTGTGTGAGTGTGTGCACAGGCAGCTTACTTGTACACAGCTACAGCCCTACCTCCCACACATTCACAGACACCAGCATGAGCTCACACATGCCTACAGCAACCACACTCCCACACGAGCCTTCGGGCACAAGCCTCACATATGGGCATGCAGGCACACACCTGCACACTCACGCACGTACACACACACCTTCCTGTGTGCATCCGTACCAGGCCTTACAGGCATGTGCACGGGGAGCCCTCACTGGGATACAGCTGTGCCCAAGTGTTAGATTCACACAAAAATGTGCATCCTTGCACAGATACATATTTGCACACAGCCTAACCTTCCACGCATTTACCTCCTGATTTGCACACCTCCCTGAGCTGCCACCCAAATACATACAAAGTGACGTACATTCACATTTCCACTTTCTGAAAACCAGCCAGGGTACCACTTGTGACATTTGCACGCATACATTTGTGCAAGGCACATTTGCATTTCTGGGCCTGACACATGAAGCACACACTAGCACCTCCTACTGTACACACACATGCACACCTGCACGTATTTTCAGTGTATAAACTGCACCCCAACAGCCAGTTCTTACACAACAGCACACGTCAGCCCCCCTTAATATGCCACTCCAGACCTCACACTGGCACACATCTGCTCACAGGGACCCTTTCTCCAGCATTCCTGCTGCTAAAGCAGGAACCAGCCAGGCCGTTGGAGCACCTTTGCCCACAGGACAAACTCCATCTCCAGGATGCACCGCTGCCCTTGGCCCATCCCAGGATCCTCTACAGACTCAGCTAGGGTTTCCCGGATTGCTTCCCTGACACTCCACAGCCTACCGGGCTATCCCAGGGGGTTCCCTTCCATCCTTGCCCTCCCACCCTTCCCTCCACCACTACTCATCAGAGGGGGAAAGGAGCTGCAGGGCTGAGCAAAATTTGTTTAAGGGGATCATAGATTGCTCACCCTTTATATCACTAACCCTAGTAACAGAAGTGGGCCCCTAACTTGGCTAGTGGCTCCTCCCCTCCTCCCAACACTGGGAAAGCCTGGCCAGTCTCTCCGATATTAACCCCTGCACTACCATGTCCTCACTCCTGTAAGGAACTGGGGAGGTGCTTGTGGGAAGACACTGGCCATTCTGCACAGTCGGTGCAGGTGTAAAGTCAGGAAGGACTACTCAGGAAGTGGGGAACCTTCTGTCACTAAAGGCTTGCAGCCAGATAGCCACCTCATGAGAAATGTGACAAGGAATTCCAGCTCTGGATGCAGCTGACTAGTAAGAACCCTTTCAACCCTGAGTTTCCAAGAGTCCCTGTGTGCCCAGGTCAAACATACGTACAGGTAATGTGTACTGACAGGCACATCAGTCCCTCACCCCGACACACACACACACACACACACACACACACACACACACACTCACACACACACACACAACCACCCAGCTGGCCTCAGCACACGTGTGCACCAGCAAGCCTTCTGTGCAGCCCGGGGCACCCATGCACATGCAAGTGCCCAAGGCATGCACGTGTGCGCTGAGCACTGCAGGCACATGCTCCCCCCTGCGCCCTCCAGGACTCCCTGAGGCGCAACTCACTTTCCCAGTTCCTCGAAGAGCTGGTACTCTTCCGTGAAGCGAGTGCAGGTGATAGTGGCCATCCTGGTGCTGGGCGGGCAGGCGAGCCGGGAGACCGGGACTGGGGCACTGCTGCTCTGCTCCCGGAACCAGGGACCACTCGCCTGCCCGTGCTGCCGAGTGCAAACCGAGAGCCGGCTTGACTGACGAGCCCCGGGCTTCTGAGCAGGGCACTGTGGCTGCTCGCAGCCTCGCGAGCCTTCGTCAGCATCCAGGTCCCCATGGCAACCACCTCCGAAACGCCCTGTTCCCGTTGCCCCGGTAACTGCCTCCCCAACACCTGCCTGCCTTCCACTGCAAAACCTGCTCCCGGTCGCCCTGGCCCTACTGCACACAACACTGCAGGCCTGTGTGGACCGGGGCGGGTGGACCTAGTACCCCTGGGGGTGGATGGTATTGGAAGGGGGGATGGGCAGAGAACAAACTTAGTCTACAAGTGATCTTCTCTCTTCCCACCTCCCCCATCCCCAACTGTGGGGCCCTTGTAGCAGACGGGATGGGATTAAGTGGGGCAAAAAAGCAGTTGCCATAGTAACAGCCGGTGGGTGCCACATTCTGGGATGGTCCCAGGGAAAGACAGGATGCAGTTACCCTGGCAACTTCATCTCTGCTGGAGAGACAGGTATTGCCCCGTTGCCCTGGCAACAGCTGGGTTCTGAGGTTTACAGGGAAATGATGGCTAATTCATCGGGATGCCTCTGTCTCTCTGTGGATCTCTGTGGTCTCTGTAACTGCCTTTCTGTTCCTCTCTCTATTTTGGGAGTCTTGCCCTTGGTCTCTCTTATTTCTCTCTCTCTGCTCTTAGACCACCTTGCCTATCATGCATGTAGTTTTGGGGTGAAGTGCCAAGGAGATGCTAGCATCTTGTCTGTCTGCATAGCTGTACCAGTTGTCCTCTCCTGAGGCCTCTCCCCTACCCCATGTCCCCAAAGGAGCCATGGAGAGCTGGCCTCCTGGGACTTGTGTCCCAGTTTCTGCTTGTACTTCAAGTCAAGGTAAAAGTAGCAAAAGAGTGGTGGGGAGGGGAGCATGGCTGGGTGTACCCAGGATGGAGCCAGCAGCCACTGGCCTGCTCTGAAATCTTTATTCTCTGATGGTGTGAGCATCTTCCCCACTAACTTCCATTCTTCAGGACAGCAACCATAGCTATGGCCCCAAGATTACACCCCAAGACCCAAAAGATTAAGAAGGAAATGGACTGGAGTTTAAGATTAAGGATCTGAGTTTAAGCTCCAGCTCTGGCATTATTAGCTATATGATCCTGGGCAAGTCACTGACCCTTTCTGAGCCTTTATAGCCTTTTCTATAAGGCAAGGGGACAAGGCTACCACTGCTAAGGAAGGTGGGAGAGGCTGAAAGGCCATTGGGAAGTAAGTGTGTTAAGTATGAGGCTTCTTTTTCATTTCTAGAACAGGAAAAAGCAGATTTAATAGAAGAGTATGACTACCCCTAAGATTCCAGTTTGGACTTGAGCCTCCTAACTTCCCCCCACCCCCACATACAGAAAGAGAGAGAGAGAGAGACAGAGAAATTCTTTGCTCAGGCAGAGCCCTCAGGAAGCCCAGGGTATGGAGTCAAGATGAGATCCACAAAAATCAAACCCTCTGGGCTTCCAGTCCACCCCTTGAGCCTCCACATTGCCTTACTAGTCCCCCTTTACTGAACATATTAGCAGCTCCAACAAGTCCCTGACTCACTCCCCTGCGTCCAGAAGCCCCTGGAGACAATTGGGTAGCCTTCTTTTCTGCCCCTGTTCCTGGAAGTCAAGGCGGGGGAGAGTGATGAGCTGAGCCTTGCAATGCAGCCACTTCTTCCCAGGAGAGAAATGGGAGGGAGGCCGAGAAGGAGGAGAGCCAAGCAGAGGGGTGGGGGGAGGTAATGGCATAGCCACTAATTGCACCATTACCACCTTCAGAAAAAGGAAAAACCACTCCGTTTTGTTTCTGTGCACAATATGCTTCCCGCTTCTGCCGCCAACGTCGCAATTCAGAGGCAGAGAGGAGAGACCTGTGCTTGGGGGCTGCGCAGCCGGTGGGCAGCAGCAGGGCACTAACACCGAGTTCTGACAGCTGGCAGCATGGGTGAGGAAGGAGGGGGAGAGCTAGTATCATCGACCTTGCCCCAGACCCTTAGTCCTGTCCCCAGGACTGACTGACTCCCACACAGGAAAACAGCCCTTAGAGGTCTCAGTGGAGGCCATCAAGTCATTGCCCAGGGCCAGAGGCAATGTTTCATAATGATTAGATCACAGGGCACAGGAGGAGTCAAGAGGGAGCACCCTAACTTTTCTACATCTCAGTTTCTTCCTCTGCAAAACGGAGTGACTAATATCCTCTCCCTCCTGGGCTTTTCTATGGATTCAGTGACATGTATAGAGCGGTTGACACACTGTAAATGCTCGATATATGGGGAAAAACTTTGTCTCGCATATTGTGGGCATGTTTCTAAGAGAGGTTATTCCTTAGAGATGTGTCCAGGGTCAGTGAAAGAGAGGAAGACCTGCAACCAGGTGGACTGACACAGTTATGCAGCAAAGGACTCTAGTGTGTCAGGGATGGTGAGAGTGGCACAGGATGCGGTGGGGGGGTAGATCTGTTCATAGGACCTCAGTGAGTCACTCTTGACAGCACCTAATGACAACAACAAGCATTTCTGAGATTCCACTATCCCTCCCTGTTGCTTCCTTCTCTCTGATTCGTGGAAGAGCACATCAACGTCTTCAAGTCCTGGAGCCCTGTGTTCAATCCTGGACTGGAATTCAGCTGTTGCTTTCAGCATCTTGTCTCTTATTTCCGTTTTGCAGCAATTCCTATAGAACAAAACACTGATGTTGGAAGGAGAAGAGGCCTTGGGACCTTCAGCTCATCATGTCCCAATAGACGATAACACTGCTTAAAAACAAATTAAGGTAATTGTGCAGTGAGGCAGTATTAATGAAAGTATAATATTCTGAACAAGGGCAGTGATTGTCTGGCTGGGCTTAGCACAGCCCCACCCACCTTCCTGCCTCCCACCACAAGGCCTCAGCCTGCGATGAAGAGAGGGATCTGCCTCAGTCCACCTACTTTGTCATTCCATTCGTCCATCCTTCCCTAATTCCATCTCACTTTCTCCTCAGCTCTTCTTTCTCTCCTTTACTCTTCCTCTCCTCTTTTCTCTCCACCCTCCCCTGCGTCCTTTCTTCACAGGCTCCCTATCCTCCTCCTTCCTTTTCACTCCCTTTCCGGTTCCTGTCTTGCTTCCTCTGTGTCTCCATCTCTCATTCTCCTCCTCCCAGTGGTGCCCTGAACCCTGTGCACCCAGTTCTGGTGGACGGGCAGGACCCAGGTTGTAGGATTCCTGAGGAGGAAATAGATGGAGAGGAGAGGGAAGGAGAAGGTGGGACGAGACAGAGGCTTCATTGCCAACTAACTCTCTCTCTCTCTCTCTCTCCACACCACCTCTCCAAAGAGCCTAGCTCAGGGGTACGATCACTGTCTCAGCATGAGGCTGAATGGCTGTCACTGGCTCGTCAAACCATCACTAAATCCTCCACTCGGAGTGTAACAGCTGATAATCACTGTGTCCCCTGTGCCCACGGGGTTGGCAGCTGTGCCCGGCAGTGGCGGGCAGCAAGGAGCCAGCCGTGTCTCTGTGGCGCTGAGAGAATGAGCGCATGATTGCATCAAGGGGATTGTTCCTGCCAGACTCCCTGCTCCCCAGGGCCATGGCAGGCACGCAAGCCCGCACACGTGCCCCATCTGGAACACACGTGTGCTCCTCGGGAACACGCCTGCGTGCCGTGGGCAGTGGTCAGGGCAGGAGCCCTGGAGGCCGATGAGCACAGCCCCGACATACCAGCACAGAGACCAGCACGTGGATGTGGGCTGCACTTCACAGAGACAGGGACAAAAGGAGGCCAGGAGAGTCCTCAGGTCACGTGGGGGTGGGCTGGAGACCAAAGTGGCATTGAGATAACAAATGCAAAGCCACTTCCACTCCCACAAACATGCTCATGTGCGTGCGTCAAGTGTCCAGGGTCATGTAGTGCAAGGCAGATAGCACAGAAAGTGTGGGATCCAAAGGGTTCTCACGGGGCCTGTCCCACTAAGCACAGTGGGTAGAGGCAGAATCGGTACAAAGTGGGCCAGAAGGGAAAGGATCCCGCAGAGGATGTGAGTGGAGGGTGACGTGATTGATGACTCACAGCAAGTCAAACCAGGCTGTCCTCAGAGGGAAGGAGGAGAGGCAGAGGTCAGGGGATAGCTGGCAGCAGGAAGCAGCATGGAGCAGCACTGTGCCCCAGAGCGTCCCTCTGAGGAAAATGCTTTGCAGGGAGGTAGGTACAGGACAGGGATGGCTGCTGGAGGCTGAGAGCTGCAATTTCAGGGACAGGATTCAAGTTCAAGTACAGTCCTTGGCTTTGAGCCTTTTCCTCACTGGGGCCTCCACATCTTCCTGAGAAGCTTCGGAACAAAATGTTTGCTCGCTGCCTCTAAGTATATGAAATACACCGGAGAGCCAGTCCCTGTGCTGGGCTTACATATTGCACTACTCACACCTCACAAGCATCCATTTAGATAAGTATAGTTCTTGCCCATTTTACAAAGATGTGATTTGACTTATTCAACCGAGGCCGTTCAGCTGGGGTTCACATGGAGGTCTGTGTGACTCCATCCCTGATGCAATGTCTTGGCTTCTATTAGGGCTGGGAGGGCCTGAGGGATCCCAGGCTCCAAACACACAGGGTGGAGAGGTCCAGAGAGGGGCTGTGGTCCTCCTGCAGGTGCACAGCAGAAGGCAGGGCTGGGATAACGGGAGTCCGGACTCCCAGAGCAGGGTTTCTTCCTTACCGAGCTCTGCCCTGCTTCTAGGCACCAAGAGGCCTGCTTATCTATGTACCAAGGAAGCCAGCAGATCCCCAAATAGAAGGTGAGAGTGGTGGCAAGGCCTCAGGTGGGGATCAGAGACCTATCCTTCCAGTGAGTCTGGGGTGCTCTCTAATTTCTGGGGGACAAGTCAGCAAGCCCAGTTTAGAAAGGAGCGTATACTAACTCTAGGTCCTCTGACTGGCAAATCTGTTGTTATCCATGGCTTACATAGCCAAGAAGGAAGCAGGGACCTTATAGGGCATCTCTGCTCTCTGCCTCCGGATTCAACTCCCTCTGGTTGGTCCTCTGTCTTTGTCCTCCCCACCAAAGGGACTCGAGCAAAATCATTTGCCTGGCTCAGGGACAGAGTCTGGATCCAGATCCCCTGGCTGGGGTGGGTTTCAGGGAGCCCTAGGAGAAAGGAGTAGGACAGATGGGAGCTGTCGAGCAGAGCGGAGGTCTCAGTAGGCTGTTTTTTGTCTCAATGCCCAAGTCTTACTCTCCCCTTCTTCCAAACTCCACCACCACCACTACCAGCCTTGGGCCCTGGTCACCAGCTACCTCCTGTGGGCAGTTTCAGAGCTGCTGAGCTCTGGGCAGAGGGAGCTCAGAGCAAGGGGAGCTCTGAGCTGATATTGATCATGGACTAAGACCCAGGCCAGCAACTCCCCTTCCAGGGCACCAGGAACAGGTGCCATTCCCATGCCCAGCTAGGCTTTCTTCACTCAGCTCAAAGTTGGTCTTGTGGAATTCACACTGGTGCCCACTGGTGAGCAGAAAGGGCCTTCAACAGTCCTGCACTTGTAGCCCCAAAAGATAGGAGAAACTTCTTCTGGGAGGAGATGTTGGAGCTGAACTGGCAGCTAGCCCAGGACACCCCGGGCATGGGCAGCTCCAAGCAGGTGCAGCAGAAACCTCCACATACTCAGGCAAGGTGGGAGCCCCAGGAGCCTCGACTCCCTGCCACCCTTCATGGGGGTGGTCCATCCACACAGCAGGGCCAGCACCCAGCAAAGCTGGAAGATCCTGGGTAATGGAAAGACTGAAGTGTCCACTGGGGAGCAGTGGGCCTAGGACACGTTCTCAAAGCCTCTGACATGAGCAGACAGAAATGCTAAAATACAAAGGCCTCAGCCAGTCCTGGACTCTGCCCCTGCCCCTTCCATCAGGTGGAGTCAGAGAAAGGTTCCAGGTTGAGGAGATAAAGATTACCAACAAGAAAGGGCCCAGGAGAAGGCCACCTACACCCTGCATCCTGGGCTGGACCCTCACTGCAGATCTCAGCAGCCCCTGCAGCCAGGACGCAGCTCTGTAACCAAGACCCGGGTCCGCCCCCCACCCTACCGCACCCACCCCACCCCACCCATCCCACTCATCCACATGCTGACGAGTCCTAACAGGCCTCCTTTGCCAGTGACAAAAATAACTATTTTCAAAATTCACAGCAGGGCTTTCGCCTACACACGCTGTGCCGACTGGAACCTGAAGGGAGATCGGCGGAACGCATTGTGCAGAGTGCAGGCACGCTATGCAGCAGGCAGGCTTTTAAACCCCCACGGCCTCCTCCCCACCGCTCAGCCCACACACACACACACACACACATACACACACGGGCGCCCCAGGAAGAGCTTTTTAGCTCATCCACTGTGCTCAGGGGGATACTGAGGACCTGAGAGGGCCAGGATTTGCCTGAAGTCACACCGCTGCACTCCTGCCGTCACACAAGTTAGGGGTGGAGTCAGGATGACCATGTGGAACTCCTGACTCTCAAAAGTGCCATCTCCTCTCCCTGGCTCTGCCCTCCTGCTCTGTTCTCACTCTTCCTGGCAGTCCAGTCCCAAGGTAGCAGCAGGTGCCTGTCTGTGGCAGGAGTGGAGAACTAGACTAGAACCTATCTGGCCTGTGTCCCAGCCAGGCTACCCATCCCTCTCCTGTTCACTCGGCCAGGCCAGGAGCTCACCCCAGCCCGAGCACACACGCCCACCCACGTGCACAGATAGCACAGCGCCCTCACGTCTGTTCCAGAGCTTTAATCAAGTTCACAGGCTCCTCCTCCAACATTCCCTAGGCCAGTCCTCAACAGCCTGCTGAGGTAGGCAGTGCCACGGTAGGCATCTCCATCTGCAAATAGAGAAATAAGGCAGAAGGTCTGGGCCCCCAGTCCAAGGACAACTCCCAGGTACTGATTGTTCACTGAGGGGCTAATTATCCAGCGTTTTCTACAGGGCTTGGTCCTGAAGTGGCTAACCATTGAGCTAATTCCTCTAGGTCTGGGGGTCTAGGAAGGAGTCGCTCTGCCACGGTCTCCCTCACCAGTCTGACATCAAGAGTGGAACAGGCCACGTGGGATGTCAGCGAGGTCACGATCCCCTGATATCTGCACAACCATTCACCCTCAGTACTCAGAGAGGGATCAGTCTCCTGATAGCACCCTCTCTCCGGCTCCGCCTTCCTGTGACCCCCTCTCGAGCAGCCCCACAGAGTTCACACTTCAAGTTAAAGGCTTTAATGAGCCAAGAGGTGCTGAGGCCTGACAGGAACCCTCTCACAGCCCAGGCACCAGCTCTACCACCAAAATCACGAGAGCTCATTTTGCAGCTGAGGAAACGGAGACCCAGGAAGCTTATAGAGATCACCCGAGGTCGCAGGAAGGACTGGGGCCCAGCGTCCCAGTGGGCTTTGTTCTGTCCACCCTGCAGTCAGCTGAGTTCTCCATCTTGTCCTTATTCCCCTGGGAAGACTGGACCTGACCACCACCTCCTCCCTGAGGAGGCAGGCTTGAGCAGGGAAGTCCATCGGGATGGACAGAGACCCCAGCTCCCACTTCAAATTCGGTGGGACATGAGCCTGGTGTTGAGTTTGCGGAAGAAGGACCGCAGCTTGCAAATCTTGCATTTTCTCTTGCGGCGACCCCGAGAGAAGCCCTGAGTCTTGCTCTCCTCTTCTTCCTCCTCTTCCTCCTCCTCACTGGCCCAGGGCCCCCAGGCACCCCCATTAAAGTCAGGGTGGGCGCGGGGATTCTCCGCTGGATAGCGCACAGGGATGGCCGTGCGGTTATAGTCCACCAGGCGAGTGAGCAGGGCCCGGACCACATCCGGCCGCTGCTCAGCCAGGTCCTCCCGCTCATAGGGGTCAGCGCTGATGTTGAAGAGCCACACGGCCTGGCGGGCGCTGGACATCCGCTCCAAGTTCCACCAGCTGCCCGGGAAGGTGGCCAGCGTCTGCGGTGGGATCCAGTCACCATAGCCAGGGTCTCCCGTCAGCAGTTTCCACTCCCCGACACGGATGGCAGCCTGCACAGCCGTGTTCCAGATGCCAAAGCCACCCTCCAGGGAGCCGTGCCGAGCGTGGTTGTAGAGCGGGTCGATGTTGTGCAGGATCTCAGTGCGCGGCGAGGCCTGGCCCTCGCTGATGGCTGGCCACACGTCATAGCCATCCAGCCCATCAGTGGCCGAGGTGCTGCCTCCTGCCAGGCTCACCAGGGTCGGGTACCAGTCTGTGATGTGCACCAGTGCCCGGCTTGTCCTTCGCTTTCTCTTAAGCAGGGGGCTGTGGACGAAGCCAAGGCCTCGCACACCACCTTCCCAGTAGGTGCCCTTGCGTCCACGGAGCGGCCAGTTGCTGCCCCCCGAAAAAGTCTGGCCGCCGTTGTCACTGGAGAAGATAATGACGCTGTTGTTGTAGAAGCCGTAGCGCTTGAGGGCCCAGGTGATGTTGCGCACAGCCTCGTCCATGCAGGTCACCATGGCGGCATACTTCCTCCGGGCCACATTGCCCATGTTGCGGTAGCGGTACAGGTACTCCCTCGGGGACTGCAGGGGTGTGTGCACTGCCTGGAAGGCCACGTAGAGGAAGAGGGGCTTTTGGGGGCTGTGGTTGGCCAGGATGTGGCTGGCACGCTGGGCATAGAGCATAGTGGAGTATTGGCCACTGAGCCCCCAGGCCACGCTCTCGCCTTCATGCAGGTCGAAGCCACACACCCCTGGACCATCACAGTTGTCATAGGTATAATAGTCCACGTTGCCAGTGAGGGAGCCCAGGAAGGTGTCGAAGCCCCGGCGGGTGGGCAGGCACTCTTTCCGGTAGAAGCCCAGGTGCCACTTGCCCACCATGTGGGTGGAGTAACCTGCCTCCTGCAGCTTCTGGGGCAGTGTCACCTGGTCCAGGGGCAGGCAGTTGGGCTGCCGTGGGCGGATGATGGAGTGCTGGAGTCCTGTGTGGATCTGGTACCTGGCAGGGGAGTGGAGAACATAGAAAGCACAGGTGAGCTACGGACAATGCAACCCACCACAACACCCACTCTGAGGTGAGGTCTGAGCCCGGTGCTACCAGCAAAACTTCCAACATTATCTCTTACGTGTTAGCTGACGAGCTAAGCTCCTGACATGCATTATCTAGTTGAATATTCAAAATCAGTTAAAGCAGTTAATAAAACCATACTGATGTACAGATGAAGAGGTTAAAGTGCAGAATGGTTAAGCCATTGGCACAGGACCACATAGACAGAAAATTGAGGAGTTAAAGGTTGAACCTCACAATAATCATAACATCAACAATAACAACTAACATCCAGCAGTCACTAAAACATTGTGCTGTGCCCCATACATGAATTTTCTCACTAAGTGCTCACCAAAGTTTAGGAGATATAGCTCACTATTATTCCCAATGCCCAAATAAAACTGAGACTTGGCAAAAGTGCTAATCATGGATTATTCAATACAGTTTGTTTAGCCATTATGGGTATAACTCTCACCACATGGCTAGGTTGGATTATGCAAATGTTAGAGGCTTATTGCCAACTAAGTGGACTGGATAGCTTCCTAATAATATAAAAAAGGTAAATGGCACTTTTTTGTGGGAACATAGAAATAAGATACGTTAAATTGCCGATATGAGATTGGTCAGTGTGACTATCGCTTTGGACTTAAATTGCACAGGCTCAGAAGCAGAAAATAGGAATCTTATCACCATCAAGAAGAAGCAGGTAAAATAGGAAAAGAGCGCATAGATAATGAACACTACATTGGAACAGATGAGGGAAAAAACAGTCCGAAAGGAATATATGATTAGATATTCTATATGAGACAACAATCTGGTACATTGCAAAGTGTAGTGGGGGAGAGAATGGGAGGAAGGGAAGAAAATATGCAACAATGAATAAACACAATTTTTAATTTTTTTTTCATTTTATTTTTATTATTTGTGTGTGTGTACCATCAAATCAGATCTGACTGGTACAAGAAGAGATTGTTCCTCCTTCTCCAGCAGAGCATCTGGTAGATTCGAACCACACACCTCTGGGATTGTAGTGCAGCTTCTTGCCACTAGGCCACCAGAGCTCGCCAGCTTTTTAATTTTTTTTTTTTTAATTAAATACTTGGGTGCAACAATGAATGACTGGAAACCCTAAGTCTCTGAAAACTTTCATTAAAATTAATTTTAAAAAAATTAAATACTTGGAAAAAAAACAAAGAAGCAGCAGGCAGGCAGGCAGGCAGGCAGTGCAGCATGACCCCTAGGCCAGAGATTCCTGTGTAAGATGGAGCAGGACAGAGACAGAAGAAGCAACAACAGCAACAGCAAAGACCTCAGCAGAGTGAGTAGAGAACCAAAGCCTCGCACAAGGAAGAACTGAACTAGCTCGGCCTCTGCACAGAGCCAGGGCCCAGCACTTGGCCTAGGCCAACTGGTGGAGTGGAGGTGGCACGTCATCGGCAGAACAGAAAGAGCTCTGCAACATGTGATCAAGGCTCGGACAGGGTCTAGTCATTAAGGCCAAGGTCAGAGGCCTGCCTAGGAACTTGCCCTAGAAAAGGCTAACTGAAGAAGTGCATACGGAGTGCTTTTGAATTGTGTGACCTGTTACTTCCCTAATAAAACCCCTAACACGAGTATTGTCTGTGAGTTCTAGGTGGCCACTACAATGAATTAGCACTTCTAGTGGTAGAGCCATGAGAGGGGCTATTAGTGCTAAAACTGATAGAAGAAAGTGCAGGAGGATCGAGAGGAGGCAGAACACAGGGTTTTGCCATTGCTGTTCTTAATGGGGGCTCTGCCCTGCCCCGTGTGGCTTGCCGGAGACCAGACGCTGCTGCCCCATGCTCGCAGTACTGTTTTTACTGTAAACGACATCACTTGTGCAGGAATTTACACAGCTGGTAGACGGAGTTGAAATTTGTATCCCACAACCTGACCCCCAACCTTAGAGCTCCTAAACCCTAAAACTAATTGATAGAGGAAGCTAGAGCAAGTCCTACACTCTCAGGCCAACAACCATTGACTCTCAAAAGCTCAAATACTACCCCACTCTAAGCTCTCTCACAATTCTTCCAAGGAAAGGGTTGCTTTTGCTCCTGAGTTTCTTCAGCATTTAGTGCTTAACAGCAGGGTTCAAAGGAGTCCTAGTGGCACAATGTTTAAAGTGTTTGACTTTGAAACCAATAGCCACTCCGATGGGGAGAGAAAGATAGATGCAGCAGTCTGCTTCTGGAAAGATCACAGCCTTGGCAACCCCACGGAGTTTTGGTCTTTCGTTTTCCACAGGAACCCTGGTGGTACAATGGATTAGTGCTCAGCTACAAACAAAAGGTTGGTGGTTCAAATCCCCCAGCAGCTCTATGGGAGAAAGACCTGGCAATCTGTTCCCATAAAAATTACAGCCTAGGAAACTCTATGGGGCAGTCTGCAGAGTTGCTATGAGTCAGAATATACGCATCAGGGCACAGTCTCACTGTTCTACTTGGCCATGGAATTACGTTCAGTTGTATAAGAGTCCAGGGTTTAATCCCATGTAATGAACTATCCCTCACTCAATGTATTTCTAGCACCCAATTGACTTTTAAGGGACACTCATCACTTATGAGATGAATGAATAACAATGACACTCCCAGGAGTCAGAAGGAACGCAAGTCATCCTTATCTTGTCATGAAAATGAGAAGAGAGGAAAGGCCTTGCCCAAGGTCAGTCAGTGGTCATGGCAGAGCCAGAATGTGGACATAATAAAGCCAACTAGAATCCAAACAGAGATAGTTTTCCAGCAAATGAGGTCACTTCTCTTTCTCTGAAAAAAAGAGGAGGCGTGGTTGCTTGGTATAGAATTGAGTTGGCTGGAACGGGACATCTCTAGTGCCCTTTCAGCCGTTCCCCAAATGTTCTGAGACAGGCTTTCATGTGTCTGGCCATGAGTTCACGTGAATCCTCATTACAGACTAAATTACATCCCCCAAAATATATGTTGTAAATCCTAACCTTTATGCTTGTGTTTATAAGCCCATTTGGGAATGGATTGTCTTTGTTATCTTAATTAGGGAAGATTGGTGTAGGATATATTTTGAGTCAATTTCTTGAGTGATAAAAAAAAAAAGCTTATACAAGTAAGCAAAGAGATAGGGTAAGATAGAAGCCAAGATAAATGGCATTCCCCATCAAAGCAGGAAGCAGGAGTTAAAGAGATAAGGTACTTCTAAAACATTTAGGAGATTGGGTTTATGAGGAGGCATGTGGCATCAGTATTTGAAGAAGACTCATCAACTTTGTTTGCTGAAACTGAGGAGGACCTGAAGTGCTTGCTGCGGAAAGTCAAGGATTGTAGTCTTCAATATGGATGGAAGTACAACATCAAGAAAAGAAAGAACCTCACCACTAGGCAAATTGGCAGCTCCAGGACAGATGGAGAAGAAATTGACATTTCAGCTTGCTCGACTTCACAATCAACACTATGAACACCAGCAGTCAGGAAATCAAAAGACGAATTGCACTGGGAAAATCTGCTGTCAGGGATCTCTCCAGAGTGCTGAAGAGCAACAATGTCAGTCTAGAGACTAAAGTGCACCTAATCCAGGCCATGGTCTTTGCAATTACTTGCTATGCATCAGAGAGCTGGAAAACTACTAAGGATGACAGAAGAAGAAGCAATGCCTTTGAGTTGTGGTGCTGGAGAAGAGTTTTGAACCTATTATAGACTGACAAGAGAACAAACAGGTCTGTCTTGGAGATAATAAAACCAAGCTATTCCTTGGAGGCAAGGATCTTGAAGCTCCATCTCACAATCTTCAGGCACATGGCCAGGAGGGACCAGTCCGTGGTGAAGGACGTGATGCTTGGAAGAGTAGAGGGATAGCACAGGAGAGGAAGGTCCCGGATGAGGTGGATTTGTCACAGTAACTGGAGCAATGGGGTAGGTATGTCGGAGCCAATGAGACTTGCTCAGGATAGGGCAGGCTTCAGAGCTGTTATACATAGAGTAACTACGAGTTGCAGGCAACTCGACAGCATATAACAACAACAATTCCTCCTGTGTGATGTACACCTCAGAAATCCAATGAAGCGTCAGCTATAAATTGGTTCCAACTCAACAGTGTTGAATTGAGTTCTGTAGCCATAGAGAGGAACAGCCTTCAGCTAGAGTCAGGGGTCTCTGACTTTGGGATTCTAGTTTCCTAAACTGTGCCAAAAGAACAAAAACGCATTGGAGAAAATGCAGCCAGAGTGCTCCTTGGAGGCAAAGATTATAAAGCTTCCTCTCACATACTTTGGGCAGGCTGTGACGAGAGGCTATTCCTTGGAGAGGGGCATCATGTACGGGGAGGTGGAGAGTTAGCAAAGGAGAAGAGGGCTCTCAACGAGATAGACTGAACGGTGACAGCTGCAATGGCTTTGAGTGTGTCAGGAAGTATAGGACAAGGTTCAGACATGTTGTTCATAGGGTCACTAAGGGTCACACTCAATAACAACAACTAACAACAAAAACAACAACCTGAGAAAATCCTTGGAGAGAGATATCATGCTGGGAAAGGTGTAGGGTCAGGGCAAGAGGGGTAAATCCTCAACAAGATGGATCGACATAGTGATTACCATAGTGGGTTTGAGCAGACAGAGAATGCAGAGGATGTGCAGGATAGAGCAAGGTTCAGATCTGTTGTTCACGAGATGGCCATGAGTCATAGCTGACGGGATTTAACAGCACCTAACAACAACAATAAACTGTGAGAAAATAGATTTCTGTTGGTAAAAGCCATCCACTTGTGGAATTTCTAGTACAGCTGCAAAGATAACAAAGTCATCCTTTGATCTGGATCCTCCCATAAGCCAACACTTAGAAATAAATTATTAGCAGAATCCTGTTTTCCTTGTTTACTCATTTGCATCCCAACGTGAGCTGCCTTTACTCAAACCTTCAAAATCTCAGAGTAAATACTGAGCCTGGAACTTCACAAGTGTGTTCGGAACCCCACACCTTTCTTCTCACCTCCAGGCATCCAAGTAAAGCCAAGACTTGACACCTTTTCATAGGGACATGGAGATGAGTTTCTCTGTTTTGATTTTCTTATTCTAAAGCTATGTGCTCACCAAGTTGTGCCAAGAAATCTGGAGAATAACCACTTGGCCAACTGACTGGAAGACATCTATATTTGTTCCCATTCGAAAGAAGGATGACCCAACAGAGTGTGGAATCTATAGAATAATATCATTGATTTCACACGCAAGCAAGATTCTACTGAAGATTATCCAAAAACGACTGGAACAACACATCAGCAGAGAACTGCCACAAGTCCAGGCTGGGTTTAGAAGGGGTAGTGGTACTAGGGATACTGTAGCTAATGTTAGGTGGATCTTAGCTAAAAGCAGGGAATACCAGAGGAAGTTATATCTGTGTTTCATTGACTATGCAAAGGCGTTTGACTGTGTGGATCATAACAAACTGTGGCTGACTCTGAGAAGAATGGGAATTCCAGAACACTTGATCGTGCTAACGAGAAACCTATACTTGGACCAAAAGAGAGTTGTCAGAACAGAGCAAGGAAACACTGCATGGTTCAAAATTGGGGAAGGTGTACCCCAGGGATGTGTCCTATCTCCATATCTTTTCAACCTGTATGCAGAGCACATTATCCGGGAGACTGGGCTCTATGAGGAGAAATGTGAGGTCAGGATTGGGGAAGATCTATTAACAATCTGCATTATGCAGATGACACAACCCTGCCTGCTGAAACTGAGGAGGACCTGTAGCGCTTGCTGCAGAGGGTCAAGGACTGCAGCCTTCAGTATGGACTGAGGCTCAATGTCAAGAAGACAAAGATTCTCACCACTGGACCAATTGGCAGCATCAGGATGGATGGTGAAGAGATTGAGATTGTTAACAACTTTAGTCTGCTTGGCTCCACGGTCAACACTCTTGGCACCAGCAGCCAGGAAATCAAAAAACATATTGCGATGGGAAAGTCTGCTGTTAGGGACCTCTCCAAAGTTCTGAAGAGCAATGGTGTCACTCTGGAGACTAAGGTGTGTCTGATACAGGCCATGGTCTTTACAATCACTTGTTATGCATCAGAGAGTTGGACAATGACTAAGGAGGACCGAAGAATTGATGCCTTTGAGCTGTAGTGCTGGAGAAGAGTATTGCATGTACCCTGGACTGCCAAGAAAACAAACAGATTCATCCTGGAGAGGGTTAAACCAGGGTTTAACCAGGGTTAAATCCTTGGAGGTAAGGATTCTGAGGCTTTGTCTGACATACTTTGAACATGTTGTAAGGAGGGAGAGGTCCTTGGAGAGGGACATCATGCTTGGGAGGGTGGAGGGACGGCGCAGAAGGGGAAGACCCTCTATGAAGTGGATTGATTCAGTGACTGGGGTAATCAGATGGGTGTGTCAGAGGCAGTGAGATTGGCACAGGATAGAGCAGGGTTTAGGGCTGTTGTACACAGGGTCGCTATGAGTCGCAAGCAACTCAACGGCACATAACAACAACAACAACAAAGCTATTGTTGTGAATTATTATTACCTACTATTGCCTTTGTTTTTAAAAAGCCCTGGTGGCACAGTGGTTAAGGTACTCAGCTGTTAATCAAAAAGCCGACCTCCAGCCACACTGGACAAAGATGTGGCAGCCTGCTTCCATAAAAATCACAGCCTTTTGTTCGCAATATCAAAGAGCTGGAAACAACCCAAGTGCCCATCAACAAATGAATGGACAGAGAAGCTCTGGGATATTCATACAATGGAATACTATGCTGCATTGAAAAACAAGGAACTAATGAAATATTATGCACAATGGATGACCCTGAAGGGCATTATGCTGAGTGAAATATCTCAGTCACAAAAGGACAAATATTGCATAGGGCCACAGTTGTAAAATGGGACTGACATCGGGATTGGGAGAAAACAGAGAAGGAGGGGAGGAATGATGTATACTACATTGAAACAGATGAGGGAGAGAACTGTTTAAAAGGGATATACGATTAGGTATTATTGTCATTACAGAAGTCCAGAATGAAGGCTGCACATTGGAGTGGACTTGAGGGGAGGGACTGCATAACAATGAAAGAGTTTTTTCTTTTTCAGGGAAAAGAGTGAACTCGGGGGAAGGGGTGGGCAGGGAGAAAAGTGCAACAATGAATGACTGGAAACCCTAAGTCTCTGTAAGCTTTCCTTAAAATTAATAATAAAAAAAATCACAGCCTTGGAACTTCATAAGGCAGTTCTAATTTGTGTTATTGGGCTGATACAAATGGGAGTGGACTCGAACGCAATGGGTGGGTAGTGACCTGTTTAACAGTACGTGCCACATATTTGTCTTCTCATTTTAAGCCTCATTGTGAAAAACCTATAGAGAAGACTATTATTTTCCCCATTCAATAGCCAGAGTTGGAATTAACTCGATGGCAAATGTTTTTAAGATGATGAAAAAGAAGTTCCCCAAACTGCAGGAAGTTACCCCAAGGTCAGCTAGTGAATAGTGAAAACAGATTTAAACTCTAATTCATTCACATTATGCTCAAAATCTCTTTATGTAAGCCCTCCTTAGAAAGTATGACAGAAGAACTGATAGCATTGAGATGTGGTGCTGGAAAACAGTACTGAATATCCCACAGGCTGCTAAAAGAACAAACAGGTCCGTCTTGGAGAAAGTGCAACCAGCTTGCTCTCTGAGGCAAGGATGGTGAAACTTGGGCATGTTGTTAGAAGGGGTTGGAAAAGGACAGCATGCTTGGAAAGGTTGAAAGAGTCAGCAAAAGAGAGGAAGACCCTCTGCGATGGATTGACACAGTGACTGTAGCAGTGTGCTCAAGTATATCCAAGTGGCTGAGGATGGCACAGGATAGACCAGGGTTCAGATCCATTGTTCATAAGGTCAGTATGAGTCGTAGTCGACTCGATGGCACCTAATAACACAACAAACAACAGGACCCACTTAAACAAATGAGCAACTGGACTTGATTGAAGAATCAGGCAAGAGCCCTGATTCTAGCTGAGCCTCTCTTCCTAGGGGTGTGGCCTGGGAACGCTGACTTGTGTGCAGTGAGGCAGGCCAGCTCAGAATCACCAAAGGGCCTCAGCAAGTGTGTAAGGAGAGAGACTTTGGCTCTCTTCAGCATTCCCGACACCACTAGATGCGTTAACAACCCCTAATGAGAGCAAAAAAGCTTCAGTCAGATGGAGCCAGCTGCAGGGGGTGGAGGGTGGACGCTTAGCTAACATCACAGATCAGAGGGCTGGAACACTGCCCCGCTGGCTGCTCTGTTCATTCTACAGCTTAAACCAAAAGTCACCTCTTGGGAGAGAAACGCTAACATGTGTGCCACTCTCAGGAATGCGGATTCCTCCTCCCTCTTCTGGATTTGTCAATGCTTGGTCTTCACCACCACCACCACCACCACCACCACCACCTCCGTCATTCATCCACGACACACACTTCCTCTCTTCCTCTTACTAACTCGCTAGCTCTGGGTCTAAGCACTGTGTGCTGGATACAAAGAAGCAATAGCACTGTGGCCTTCCGGCTCCAGAACTCTTCTTGTCAAGTGCCTGGCCTCTCCACCTTCTCTCCCAGGTGATGCTGGGCAAGGGCACTGATTGGTGCTCTCCAGGACTCCTTGCCTCAGTTTCTGTCATCCAGGAACAGGGAGAATTGGGCTCTAGTTTCAGAGATCACATTAGTGGCTATGGGGTGGAGTTTGGGAGAAAGCACCGCTTGGACCCCACCCAAGAAGGATTAGTTTCAGCCCTGCCAAAGGATTTTCTCCTAAGTGGCTAGAGTTTGCCTTGCACACCCCCATCTCCTTTTTTCCTGTTCCTTTAATCCTATAATACTGCTGCCTGGCCAGCTGACAACTCCTTAGGAAGAAAGTAGCACCAGCACGTCTCCTTTGGGCTCCCAGCCAATTTGGGAGGATTTCATAGATGAAAAAGCAGAGGCTCAGAGAAGTGAAGTAACCAGCCCAGAGCTGCACAGACGAGGCCACTTTGTCAGTTCCCTTGTTTCCTTCTAATATTTTCTATCGTAAATGGTTTGAAGACTAATCCTTTCAGTGGTATTTAGAATACCCAAAGCTATCATTTTTGGACAGCCAAGAAGAAGACATGCAATTCAGTCTCTTTACACCCTTCCCCCAAAACTATCCTTCGCCCTCTTTTATAGATAACTGAGGCTTAGATAAGTTCAATCACCTGCTCAAGATCACAGGGTCTATAAACAGAATAGTAGACTTCAAGGAGATGGCCAGAGTGTCCTGAAATGTTAGAAGCGGAAGACCCATCAAGTGTACAGTTGGGAAAACTGAGCCCCGAGAAGGCAGAGAACTTGCTAGTCAGCTTGTCAATTGGAGACAGAATAGGCCCTGAGCCTTGGTTTCTCAGGTCCCAGCAATAAGGCTGCAGGTACAGGGAAAACCTCCCCACTGGGTTCAGCTATGCTTGTATGCCCCATGACAGTGGTCTCAGTCAACCATCCCTACCTGCCAGTGAGGAGTTGGCTCCGTGAAGGCGTGCAGATGGGCTGGATATAATAATTCTCCAACTTGACACCCTCCGCGGCCAGCCGGTCCAGCGTAGGGGTCTCGATATCTGAGCCATGGTAGCCCACGTCGTGATAGCCCTGGTCATCAGTGAGGATGAAGATGATATGGGGAGGCTGGAGTGGAGCCGGCGAAGACAACTCTGCGACGGCCTCCACTGGCCCGTCCGCCACCAGGCTGGGTTTGGTCCAGTCCCAGGACAGGTAGCCAAAGCTGAGCAGGCTGATCAGCGAGAATCCAGTGAGGGCGTGCATCGCCATACTAGTCCGCGCGTCCCAGCGCGCAGGGGTCCTCAAGGCCTCCCGCCTCGCGCGCCCAGAGCGCACGACTCGCCCGCCAGCTGATCCGTCGGCTTGGTGACCCGGACACCGCGAGAGCGCTCAGCACGCTCGGGGCGGGCTCGGTGACTGGTTCCGAACTGGTGGACAGACGGTGGGGCCAGACTTTCGCAGCCGCTGCGAAGCGCTCAGCAGAGGTCAAGCCCGCGCCAAGCTGCCTCCTGCCTTCAGGACGTCCACCCTGCGCCCCTACCCTTGGCCCCTCTCGCTCCCTTTCCTCCAGCTCAGTCGGGCCAGTCTGAGATGCAGTTTGGAGACTTTCGAAGAGTGTTCTCCACCATCCTCTGACTCGCCTCTTGTAACCTCGGTTTTCTCCCGCCTCCTAATTTCTTTCGCCTCGCCTTTCCCTTTCTCCTCCCCCGACCCTCCAGCACCCCCCTCCCCAACTCGGTCCGGCCTCTCGCCCCGCCCGAAGTCTTCAGAACTGGGAAGATCCCCGCAGGGAGGCAGGCAATACCCTGGCGGAGAACCGGAGGGAGGCAGGGGTTGGGCCGCTCTGGATAGAGTGAGAGTGGGAGGGACATCACAGGAGAACGCGAAAAAGTTGTAGCATCTGCCCCACCGAGCCCCAGGTGGAGGGGCGGGACGCCAAGCGGCAGCTCCGCCCCCCCGGGCGGGAAGCCCAAGCCCGCGGGTCCCTCTGGCCTCAGTCCCCGCCCTGGCCTGGTCTGGGGAAGAGGGAGGGGGCTGCTTGGAATTAGACGGAACTGCTCTGTCACAGCCTAGTCAGCTATTCCTCTATCCTGCAATCTTAGCATTCCCAAGTGCTAAACTATCCCGCTGCTCAGAGAAGGAAAGATGGACCATCGGCTCAAAGATTACAGCCGAAGAAAATTCTATGGAGCAGTTCTACTCTGTCGCGTGGACTGAGTCAAACTCGACTCAAGGCATTTGGCAAGAAGCCCGCAAAGACATCACATCGCTTTCAATGGAGTCATTTTACAGAAGGGGACACAGAGGCCCTGAGATTGGTGTGAAATCACAGAACAAATGAGTGGCTTCTCCTTTTGGGTTCACAGTGACGATTTGGGTGGTAGACATGGTTGAGCATGAGGACCTGGAAGCCCACAAGCTGGGAACTGCCAACTTACTTCTCAAACCTGACCCCGCTCCATTCAGCAAATGATGACTGATGTCAGGATTGGAATCCAGATGGCAGAACTATTTCATACATTTCTATCTACGAGGTAGGGAGCTCTGGTAGCCTAGTGGTAAGCAGTTGTGATGCCAATGCAAAGTCAGGTGGTCCGAATCCACCAGTTGTTGTATGGAAGAAGGATGAGCAATCTCCTCCCATGTGATTTTTAGGGTCTGAAAAGTTGTTGGAGGGTCAGCTCTGAGTTAGTTTCAACTCGATGCCATAAAACCACATCAGCACTTTTAAAAGGAGCAGGACAGAATGGCTCAATGGCAGAATTCCCACCTCCCTTGTGGGAGAAACCAGGTTTCATTCCCAGCCAGTGCGTCTTGTGTACAGCCACCACATACCAATCAGTGGAGGCCTCTGGGTCGTTATGATGCTGAATGGGTTTTAATGGAGTTTCCAAACTAAGGCGACTAGGAAGAAAGTTCTGGTGGTCTGCTTCCAAAAGCCAGTCAATTAAAGCTCTGTGGAGAACAATGCTGGCATCTGTAACTAATTGTGCTGAATCATGTGTGACCCAGACATGTTGCTTTCTATTGTGTGTGGGATCACCAAGAGTCAAGGGCCGAGTAGATGGTCACTAACGACAACAAACATTTTTCACTGGAAAAACTAGAGTAAACAAAATCTTTTAGGCAACTCACTTCAACCCATTGTCTTTCAGTCAGAACTGACACAGATTGCACGGAAGAGATTGCCCATCCTTCTCTCGTGGGACAGCTGGTGGATTTAAACTCCCAGAGAGGGCATGACCTTTGGGTTAGAAGGACAACTCTCTGTGGACCGCACCACCACAGCTCCCAGGATTTCTTAAAATGTTTGATGTGTACACTGCCGACCCCTAGAAAGGAGATGGGCAAATCTCTATTTCCCAATTCCATGTGGTCAAGGACCCTGTTAGTCACAGAGCTGCTCAAAGGGCCAATGTCTGGGAGACATTCTACTCATCCTGCTGCCCAGATGTGTCTTCTCTCCCAGCATCTCCGATTGTCAGTGTTCTGGACTGAACCCTTCCCTCTGACTTCAAGTCTCTGTGTGTGGGGAAGGAAAACAGATTACTGAGACGGTCAACTGTATAAAACTGCATTTCCAACTGAGGGCTGTGTGAGGTCAGCTGATTCTATTTTCTCAGAGTCCCACTTTTAGGGTGACCAGATTTATTAGAAGGGAGCTCTGGTGGCTTAGACTGTAGGGAGTTACACCGCTGACAAAAGGACTACACCTTTCCCTGGCAGTTTGAATCCACCAGTCAGGGAGAAAGATGAGCAGTCTCTTTCTGTGCATCTTATAGCCTATTGAAATCCATTGGCAGCTCAACTACGAGTTGGTTCCATCTCCATAACAATGGGGTAGGGGGGTGGGGGGAACTGAGAGATTTAGCAGGAGGAAAATTGCTCCTGTTGTTCTGGCAAAAAAAATGTTGAGGGCAGGTAGGAGAAATTCAGCCTCCTGAGGGAATGCTGCTAAAACAGTAGTTGTGGAGGCTTTGGCCAGAGGCTTCCCTGGGGTTAAAAAAAAAAAAAGTAAGTCCTCATCAGAGGTCAGACAGACATTCTCTGCATTGCTCAAGACATTACTTAAGAGGAACTGGAGATGGTTTCCATGCACACGGGCGGGAGTCAAGAGGTTGCGTCACAGAAGGACTACAAGGTGGAGATGCACCTGGGATGAGAAAAGGCCGAGGGGAGGCAGAACCATGGACTGCAGATCACCATGACGTTGTCATGGGAACAAGATAGGCAGTATTTCTGAAAGTTCAAACTGTGAGCATTGGCATCAAACCGAGTTCAGATTCTGCCACTTATTCGGAATTTGGCTTTGTACAAGTTATTCTGCCTCTCCTGACCTCCATTTCTTCATCTGTAAAGTGGGATCATAATATAAATGAGATGTAGTACCATGCCTAGCACATAGTACATACTCAGTAAATATGAACTGCAATTAGGCTTGGTCTGTATGGTTCTGAAGAGGAAGGACTAGGACCTGTGGGTGAAAATGACTGAGAGATTTAAGGGATTACTGTGGCGGCAATCTAGAGGCTTGCTTAGTGAAACAATGGCAGTGATGGGTGAATCACCACTAGTGGAAGAGTGGGTGAGCCTCTTGGGCCCAATTCTATTCACCAATATGCCTATTTCTTTAAAGAACCTTGGAAGGCATTGTTCATCCTATAATGCCCTTGGGAAATCAACACTGACATTTAACTCTTCCTGTAACATTGCAACTGAGTTTGACAGGAGCAATTAAAGCAGAGGCTTAGGGAAGCTGGAGGGATCTCCAACCAGGCCATACCAAAGGTTCGGGGAAGACAAAGGGAAACCAACATAGTAAGGAAGAGAAATCCGAGTTCTAACAATGTCCACACGTGGCTCTTAGCTCCTCTCCAAGTTCTCTACAGGGCGCTTTCCTGACTTCTTCCCTGGGACAAGTTGTATGGGCCCTACAACACCCAGATAGACTCTCAAGAACTCCCTGATCTCACATGTTCAGTCCCAAGAATTAAGATTCAGAGAAACACAAGCTTCTCCTCCAGACAGGCTAAGCTAGCCATTGCATTTCCTTATCAAGGTCAGAAGGACCATTCCATATATGAGTTCTGACGGCCTCATTGTAAGAAGCTGTACTGCAATCCAAAGGCTCACAGATGTAATCAGTCTCCTCCCATGTGATTGGCGGGCTCTGAAAAGCTGCTGGAGGGCCAGCTATGGGATGTTTTCGACTCGACGACACCCAACAAGAGCAACATCCTGCATCGGTATAGGTACTTTCCCATTCCATAGCCCTCAAAGGACAACGACTCTAAATATAAGAAACCTTAATCCGTACATGAAACCCAGAGCAGATGTGGCAAAATAACAGAGAAGTCATTCTGTTACTTCCTAACAGCCACCATTATCAGGTGCCATTGAGTCAAGAAGGGCTCATTCTGATCTTATAAACAGAAGATCTGAACCTTGTCCTATCCTACACCATCCTCATGATTTCCACCCACTGTGGTAGCCACTGCGTCAATCCATCCTGTGTCAGATCATCTTAAGGGTCTTTCTCTCTTTCATTGACCCTCTGCCTTTTCCAACATGATGTCTTTTTCCAAGCCCTTTCTGACAACATGCTCAAAGTATGTAGATTTGATTTTTATTAATGAAATTGTTGTTACTGATTGCCATTGAGTTGAGCACGACTCATAGCGACCCTATGAACAGGCCTGAAGCCTTTCTAGAACTATTGTCATTTACCAAAGTTCATAGAGTTTCCAGAGGCATGTTGTTTAGGAAGTGGATGCCACTTCTCTTACTGGAGCTATGAAAGGAGAGAAAAAGCTCAAAGATAAATCTGTCCAGAAAATTATAAGAGAGAATGAAAGGATTCCAAGGTTCTCTCCAATTTAGATATGTTGATTCCAATTCCTTATCTCCAGAATGCTTCTTAGGAAATGGAGATTCAAAATTGAAAAACTGGGTGAGTCTGTTTTGTGACTTTGTTTTCCCCTGCCATTCATTCATGCATGTTTGTGTATTCATGTGTTTATATCATTTTTGTCATCTTTGTATCAAAATTACATTTGTAAGGAATATGACTAACAGTAAGAAGAATGAGAATCTCAGAACTCTTAATTGTGCTTATGAAAAACCTATAACTAGACCAAGAAATTGTTGTCCAAACAGAGCAAGAGAACACTGCATGGTATAAAATCAAGAAAGGTGTGCATTGAGGCTGTATCCTTTCTCAATGTCTCGTCAATCTGTAAGCTGAGCAACTAATTAGACAATCTAGACTTTATGAAAAAGAATGTGACACCAGGATCGGAGGAAAACTCATCAACAACCTGCATTATACAAATAACACAACCTAGCTTGCTGAAAGCAAGAAGGACTTAAAATGCTTACTGCACAAGATCAAAGACTACAGCCTTCAGGATTACAAGAAAGCAAACACTCTTACCAGTGGGCCAATAGGCAACATCATGATGGATGGAGAAAAGACAGAAATGTCAACGACTTCACCTTACTTTGCTCGACAATCAGCATCCTTTGTACCAATAGCTGAGAAATTGAGGCATCTTGCATTAGGAAAATCTGTTGTCAAAGACCTTTCCAAACTGCTAAAGAACAACAATGTCATTTTAAAGCCTAAGGTGCACCTGATCCAAGTCATGATCTTTTCAATTACTTCCTATGCATCTGAAAGTTGGACAATGAATTAGGATGACAGAAGAGTTGATTCCTTCAAGTTGTGGTCTTGGAGAAGAGTACTCAATGTCATAGACTGGCAAAACAACAAACATGTACATCTCGGAGGAAGTGCAACCAGAGTGCTCCTTAGAGGCAGGATGGCAAAACTTCATCCCGCGTACCATGGGCGTGTTGTGAGAGGGGGTCTGACCTTGGGAAAGACATCAAGCTTGGGAAAGGAAAGGGTCATCGAAAGACAGGAAGATTCACGGTAGGGTGGATGGACACAGTGACTGTAGCAATGAGCTCAAATTATGAGAGATGATGAGGATGGTACAAGATAGGGCGGGTTCAGATCTGCTGATAGGGTCATTATGAGTCACAGTTGACTTAATGGCACTTAACAACAACAGTAGTAAAGACACTAATTGTTTTTAATTTCACACAAACTATGTATTCTGTGGCGCTAGTGGTGGTTCAGCGGTAGAATTCCTGCCCTCTGTACAGGAAATCCCAGGCAGTGTACTTCAAGCACAGACACCGTCTCATTTGTCAGTGGAGGCTTATGTTTTTGCTTGATAGTGAACAAGTTTCATTGAAGATTCCAAACTTAGACAAACTAGGAAGCAAGCCTGGTGATTTACTTCTTAAAGTCAGTCTGTGGAAATGGAGGAGCAGAACCAGACAGGACTTTATGCCTGTGAACAGGGTCTGCAGCAGGTCATTTGTGTACACTGGGCCAAACCAAGGACCTAAAGAAAAATATGTAAGACTTCTGAGCAGTCAAAAAGCGTCAGAGTTTAAGCCCTTAACACAGAGGGAAGATCCTCCGGCCTTCATGACTCCCTGCCTACTGACTCTTATTCAGTATACAAGTCCTATAAAGTTAATGCCCTAGTCTCCTAGCCCAAGGATATTCAAAGCGGCTCAGAGAGAATATACAAGAAGGTGACTTGAGACCATTGCCTATTTTATAATAAACCAGTCTCACAGTGAAATTATGATGGAGAAGCAAAAGAGCAAACTTAAAACTGAAACTGATGAATTCCAAAATCCTGGGCATATGAAGGCCCTTAATGCAGGTGTTGCTGTGTTGTTGGGCACCATCTAATCAACTGCCACTCAGTGACCCTACGAACAACAGATCTGAACTTTGCTCTATCTTGTGTCATCTTCATGACCTCTGACATACTCCAGTTCATAGTTATTGTTACTGTGTCAATCTGTCTTGTCAAGGATCTTCCCCTCTTCTTCTGACTCTCCACCTTCACAGCATGCTGTCCTTCTCCAAAGACTAGTTCTCTTGACAACGTGGCCAAAGTATGTGAAACGGAGTTTTACCATCCTTGCCTCTAAGGAGCATCCTGGTTGCACTTTCTCCAGGATAGACTTGTTTATCATTCTGGCTATTCATGGGATAGTCAATACTCTTCTCTAACACACCAATTCAAAGGTGCTAGTTCTTCTTCTGTAATCCTTATTCATTTCCCAACTTTCAGAGCTTAGGAAATAATTGAAAACACTATGACTTGGATCAGGTACACCTCAAGTCTTTAACTGACATCATTGTTCTTTAGCCCTTTGGAGAAGTCTGTCACTGCAGATTTTCCCAATGTAACACGTCTTTGGATTTCTTGACTGCTATTACCATGAGTGTTGATTGTGGATTCGAATAAAATGAAATAATAGACAACTTTGGGGAGCCTGGTACCCTCGTGGTAAGGCATTGGGCTACCAGTGGAAAGGTGTTGGTTGTTGTTTTGTGCCATCAAGTCAAAACAGACCCCTAGCTGACCCTCCAGCAGTTTTTCAGAGACAGTAAATCGCATAGGAGGAAATTGCCCATTCTTCTCCCACAGAGCAGCTTTGGGATTGCAGCACAGCTTCTTAACACTAGATCACCAGAGCTCTGGATCCAAAAATAAGCAGTTCGAATCCACCAGCTGCTCTGCAGAAGAAATATAGGCAACCTCTTCCTGCGCAGTTTCAGTCTCTGAAAATCCACTGGTGGATCAGCCATGAGTTGGTTCCAACTTGAGCACAAATGAGAACAACATCACAATGTTATCTGTTGGTCCAGTGGTGAGGTTTGGTTTTTTTTGTTATCATGATGGTGAGATGTAATCCATATTGAAGGTACCAGTCTTTGTTCATCTGCAGCAAATATTTCAAGTCCTCTTTACTTTCAGCAGCAAGATGTGTTGTCTGCTTAATGTAAGTTGTTGATAAGTCTTCCTCCGATTCTAATGTCATGTTCTTCTTCTTACAGTGCAGCTTCTTGAATGATTTTCTCAGAGTGCATATTGAATAGGAATGGTTAAAAGGCCAGAAGCCTGACTCACACCTTTCCTGACTTTAAGTTAAGCAATGCTCCCTTCATCCCTTAGTGCGGGTGTGAGGAGCTACATCCACAGGAATAGACCCAAGAGCACCACCAAATCACTGCACAAAGTGCACAGTGCTTCACCCTCCAGAGTTTAAATCCTGTTCAGGATTCTCTATTTAGGGACATGGGGGGGAATGGTCTCATCTATTTTAAAGGTTTCCATCCAAAATGGTGAATAGGAAAAGCTCACCTGCCAACCCTGCGTTAGTCAGAGATTACCTTCCCTGCGGAAGCTCAGGGTGGCATTAGCATCTGTGGGAGGTTCATTGGTGAAAAGAAAGCAGCACTGCTGGGACCCTGGTAGCCAATGTCAGCAACCTGGCGATAACCTTCTCCCCAAGGGGAAGGTCCCATTTCCCGCCTCCTCCACCCAACTCACAAATGCTCAATTATGTTTCTGTGCTTGTTGTTAGGTGCTCTGGAGTCAATTACAACTCATAGAGACTCCATGAACCACAGGTCTGAGCCTTGCCTTGTACTGTACCACCCTCGTCATCTCAAAGACACTCCAGCTCATTGTTAAAGCCACTTAAACAACCTGATTACACTTCCTCCAAGACAGGCGTGCTTGTTCTTTTAGCCGTCTATGAGATATTCGGTACCTTCTCCAACTCCATTGCTCAAAGTCTTCAATTCTTTCTTCAGTCTTCCTCATTCATTGTTCAATTTTCAGATGCAAAGGAAGCAGTTGAAAAATGCCATGATTTGCATTAAGCACCCCCATGGCACCTACACTTTAAGCCCTATGAATCCTCTTTGGCTGGAGAAGACGTAGGGAACTGAGGAAAGAAACACTGTGAGTGGAGCCCAGAATCCCAGTGCTGAAGCTCTCTCTATATCCTTTCTTTAATTGAAAAAATAAACAACTTTGTAAGAGAAAGTTGCACAGCTTCCCGTGGTCCTCAGGCTAAGAACCACAGCTCTCACTGCACTCCTGCGTTCTCTAGCAGTTTGTCACTTGATCTAGCTTTTCTTTTTTATCTTGTTTTTCTTTCTTTCAGTGAGGTTGAGTGGGCTCCGCATTGGCTTTCTGGGGCTGTAGACCACATGGGAGGAGATTGCACATCTTCCTCCCACAGAGTTGTGGTTGGATCAGACAGATTCAGCAAAACTCTCTATGGACTATGCTAAATTAATGAAATATAACTAATGATTAATAGGAAGGACAGAGGTGTTAAATAATCTCAGACTGGAGATGTGGTGGAGAATGGATTATAAGAGACTCAGTTAAGAGTTCACATAGAACTTCTGTTTTTAAGCATTTAATTGCTTATCAAAAGGTTAAAGACTCGAGTCCAACTAGAGACACCTTAGGAGAAAGATCTGGCATTCTACTTCCAACAAATTAGCCACTGAGGCCCCTTTGGGACACAGGTCGACCCTGACACACAGAAGCCCATGACTTGCAGCTGGCTCACTGGTAACGTGGTGGTGGCAGTAGTCTGTTGTTGTGAACCACTGAGTTGGAACCGACCCTCAGCTAAGCCTCCAGAAGTTAATAGCACAGGAGGAGATTGCCCATCCTTCTGCAGAGTAGCTGGTGGGTTTGAACTGTGTGTCTTTAGGATCACAGCATACTTTCTTACCGCTAGGACACCGGAGCTCCCTAGTACGAAGTCTAGGTAGAGATACACCCACCCAGATGAGCTGTCCTTCCCAAGGGCAGTCTGAAAGAGTATCTGTCTGGGAGGAATGGGGTTTTCTTAGTCGATGCTACAGCATTACCAGAGGAGTCATACGTCCCCATCTGACCCGCTTCCGGCCCTTTCAGTGGTCTCACTGGATGTCCAGTGGTCAGAACTCCCATGTCAGGCATCTGAGTCAGGAGTAGCGAAGGCCTAGGCATCCATAGCTCCTTGCCTTTAACCCTTCACGAGGCCCGGCCTCAGGCGATTCAATGGCTCCTTTCTCTGGCGCTCAATGAAACATTCTTCCAAGCAGATTATTGAAAGCAGAGCTCCAGGTGCACAATGGGTGCTCTGTGCTCCCAGCCGCTGCCCAATCTGTTTGCCCAGGCTGACTGCGGCCTCGCTTCTCTGCACGTTCCCCGCCTTCCACCCACCGACCCCAGCCCCACCTGGAGGCCGGCTCAAAGGGAAGCCATATGAAAGGGCTTGTTCTCCACCCTCTCAGAAGTTCCCGACGTGGTCTCTGCCAGCCTTGAGAGGAATTAGCTTAACAGGACGACGCAGGCCTGTTTCCAGCCCATCTATCCAGGGGTCCACTGCGCCTGCTTTGATGTCAAGAAACTTCCGTCCTGACTGGACAGCTGAGTTTCTCTCGTTCTTGCACATTCACAACCCCCCCTCAAAGGACATGAAGTCCCAGGAACACACAGAGGGGAAGTAGAGCTGAGGTTCTATCAAACAGAGAGGCTTCCAAAAAACCATAGGGCTGCTCATGCCTACCCCCAACAAGGGCCTCAAGTTCTTGAACAGGTTCAGTTAAACAAATGAGGGTGCTGGTTACCTGTGAGTCCCCGAGCCGGATTGCCTGGGTTCCAGCCCAGCTCTGCTCTTCACACAGTGTCTGCTACATGGAATTATAGCTATTGTTACATTGCTTCAATTCGACTGTCATTACTGACTTAGATTCTAGTCCTACAAGTATATAGCCTCAGGGACAAAAATCTGCATATCTGTGGTTAAGCTATTTCTATCCTCCAGAACTTTCAATAGGGAGCCATGGGGGCTTAGTGGTAAGGAATTGTGCAGCTGGTGCAAAGATACTCAGTTCAAATCCACCAGCTACTCTGCAACAGGAAAATAGGCAGTCTCCTCCCATGTAACTTACAGCCCCTGAAAACCCACTGGAGGGTCAGCTGTGGATCAGTTCCTATTCAACAGTACACACAACAATTACACAAGAGCTCACAATGGCTATCAACTGTCTCCTTGGTGGGCATCCAGGGAGAGAACTCTGCCTCCCTGTCTTCGTCACTGGATGCCTGTAAGGGACGTGGGCCCCTCAAAGATGTTCCCACAGTTACTGTCATCACTGTTCTTGGAGAAAGACTGTTAGCACAAACTATAAGAAGATTCTGCCCCGAGGCTAAAATCCTGAATCAATATCAAGTTGAAATTTTGCCGTAATTATAATAATAGCAACACCAGGAAGTGAATTTAGTGGCCATCTGTGAGGCGCCAAGAGCCCTTGTGTGCTATAAGCAGTTAAGCTCTCAGCTGCTAACTGAAAGGTTTGAAGTTCAAAGCCACATCTCTTCATGGGCCTGTGCCTCAGAGGAAAGGCCTGGAAATCCACTTCTAAAACGTCAGCCCCTGGGAGCCCTCAGGGCCGTCACGCATTGGAAGTCCTCTTCACAGCCACTGGCTTAGGTTCCTGTTGCTATTGCCGCTACTTCCCACACGCCAGGTACCTTGTCAACTCTTCTTTATCTATGATCCCTCTTGCTTCCCTCACAGTGTTGCTGCTTTTGTTAGGGGGCTGCCAAGTCAACTCCAACCCTGAGTGACCCTGTGAATACAGATCAGAATCCTGGCCAAGCCTGTTCCATCCTCCCAATCTCCACCACACTGAAGCTCGTTGTTGCAGTCTGCCCATCTCACTGACAGTCGTCTCCTCCTTGGCTGACCCTCCCCCTCCACTATTATAATTATTATCATCTGTGTATTATCATCAAACAGAAGAGCCAAGAGGCAGCTAAAGGGCAAGCATTTTTGCCCAAGATCACAGCTAGAATTTGAACCTAGGTCTTAAGTCCAGTGTCTGCTCTGTCTGATGCTCCAGATTGAAATTTCTGGTTCGAGATCCCTGCCTGGCTGAGGGCTTGTTCATTCACAGTTCTCTTTCTCCACTAGAGAGGTTGGATGCCATCTCTCCCAGGGCTACAGAAGGTGCTGGCAGCCCCTGAGAAGTCAGAGAAGGCCTGGGAGGATTCACTCTCTGGGAGGATCCCCCATAGCCATGCTGACATCCTGGGTGGAGATGCCTCCCACACTCCTCCACCCACGGCTTATTGCTGTTTTTATTCTTGTTACTGTGCTCCACTGAGTTGATTCTAACTCTGAGCAACCCTGGAACACAGAATGAAACTATCCTATGGGGTTCTTTATGCTCTTTCATCTTTACGAAAGCATATTTGACAGGTCTTTTCTGCCTAGCCACCGGGTGGGTTTGAACCTGCAGCCACATGGCATTTTGGGAACACTGAGCCATTTCATCACTGGAATACCTTCCACCTCCGGGGGCAAAGTGAGAGTGGAGCTGCCTTGGAAACCTACCCTTAGGTTCTTTCCTGCCCTTTGCCTTCGCTCCCTGGGGCCCCACTGTCTGCTCCAATAGCTTCTGGATGTCCCAAAGTCCTTTGAGGCAGAGGCTCCCCTTGGCCATCTGCCTTCTCAGACTCAGGTGTCAGACACCTGTCAGCGCTACTTCCTAGTGAAACAAGAGTCATTCTCTCAGGGCAGCAATCTTGCTGAGATGATTTTTGGATTTGGGTTTTTTTTTCCCCCCTAAGGGAAAGCCTAACCCAGCCCCCGCTGCCTCCTGGCCTTAGCCAGGCAGCGCCAAGCTACGGATGCTCATTAATGACTGGGATGAAGCTTGCCTCAGTTCCCATGGCAACTACTGTGCTCTACTTAGTCCATCACTTTTGAAGCTCCTGCTGGTGTGAAAGTTATTTTGCATAGGAGTGCTTAACCCTTATCCAGGAACACTGCTCTGGGTCTTCAGCGCTTTCCAAGTTCTTTATAAAGTTGATTTTCTGTCTTTCCCTGCCCCTCCCTCCCCATGTGGAGCCACTCCCTCGTGCCCCCACACTCCCCAGGGGCGTGTTTATGGCTCTGTTAGATCACAGTCTGCCTGTTTCATGGTTATTTATGTGTCTCCTTCTGAGCCCCTAGTGAGTGATCGGCCCATAGTAGGTGCTAAATAAACATTTGTTTGAATTTATTTGAGTTTCCTTTTCAAAGTTTTAAAAAATTACTATTATTAACAGTACAGACCATTACTAATAATCCCCTGTGCTTGTAAAATTATTTACAGTTTATATATAGCTCCACGCTTGAGGGCACTGCTTTAAACGTCAGCCCCACCCTTCCTCGCCCGGTGACAGTGTGCAAGCTGTACAACCTCTCTCAACCTGCTTCTCATCTGTAAAAGGGACCGTTGTAAATATTAAAATGCGTATGTAAAGGGTTTACTTAGCATGAGGCCAGATGCCGAGTGACACCTCAATAAATGTCAGCTATTATTAGCATGCGTGCTCTCATTTGGGCCCCACAAAGGGCCTGTGATGCAAAGCAGGACAGAGATTCTGTTAGGGCTGTCACTGCCTTTGATGACAGAGGAAGAGGCTGAGCCTCGGAAAGGGGTAGGGCTTGTTCAGACTCCCGCGGACACCTGTTGTCTGCTTCACAGCCATTTCCCCACAACACAGCCCAGATTTTCCTTGCAGAACGAGTTCTCCCACAGGTGGGTTGACTCCAGGAGCTGCCTTGGACACCCAGTGTTAAATGTCCCTAGACACAGGGCTTAGGTGAATGAGGGACAGATGACCCACGGCTGTCCAAAAAGGAAAAATTAGTCCATTCTGAATCATCTAACCCATGACAGTTCTGAGTGCATCCAGTGAGGATCAATCCAGAGAAGTTGTTTAGAATTTTCCTGAAACAAGATTTTCTACTTTCTGCTGGATTTAGAGCAAGAAGGCAATAGGACACAAGCTGCCTCATGCCAAGGATAGTGTTAGCAGTGGTCGAGTAGATTCTGACTCATGATGGCTTCAGGGAGTCTCTGGGCAGTGTGGACTGTTAAGCATTAGACACTAGCTGAAAGCTTGGTGGTTAAAACTCATCCAGATGTGCCCTGGAAGAGAGGCCTTGCAGTCTGCTTCAACCTGCCTCTGGAAACCCTATCTAGTAGTTCTACTTTGCACACTTGGGGCCCCCATGAGGGATAATTCTGAAATGAGAGGAAAATAAAGTACATAGAAGAAACAGAAAGATTTGTAGCGACATCATTTGAACACCTGAATCTTGTCCAGGACACCTGAAGCTAGGACTATTGCCTGGGCTTTTTAGTTTTGCATTCATGCTTGCTTTCTTATGCCAGTTTGAGCAGATGATTGTCATGTGCAAAAGAAAGAGAAGTCAAGTATCTCTTTATTCTATTCTATTCTGTTCTGTTCTATTCTATTCTAGTCTATTCTATTCTATTCTATTCTATTCTATTCTATTCTATTCTATTCATTTACTCAATAAACTCCTTAAGCATCTACTATGTTCAATCTACTTCTCTCGGCTGGGACTACAGGGATGGACAAGACAAAAGATCCAGACCTCTGAGAGTTCACATTCCATTGTCTCTCAATTTGACACATGAGGAGTCTGGGGCTCAGAGAAGATATGTAATGATTAGGAGGGTCAGGGAGGAGTCAAGTGGGCAAGTTGGGCTGTCAGTCACATGCAGGCAGGGTTGATTTGGGGACTAGTGAGTTTCTGTTCGTCCTAGATCATAGGAGAAAGGTTCCCAGCCAAGGACAGAGGTTTCCCAGCAGGCTGAGGCCCTAGTCCATGGGATCAGAGGATCAGAGGAAGGGGACAGTTTCCAGGAGCACTGTGGTTCTGAGGTCTGATTTGAGGGTGTTCTCTCCCATGCTCATGGCTGGCTCAAGGGCTGTCCCTTTGCACTGAAACTCTAAGGAAGCTCACTGAAGTAAAAATTATCCAGGGAGGAGGCTTCTTCTCATAGGAAATCTCAATATACTTGTCATGAGGTAAGATCCCATTCTCTAACTTACCTTGGGGCTTATTTTCACCCCTTGTCCAATGACTCAGTCATGTGAGGACCCTGTCTCTGTGGGCTCAGGCCCCTCCTGGATGTTGTGAACCAAAGAAGTGGCTTTGTCAACCACCAGTATCTAGCACAGGGTTTGGCATGTAATTATTGTTGTTAGCAATCTTGAGTCAATTTCAGCTTACAATGACCTCATGTGCAAAGGACTACCGCAGGTCTTTCTAGGTTGTAATCATTATAGGACCAAATCACCAGGTCTTTCTTCCTATGAGCCACCGGTTGGGTTCAGCCCACCAACTTTTCAGCTAGCAGCCAAGAGTTTAACTGTCATGCCACTGGGAGTCCTTGACATATGAAAAATGCAGGATAACTATTTCTCCATGGGATTTGAGGGGTTTGTTTTTTAAATTTTTTTTATTGGTTTTCATGAATCTTGGCTGAAAACAGGGAATAGCAGAGGAATGTCTATCTGTGTTTCATTGACTATGCAAAGGCATTTGACTGTGTGGATCATAACAAACTGTGGCTGACTCTGAGAAGAATGGGAATCCCAGAACACTTGATCGTGTTAATGCGAAACCTATACTTGGATCAAGAGGCATTCGTCAGAACAGAGCAAGAAAACACTGGATGGTTCAAAATTGGGAAGGGTGTACGCCAGGGATGTGTCCTGTCTTCATAATTTTTCAACCTGTATGCAAAACAGATCATCTGGGAGGCTGGGCTCTATGAGGAGAAGTGTGGGGTCAAGATTGGTGGAAGATCTATCAACAATCTGCATTATGCAGATGACACAACCCTGATTGCTGAAACTGAGGAGGACCTGAAGCATTTGCTGCAGAGGGTCAAGGACTGCAGTCTTCAATATGGATTGAGGCTCAGTGTCAGGAAGACAAAGATTCTCATCACTGGACCAATTGGCAGCATCAGAATCAATGATAAAGAGATTGAGATTATTCACAGCTTTAGTTTGCTTGGCTCCACAGTCAACACTCTTGGCACCAGCAGCCAGGAAATCAAAAAACATATTGCGATGGGAACGTCTGCTGTTAGGGACCTCTCCAGGGTACTGAAGAGCAATGGTGTCACTCTGGAGACTAAGGTGTGTCCAATATAGGCTGTGGTCTTTGCAATCACTAGTAATAGGTTAGAGTCATTTTAACCACAGTCATTATGGCTTCCTCACTGCCATATTTTCCCTGGATAGATGCTTTTAGAATGATTGTGGCATTTAGGAGTTCTTGGGGTATTGTTGAATTATTATGAAGAGATAAATTTTGCATTTTAAAGTATTAAAAAAGAGAGGAAGTGGGCTCTGGTGGTGCTCTCTATAGGGAGTTGCTCTGCTAACACAAAGGTAGGGCCCCACTTTCAGTTCAAACCCACCAGCCAATGGGCAATCCCAGTGTGATTTATAGCCTCCAAAAACCCACTAGAGGTTCAAATTTGAGTCAGTCCCAATTAAATGGCAGTGAGAGACAGAGAAAAGAGCAAGGGTATTAGTTAAAAGACTAAGGTGTGTCTAACCCAAGCCATCGTATTTTCCGCTATTCTCATGCATGTGAAAGCTGGATAATGAATAATAATAAGAAAAACTCATGTCCTTGAACTGCGGTGTTAATGAAGGGTACTGAGTATAACATGGACTGCCCAAAGAACAAATGGATCTGCTTGGAAGAAGTGCACCTGGAGCACTCCTTAGAGTGAAGGATGATGGGAGTTTTTCTCATGTACTTGGGCATCTTGTCAGGAGGGGCTAGGTCTTGAAAGAAGTACATTAAGCTTAGAAAAGGAGTACATCAGGCTCATAGAGGTCGGCAAAGGAGAAGAAGATCCCCCATGAGACAGACTGACACATTGATTGCAACTGTGGCCATAGCACAGGGGAGATGGTGAGGATGTCCCAGGATTGCGCCAACTTTCCATCTATTGTATAAAGGATGGCTCTGATTTGGAATAGACTTGGTGACACCTAGCACAACAACATGGAATGAGCTGTGTCACCCAAACAGATATGTTGAAGTTCCCACCCAGGACATATAAATACTACTTTGTTTTGGAAATTGGGACTTTAAAATTGCTGTCAGTTAACATGAGATTGTACAGAAATGGAGTGAGTGCTAATTCAATCTGAGATTCCCAAAATAGTGCAAAACCCTGATACATTATGCTACCAATCTCTGCTAACTGACAGCCTGGAAGTTTGACTCCACCCAGAGGCACAGAGGAGAAAGGGTGACAATCTCTGTTTCAAAATTCAACTCTTGAAAACCTAGTGGACACACAAGGACTCATAATGTGTCAGAGTTAGGTCACAGAAATCAGCATCCAAACAGTACTAGTCTTAGAAGAGACAAAGAAAAGGCCGACCATCTGACAAAAAAGTGACAACAAAGGACCTTCCTTTCTTGTTAGGTTCCTTTAAGTCAGCTATGACTCACGGCAACCCTATGAGGAATGGATCTGACCCTTCCCTATCTTGTACCACCGTTATGATCTCTGTCCTGCTCAAACCCATTGTGATCTCTGTGTCAGTCTTCTTGACAGCCTTCATCTCTTTCACTGACGTTCTACCCTTCCCAGCATGATCTCTCTCTCTCTCTCTCTCTCTCTCTCTCTCTCTCTCCAAGGATTGGTTCCTCCTAAAAATATTCCCAAAGTAAGTGAGACGAACTTTCTGTGTCCTTGCCTCTAAGGAGCACTCTGGTTGTACTTTATTCAAGACAGATATGTTTGTTCTTTTAGCAATCCATGGTATATTCAATACTCTTCTCCAACATCACAATTCACAGGTGTCAAGATGTCTTCTGTCATTTTTATTTATTGTTCAACTTTTAGGTGCATAAGAAGCAATTGAAAAATACCATGGCCTGGATCAAATGCACCTTAGTCTTTAAACTGACATCATTGCTCTTTAGGATTTTGGAGTGATCTTCGACAGAAGATTTTCCAATCCATAAGTCCTTTGTTTGTTTTTGTTGGGTTTTGGTTTTTGGTTGTGGTTTGTTTTTTTTTTTATTGCTGTTAACAGAGATGTTGAGTGTTGATCTAATTAAAATGAAATCATTACCTTAAAGAAATCAGAACTGCCACCTAAGCAGATATATGCACACCCATGTTTATTGCTGCTTTGTTCACAATAACAAAGAGTTGAAAACAGCCCAAGTGCCCATCAACAAATGAGTGGATGGAGATGCTGTGGTATATTCACACAATGGAATATTATGCAGCACTGAAAAATAAAGAATTAATGAAATATTTTACAAAATGGGTGATCCTGAAGGACATTATGCTGAGTGAAATATCTCATTCACAAAAAGACAAATACCGCATAATGTCAGTGTTATAGAACAGGACTGATATTGGGGTGGGGGGAACCTAAGAAAAGAGGAGATAAATAATGTATATGGCATTGAAACAGATGAGGAAGAGAATTGTATAAAAACAACATATGATTAGGTATTATTGTCATGACAAGAGTCTAGAATAAGAGTTGCATAGTAAAATGGTTGGGGTGGGGGGGAGACTGTATAACAATGAAAAAACTTTTTTTCCAAAGAAAAAAGTGAACTGGGATGGAGGAGAGACAGGGAAGAAAATGTGCAACAATGAATTAATGGAAATCCAAATTTGTTATAAATGTTCATTAAAATCTAAAAAAAAAAGAAAAGAAATCATTGACAACTTCAATCTTTCTCCATCTATCATGATGTCCACTGTTACAGTAGTAAGGAGTTTTGCTTTTATTAATGTTGAGATGCAGCCCATATTTAAGGTTGTAGTCTTTGATCTTCTGTAGTAAGTGCTTCAAATTTTCTTTAAGCGAGGTCATATTATCTGCATAACACAGGTTGTTAAATCTTCCTCCAATCCTGAAGCCACATTCCTTCCTCTTTAAATAGTCCAGCTTCTCAAATGCTCTATTTCACATCCAGATTGAATAAGTGAGAAGAAAGGGTGCTAGATGTCATCAAGTTAACTACGATACCCTATGAACAAGAGATCGTAAGTCTGCTTATCCTGCCCCATCCTGCTCAAGTTCATTTGCTGCAGTCCCTGTATCAGTCCATGTCATTGAAGGTCTTCCTTTCTTCTTATGTCTCCCTGACTTTTCAAGCATGGCATGTTTTCCAAGGTCTGGTTCCTCCTTACACCGTGCCTTAAGTATATAAGATGAAATTTCACCTTCCTTGCCTCTAAGGGGTACCTTAGTTGTACTTTTTTAATGACAGATAAGGGGTTTTTTTGGCAGTTCATGGGCCATTCAGTACTCTTTTCCAATAGCACAATTCAAAGGCATTGCTTCTTTTATACTCTTTCTATTCATTGTGGCAACTTTCAGGTGTATAGGAAGCAACTGAAAAGACCATGACTTGGTCCAGGTTCATCTTATTCTTTAAACATCCTCTTTGCTGGTTAGCACTTTGGGAAGGTCCTTGACAGCAGATTTCCCCAATGCAACACACCTTTTAATTTCTTGACAGCAGTTACCATGGTATTTATTGTGGATCTGTTTGGACAGCAGTTTCTTGGTCTGCACCTATGTTTCACACGAGCAATGAAAAGTTCTGCAGTTCTCTTTCTTCTCAAGGCTATCTATAATTTATTATTATCCATGCAATTGAATACCTTTGTATAGTCAATAAAACACGACTGAAGATTTTTCTAGTATTCTCTGCTTTCAGTCAAGATCTATCTGACATTACTAATTATATTCTTTGTTGCATGGCCTCTTTTGAATTCATCTGGATTTTCTAGAAGTTCCCTGTCAGTTACAGATATTTTTAATAATTTACAGCAAGATTTTACTTCTTGTTGTTGTTGTTACATGCCATCAAGTTACCTGTGACTCCTAGTGACTCTATGTACAACAGCTCTGAACTCTGCCCTATCCTGACCCAGTCTCAGTGACTCTGACACATTTATCTCCATCAGCCCAGTTACTGTGTCGATACATCTCATTCAGGATCTTCCTGTCCTGTGCTGTCTCTCTACTATTCCAAGCATAATATCCCTCACCAAGGATTTATCCCTCCTGGCCATATGCCCAAGTACGTGAGACAGAGCTTCAAAATCCTTGTCTCCAAGGAGAAACCTGGTTTCATCCTCTCCAGTGCAGACCTGTTTGTTCTTGCAGCAGTCCATGGTGTATTCAATACTCTTCTCCAGCTGTTGTTGTTGTTATGTGCCATCGAGTCGTTTCCGACTCATAGCGACCCTATGCACAACAGC
>NW_006399880.1:3182840-3191833 GCF_000299155.1 Elephantulus edwardii | reverse complement strand
GGGTCACCTTTCTTTGTGATGGGAACAAATATAGATCTCTTCCAGTCAGTTGGCCAAGTGGTTGTTCTCCAGATTTCTTGGCACAACTTGGTGAGCATGTCCAGGGCAGCATCTGTTAGCTGAAATATGTCAACTGGTATACCATCTATTCCTAGAGCCTTATTTTTAGACTCTGTCTTATCATCATTTTTGGAAATGGGAACAACTAGAGTCTCTTTCAGTCAGTTAATCGGGTATTTTTCTTCCAAATTTCTTGGCATAGACTACTGAGCACATCCAGGGCTAGATCTATTTGCAGTTGAAACACCTCAAATGTTATTCCATCATTCCTAAAGTCTTCCTTTTTGATGATGAGTTCAGGGAAGTTTGAGCCTCTTCCTTCACTGCCAATAGTTCTTGGTCATGTGCTACTTAGCGAAATGATTCCATGTTGGCCAATTATTTTCAGAGCAGTGACTCGATATTCATTCCACCTTCTTTAGAAACTTCCTTGCCCATAAGAGCCTTCAGCATTACAACTCAAGGCTTGATTTCCATTCCCTAGAACTATGATACAATAAACATCTGCCCTTATGTACTACACGTTTTGTGGTACTTTATTACAGCAGCTCAAAGAAATCTAAGCAGGGATATATTTAGTTTGGGTTTGGTAGAATTCTATGTCTAAGCATAGTTAAATTAACATGACGTATAAATAAGTTTTTGTTGAAATATCTCCCTAGACTCTCTTACTGCCCATTGAGCTCCCATAATTTGACAAAATGGCACACATTTGCAAGTCCTGAGGTCACATGGTGAAGTGACCTTCTCATAGTACCCGACAACAGAATGATTTGACTTGGAGATGAGAGATAGTTTGAAATTTAATGAGTCAAAATCTAAGTGGAAAATTCTTCTGATCTTCAAATGTGTGAGATTGTAAACAAAGAATTCAAAGCTCAAAGATGCTTAAACAAAATGGAAATTACTTACTGAGAAATATTCGCTATAACACAGTGTGTACAATTTTAAGTGCACCATAACCTTTACCCTTTTTTGGTGGAACTGCATCCAACAGCATTTATCAGACTATGATGATCTGAATTACCACAATTCATCAGCCTTGTAGTAGTACTACAAACAAGAGTTTCATCCACGCACAAAATTCCATATGAAGCTTCCCAACCATCAAAACTGAAGAGAAAATTTCGGAAAGGAATTGGCAGACACAGAAGAATTTAATAAAACAACATGAACAAGAGCCTATGGTGATGAAGGAAGAAGTTCAGGCTGCTTTGAAGGAAATAGCAAAAAATAAGGCCCCACTAACAGATGGTATACCAATTGACATATTTCAGCTAACAGATGCTGCCCTGGACACGCTCACCAAGTTGTACCAAGAAATCTGGAGAACAACCACTTGGCCAACTGACTGGAAGGGATCTATATTTGTTCCCATCACAAAGAAAGGTGATCCAACAGAATGTTGAAATTATAGAACAATCTCATTGATTCCACATGCAAGCAAGATTCTACTGAAGATTATCCAAAAACAACTGGAACAGCATATCAACAGAGAACTGCCAGAAGTCCAGGCTGGGTTTAGAAGGGGTCGTGGTACTAGGGATATTGTAGCTAATGTTAGATGGATCTTAGCTGAAAGCAGGGAATACCAGAGGAAGGTGTATCTGTGTTTCATTGACTATGCAAAAACATTTGACTGTATGGATCATAACTGTGGCTGACTCTGAGAAGAATGGGAATCCCAGAACACTTGATCGTGCTAACGAGAAACCTATACTTGGACCAAGAGGCAGTCGTCAGAACAGAGCAAGGAAAAACACTGCATGGTTCAAAATTAGGAAGGGCTTATGCCAGGGATGTGTTCTGTCTCCATAACTTTTCAACCTGTATGTAGAGCAGATTATCCGGGAGGCTGGGCTCTATGAGGAGAAATGTGGTATCAGAATTGGTGGGAGATCTATCAACAATCTGCGTTATGCAGATGATGCAAGCCTGCTTGCTGAAACTGAGGAGGACCTGAAACATTTGCTGCAGAGGGCCAAGGACTGCAGCCTTCAATATGGATTGAGGCTCAATGTCAAGAAGACAAAGATTCTCACCACTGGACCAATTGGCAGCATCAGGATGGTTGGTGAAGAGATTGAGATTGTTCACAGCTTTAGTTTGTTTGGCTCCACAGTCAACACACACGGCACTAGTAGCCAGGAAATAAAAAAAGTATTGCAATAGGAAAGTCTGCTGTTAGGGTCCTCTCCAAAGTTCTGAAGAGCAATGGTGTCACTCTGGAGACTAAGGGGCTTCTGATACAGGCCATGGTCTTTGCAATCACTTGTTATGCATCAGAGAGTTGGACAATGGCTAGGGAGGATAGAAGGAGAATTGATTCCTTAGAGCTGTGGTGCTAGAGAAGAGTATTGAGGGTACCATGGACTGCTAGGAAAATAGACAGATTCATCCTGAAAAGGGTTAAACTGGGCGGCTCCTTGGAGGCAAGGATTCTGAGGCTTCGTCTAACATTCCTTGGATGTGTTATAAGGAGGAAGAGGTCCTTGGAGAGGGATATCATGCTTGGGAGGGTGGAGGGACAGCGCAGGAGGGAAAGACCCTCTATGAGGTGACTGATTCAGTGACTGGGGTAATCAGGATGGGTTTTTTGGAGACAGTGCAATTGGCACAGGACAGAGCAGAGTTTAGGGTTGTTGTACATAGGGTCGCTATGAGTCGCAAGTGACTCGACGGCACATAACAACAACAACATGCGAGAAAGAAGGCTGCACTATCTTTCTCTCCTCTAGAGAAAATTGCCATGGCACCTAGTTCACATGGAGAGGTAATAAAAAATGTGTGAAGGTCACACCTGGGGTCTGCCTGCTTTCTCCAAATAGTCCGTGGCTCCATCATCAGACCTTTCTCTGTTTTCTGCCACAAGACTTCTAAGGATCTTCATCCTGTGTCTTGTCTGCTTTCCAGAAATATAGTGGTTGGGCTTCGCCCTCATGGGATCTCAGATTTAAGGTTCTAGGGAATTAAGGAGTCACAGTCGTTTGGATCTTTTCTCCTAAACTCCCCTCCCCCATCACTTTCCCCACCCAGAAAATGAAATTGGAGTTATTTCCACTCTGCACCTGAAAGAACGCTGCCTTCATGTTTGGCCGCATACAGGCTGTCTCAATTACCCTCAGAGTTGCCTCTGTGAAAGGCCATCTAAACATTGGCAATCCTGCTGGGTTTTTCTTTCCACCTTGCCCTCCTCCTCCACCCTGGCATGGCCTCCAGATTCCCCGTCCATTTTCCCTGCTATGTCGTGTCCTCAGAGGAACCCCGACCCTCTTTATCCCTACAGCCCCAACTTCCACATGCTTTTACCACCATCCTCCTTGACTGCCTCTCTGATCAGATGACTGGCCTGGGAAGAACAAAGGAAACTAAAGAGTCATTCAGCTGCAGGGTCCAGGCTGGGATTTAGTGGTGACCTTGTGGAAAGAGCCCATCTGGAGTGCCTAAAATACAGCTTGAACCAGCAAGATTCTGAATTCAGCCCTGAGAACACAATGTGACAGAAACACAAGACAATTCACCAACTTGGGCAAAATTAGTGAATTCTTTTACTCCCCAAGGAAAGACATGGGGTTGGTGGCGAGGTTGGGCTTGACTGCTTCCATCTTTTGCCTTATCCCACTGTGGGTGTCATTTTCATTCTCCCAGACAAGTAGTTCCCAGCCTTACACGGAGAGATGGAAAATCACTCTCTCTACTTCCAATTCCAAAAGTCCAGAAAGAAATTCTGCTAGTCATAGCTTGGGTTCAGGTGCCTGTCCTGGCCAATCAACAAGATCCAAAGGTGGTATATACTAAGAGATGCTGGCTCCCCCTGGACTCACACTGGGTCTGTTGGAGGATGCTGCGTTTCTGAAAGAAGTGGGAAAGAGGACACTTCTCTGGAGAAAAAGAAACCAACAATTAGTAAATAAGAGGTGACCCAATTGAAAGACCACTAGGAGAGAATGCAGTAATATAATTGTTGTTAACACGGTGTTCACTAACTATATGTGTCTATTTGTCATTGAAAACCCTTTTATTCTTGAGTTCAAGAACTATCAACAACGTTTTCTATCATTTCAGAGAGCCCCACTGGAGAGTTCTAATATATAAATTATAGAATTTAGCCCCTGCATTTCATAGTTAAGGAAAATGAGGTCTAGAGAGAGGGATGCACGTAACACGCTCAACAATTTCGAGCCAGAACCAACAGTCTTAGGCCAGTATTTAGATGGCCTTTCATAGAAGTAATTTTTAAGGGTGACTGAGACAATTTGTACATAACTAAACACAAAAGTAGCATTCCTTGAATTTTTCAGTGAAAATTTAATTTGCTTGTAAACCCTTACCTAAATGACCATTTTTAAAGTTTTTTTTAAAAAAACAGCATTCCTATTTCAATTTAAGACCTTGTGGTAATAAACTGCAAGCTGCTCTGAAGACTTTGGCAAAAAATAATGTCTCAGTAATAGAGTATTAATTTACGTCCTCCAACAAGCTGATGCAGTTCTAGACATACTTATTCACCAGGCCCTGTCAGGAAATCTGGAAGATTAGTTACCTAGTCAACTGACTGACAGAGACCCATATTTATTCCATCCCTTAAAAAGGTGATCCAACAGAAAGTGGCAATTATCTAACAGTATCACTAACATCACGTGCAAGCAAAATCTTGCTGAAGATTACCTGAAATAGGCTAGAACAATACATCAACATAGAACTGCCAAAAAAAAACACCACAAAAAGGACTTAGAAGAAGCCGTGGCACCAGGAATATCATTGTTGATGTCAGATGGATCTTGGCTGAAAGCAGAGAGTACCAGAAGGTCTACTTGTGTTTTATTGACTGTGCAAAAATATTTGGCTGTGTCAATAACAACAAAGTATGGCTAATATTTAGAAGAGTGGGAATAACAGAACACTTAATTGTGTTAATGCAAAATCTATTTGGACAAAGAAGCTGTTGTCCAAACAGAGCCAGGGAGGTAAAAAATCAAGAAAGAAGTGCCTCAGTGAGGTATCCTTTCTCCATATCTATTCAATTTACATGCTGAACATATCATTCAAGAAGTAGAATTTACGAAGAAGAATGTGGCATCGGGATCAGAAGAAGACTCATCAACAATCTAAGTCCATGTAGATGACACAGGTTTGCTCACTTAAAGTAAGGAGGAGTTCAAGCATTTGGTGCAGATCAAGGACTACAGCCTTCAATATTGATTGCATCTCAACATCAAGAAGACAAAAATCCTCACCACTGGGGCCATGAACAGCATCATGATAGATGGAGAAACCATTGAGATTGGTAATAATTTCGTTTTACTTATATCTACAGTCAACATCCTTGGCACCAGTAGTCAGGAAATCAAATGACAAAGTTGCACTGAGAAAATCTGCTGTCAAAGACTTCTCCAGAGTGCTAAGGAGCAACAATGTCAGTCTAAAGACCAAGGTGCACTTCATTAAAATAGATTCTATTTAATTGCTTGTTATGCATCCCAGTTGAAAGCTGGGAAATGACTAAGGATGACAGAAGAATCAATGTCTTCAAGTTATGGTGCTGAAAAAGAGTGTTGAATATCCCATGGACTACAAGAGAACACATGTCTGTACTGGAGAAAGTGAAACTAGGGTGTGTTCCTCGCAAGAAAGGGTTTTGAAGTAGGAGGAAGACCCTCGATGAGGTGGATTGATTCTGTGAGTGGAGTGGTGGCAATGAACGTGTTTGAGACTGCGAGGTTGGCACAGGATAGAACGGCATTTAGGGCTCTTGTACATAGGGTCGCTATGAGTCGCAAACGACTCGATGGCACATAACAACAACAACAACATCATATACTTTGGGTATGTTGTCAGGAGGGGCTGGTCCTTGGAGAAGGACATCATGCTTAAAAAGGTGGCAGGTCAGTGGAAGAGAGGAAGACTCTAGATGAGACAGATTGACACACTGACTGTAGCAAGAAGTGTGTCAGAGAAAGTAAGGTTGGCTCAGGATAGGGCAAGATTCAGAGCCATTGTTCATAGACAGGGTCACTATGAGTTCTAGTCAACTCATTTGCACATAGCATTTCAATGATCTTTCATCTATATCTACCAAGTTGGAATAGACTCATAGCTGATCCTCCATTGGGTTTTCCAGACAATCAAAATCACATGAGAGAAGAATGCTCATCTTTCTCTCATAGAACAATGGTGGATTTGAACCACCTATCTCTGGGCCAATTGACAGCACCATAATAGGTGGAGAAGAGATTGAAGTTGTTAACAATTACAGCTTGCTTGGCTCCACTATCCACACTCTTGGCACCAGCAGTCAGGAAATTAAAAGATGAATTGCACTGAGAAAATCTGTTGTCAGGGACCTCTCCAGAGTACTGAGAAGCAACAATGTCAGCCTAGAGACCAAAGTGCACCTGATCCAGGCCATGGTCTTTGCAATTACTTGCTATGCATCAGAGAGCTGGACAATGATGAAGGATGATATAAGAAGAATTGATGCCTTTCAGTTATGGTGCTGGAGAAAGTCTCGACCATACCATGGTCCACCAAGAAGACAAATGAGTCTATATTAGAGAGGGTGAAACCTAGTTTCTCCTTGGAGTCATGAATTTTTAAGCTTCATCTCACATATTCTGGTCACATAGCCAGGAGAGACCTGTCCTTAGAGAAGGACATCATGCTCAGAAGGGTGGAGGGACAGCACAGGAAAGGAAGGTCCTGGATGAGATGGATTGATCAGTGACTGGGGTAATTAGGGTTGGTGTGTCAGAATCAGTGAGACTGGCTCAGAACAGGGCCGTACACACATAGGTCGCAGGTGACTTGACGGCACATAACAACAATGACATCTTTGGGTTCTTAGAGCAACTCTTTCTTTACCACTACTAAGTCAGAAGAGCTTCCTTGTGTCCCATCAAGATGGAACTTCCCTAAATTGACCCTCCAGTGGGTTTTCGGAGGTAACAAATCGCACTGAAGGAGATTACCATCTTTCTCCTACATAGCAGCTGGTGGATTCAAGACATGTACATTTGTGTTGGCAGTTCAGTTCCTTAACACTAAACCCACAGAGCTCCCTTTCCTCAATATTGTTGCTGTTAAGTGCAATTTAGTACAACTTACAGCAGCTCTATGAACAACAGATCTAAACCGTGTCCTGTCCTGTGTCATTAATTATCATCCCCAACACATTTGTGTCCATTGCTGCAGACCTTGTATCAACCCTTCTCATTGAAGGTCTTTTCCTCCTTCACTGATCTTCCACCTTTCCAAGCATGATGTCCCATTCCACAGATTAGCCTCTTCTGACAACATCCAAAATATGTGTGAGACAAAGCTTTGCCATCCTTGCCTCCAAGGAGCACTGTGGTTGCACTTTCTCCAAGACATATCTGTTTGTTTCTTTGGCAGGTCATGAGATATTAAACACTTCTTCAACACCGCAACTTCCATGCATAGATTCTTCTCCTGCCATCCTTATTCATTGTCCAATTCTCAGATGCACTGCAGGTGGTTGAAAAGAGTGTGGCTTGAATCATGTATACATGTCTTTGAACTGACACCATTGCTCTTCAGGATTTTGTAAAGATCCCTAACAACAGACTTTCACAATGGTGTATGTCTCCTGATCTCCTGACTGCTAGACTGTGGCTCTGAGCAAGCCCTACGAACAATTCCTCCACATTAACAGACCGTACAAGGTCTTCTTTACATCACTGACCTTGCAAGATTTTCTAGAAAGGGATCTGTGCTTAAATAAGTTTTATTAAATCCTGTATCCTCTACTCTCTTTTTTATAAGATTATAAAAAAAAACCTCTGAAATGCCCTACAAAACAAAACTTTGCTTATGCAGTATCCTAAACCAAAAATACGAAGCTCCACATTTTTTTGTCTTTATATCATCTACTCATATAAATGAAATGTTGTTGTTGTTATGTGTCATCAAGTAGCCTGTGACTCTTCTAAACCCAGCCTGCACTTCTGACAGTTCTCTGCTGATGTGATGTTCCAGTCGTTTTTGGATAATTTTCAGTATGCAATTTAGGAATAAATATTTTTAATAGACAAAGATTGTCTTAATTTTTAGGATCCAGAAAATAGCTGGCATTTATATGTTCTTCCTGTTGTTAGGTGCTGCTGAGTACAACTCATACCAAGCTGATGAACAATGGACCTGAACCCTCTCTTATCCTGTGCCATCCTCACACTTCCTGACACGTTATCACCCATTGTGGCAGTTATCACGTAAGTCCATCTGGTCAAGGGTCTTCCTCTCCTTCGCTGACCCTCCATCCTTCCTAACGTCAAAGTATGTGAGTTGAAGTCTCATTGTTCTTGCCTCCACAGAGCACTATAGCTAAACCCTCTCCAGGACATATTTGTTTCTTCTTTTGGCCATCCATGGGATGTTCAGTCCTCTTCTCCAACACCACAGCTCAAAGGCATCAATTCTTCTTCTGTCATCTTTATTTACTGTCCCACTTTCAAATGCATAGCAAGTGATCAGAACCACTATGGCCTGAACCAGACGCACCTTTATCACAAACTGACATCATTACCCCTCAATAATTTTGAGAGGTCCCTAACTGCAGACTCTTCCAGTCCAATGTGTCTCCTTATTTCCTGACTGCTGGTACCAAGAGTGTTGATTGTGGATCCAAGCAAGAAGAAGTTGACAGTTTTAATCTCTTCTCCATTCATCCTGATGTTACCTATCTGTCCCGAGGTAAGAATCTTTGCTTTCTTGGCATTGCAATGCAATGCATGCTGAAGGCTGTATTCCTTGATCTTCTGCAACAAGTATACAAAAAATCCTTTTTTTTAAATGCCATTTCCACATATACACACATACATATATTTGGATACAAATGCATTTTATGTACTTTATTCTATATCTTAAGAAATGCTGAGCGAGTTCGGCCCTTTTGATTTTCTTATTTTTTTCTATAA
>NW_006399880.1:3142553-3177517 GCF_000299155.1 Elephantulus edwardii | reverse complement strand
CGGTTGGCACAGGATAGAGCAGGGTTTAGAGCTGTTGTGCATAGGGTCGCTATGAGTCGGAAACGACTCGACGGCACATAACAACAACAACATTCTATATCTTGGTTTTTTCCCCCCCTTGAGTACATTTTAGACATATTTTATGTTGCCAAATATTGATTCATGCCCTCATTTCCATATATATAAGATATTACTTTGATCGGAATATTCCAGAAGGCTCTGTTGATGAATTGGCACTTTGAGCAGAGCTTTGAAGAATTGGGAGACAGAGACAGTGGTGATAGAGCAATTCAGCAAAGGGAGCAGAGTGCACAACGTTCAAGTTGGTGGCCATTTTTGCTACTCATGAAATAGATGAGAGAAATGGGGCCCAGAGAGGAAAGGTACTTTTCTCAAAGTCACACAATGAGTTAGCATCAAGGGTAGAACTTGAACTTGGGCCTCCTAATTAATTATTAGGCTTAAGCTTTGACAATATCAAGCCTAATGCCAGATTTCTTCTCTTTAGCATGTTGTTTTTGTTGCACTGTCAAGTTGCCTGAAATTCATAGTGACCCTATGTATGACAGCTCTGAACCCCGCCCTATCCTGAGCCAGTGTCACTGACTTCGACACACCTACCCCCATTGCCCCAGATATCCTGTCAATCCATCTCATCTGGGGGTCTTCCTCTTCTGCACTGTCCCTCCAGGTCTCATATCACCTAGTTTTCAATCCATTCACTTCCATTATCTTAATAATCAGAGATACTCATAAATTACCTTCTGTATCCAATGCATATAAGAACCTCTGATGGTATAGTCTGTAGGGAGTTGCTCTGCCAATCCAAAGGCAGATAGATCGAATCCACCAGCAGCTCCAGTGAAGAAAGATGGGGAATATCCTCCCAGGCAGTTCACAACAGCTGAAACCCTGCTGGAGGGTCAGCTATGCGTTGGTTCTGATTCAACAGCAATGAGCTTTTTGAGGTTTCTTTAATCCGCTTCATGCACAGATAGGGAAATCAACACCCATTGAGGAGAAGAGCTGCCCCCCCATCAGTGAACTCAGAACAATTGCTCACAGGGAACAAGCTCTCACAGCTTGTCAGGCCAAGTGATGTGGCCAGGCTTGCGTTCTCCCTGGAGACCTTCCCCTCTCCCAACGCCTGTGCTGGCCTGGCCCCTGAGTCATGGTCAGCCCGCCTGCCTGATGTGAGTCAGCAACATTCTTCCAGACTGAGAACACCACAGCTTAACCTCACAGGCTTTCCTGTGTACTGTAGTGTTCCCGGCACATCCTTCAGCTAAACTAGATGAAAGCAAGGCAGCAGATGAGCACACGTGAGGCAGGGCACAGACTAGCAGCCTGGGAGCTGACCTGTGGGGACAGGGATCTGAACTACTTGGAGACAGTCAAACTGTCTTTGTGCTATTCACAGGGAAATGGCACTTGTTGTGGGTAAGCTTCTTTCGAGAAGGTTCTCTAACCACCCCTCACCCTCTTCAGTCAGCTCACTCTCATCTCTGGGTGACAGAGGAGATGTTAAGATTACAGACTTTGCCACAAAACAAACCTGGGTGGGAGCCTTGGGTCTCAATGCTGCCTCTTACTCAGTGTGATCTTGGCAAGCTCCTTGATCTCCCTGGGCCTCTAAACATGGGAAAGTCAGCTCTGAGCGCAGAGCGCTGCAGGACTGGATGAGGTAATCAGGACTGGATTAGCACAGTGCAGTCAGCTCTCAGATGGCAGTGGCTCTTCCTCAGAGAGTGGAGAACTCACTGCCGTCAAGTCGATTCCAACCCATGGCTACGCTCCCTCAGGTTTCTGGGCTTGTAGACCTCTACCAGAGGAGACCGCCTTGTCTTTCTCCTAAAGGACTGCTGATGGATTTAAACCATGGATCTTTTGGTTAGTGGCCCAACTCACGGTGAACTATGCCATCAGCATACTTTGTTTTTGTTATTGTTGTGTACTATTGACTCAGAATTGACCCATTGCTGACCCTCCAGTGGGTTTTCAGAGGAAGTTTATCACATGGGAGAAGATTGCCCATCCTTCTCCTGTGGAACAGCTGGTGGCCTTGAACCACATGCCTTTGGGATTGCAGCACAACTTCTTGCCACTAAGCCACCAGTCATAATAATACTAATTCATATTCTTTTCTGACATTTGCCTCTAATTCACCTACTCCTTCCTTCAAGAAATATTATTGCGTTCGTACTCCGCCCCCCAGCTGCTTCAAGAGAGAAGGACGGGCAATCTCCTCACGTGCAATTTATTGTCTCTGAAAACCTGCTGGAGGGTCAGCTACGAGTCAGTTCTGACTCGATGGTACACAGCTACAGTGAGTGCCTCCAGGGATCGGAAGAAGATGACGTGGTCTCTATCTTCATGGAACTTAACCTTCTCATGGAAAAGCTGAGATGTTAAATGAGCAAGGAGGTAATTAGCAAGAAAATCACAGCTAGAGTGGAGAGTGGCTGGGCAGCCCCTGTGAGGAAGCTCACCTTGAGACGTCCACCTGGACCATGAGAAGACGCTGGCCACGTGAAAGGGAGGAGGGTGGTGTTCCAGGTAGAGGGAGAGCCAGTGCCGGGCACCAGTGCCAGGAGAAGACTTTTTGGTGGAGAGAACAGGAAGGAGCTTGATGGAGCAGGAGCAGAGTTGCTGTATGGGAAGTGAGAGTGCAGAGGAAGGGGGATTAAGAATTGGCGGTGTCTGACTCTGTTAAGCCATATAAGCAGAGGTCAGGGTCCCTGGCTGGTGCAAACAGTTGACAGGAAGTTTGAATCTACCCAGAGGTACCTCAGAAGAAAAACCTCGTTATCTGCTTGATATCAATCACTTTGTCTCGCACACTTTGGGTGTGTTATCAGGAAGGACCAGAACCTAGAGAAGGACACGATGCTTGAAAAAAGTAGAGATCAGAAAAAGAGAGGAAGGCACTCGACAAGATGGACACAGTGCTGCAACTGTGGGTTTTAGCACAGGAGGGATAGTGAGGAAGGGACAGGGTCACCAGGCCTTTGCTCTACTGTCACGGTGGCTGAGTCAGAGCAACCTAACTCCCACAAACCCTATGGAACGCGGCTCTACTGCCACCCTGAACAGCAATGATTTGCTGGTTAAGAAACGTCCATTTCTCTCTAAATGCTTTCTATGCCTCTATAAGCAACTGTTCCAAAGAAAAACCCCTTAACATTCAAATCAGAACTAAACTGGCGTCAACCTGACATTTTTTTTTTTCACCAAGGGCAGCCTGAGTCCTACCCACCTAGTCTGAGGCCTCAGTGGTCGCCCTGTGCCTGCAGGCTGCTTGGAGGGAACCCTCCGGGCACAGGGAGACCACAGAAAAGGCAGCCCACACGCTCGGCTGCTGCTGGCAGCAGGCCGCATTCCAGGAGCAGGTCTGCCCGAATGGCTGGATCTGAGGAATGCAGAACCCACCCTGCCCCAGACACAAGGAGCCTTTTCTCGCCCAGATCCTAAGGTGGGGCTTTCCGGGGGCTGAGGGTCCCCTGATTTCTGCTGTTTATGGTTAATACCTTTACTGAGCAGAGAAAACACAGCTGTTGGCCAAAGGTGCAGTACAACACCTGCAGGGGGAAGGACCGGGGAAGGCGAAAGGGAGGCTGCCAGGCCGACCGAGGTCTTCTCTTTGCCTGTAAGGTCCAGCCCTTCAAAAACTTGCTTCTACCACGACTATCCTAAGCAGGAGTGACAGTCTTTCAAAGATTGTCCCCTGAAGCCATCCAAAGACAGGGAAACTGAGGCCCACTGAGGAGAGGGGCCACTTAGGTAGACAACTTTTAGCACTGAGTCCTTATCATGTGTTGGGCAGTGTGGTGAGAATTCAGCCAACATTTCGCAACCTTATGATCTGGCTATTCTTGGAGTTGTTACTCATTTTAACAAGTAGGGAAACTAAGGCTAGAAAGAATCATTTGTGTACCCAAGGTCAGACCACTACTATGTAGGGGAGAATCAGGATTTGAAGCCAGACCTTCTACTTCTAAAGTGCACTCTGCTTTTTTGTTTTGTTTTATTTACTTGGTTGTTTTTTTTCCCTCAAAGGAAACTTCTTATTGTGACTATTAGTGAAAAACCCCTATTAGGCAAATGTAAAAATATATGCAACAAAAGCAAAATAATCTTGGTCAATTCCAAGTGGATACTGATGGCTGAAGAGCTGAATCTGTTCTCAATTAATTTAAAAGAGAAATTAACAAGGATAAGGAAGCTGCTGGTGACACATTGTCACTGAGCTGAGGGGAAAGGAAGTCTGATTTTGGTATTAAGAGTTACTGTTCCAATGAGGGAGTTTTTCTTTTGCTTTTCAAGGAGAGGAGCAAATGGGGGGGGGGAAGGGTTTCTGCGGGGAGAAGGGTGCAACAATGAATGAATAGAATCCCAAAATCTCTATAGATGTTCATTGAAATTAAAAATAAACAACCTAAATTAAAAAAAAAAAGAAAAAAGAGTTACTGTTATTTAATACAGCTTAGCTGTGTGGGTCATCAGTAGTATTGTTCACCAACCCTTTCTGGTTTCTGCCTCCGGGCCATGTGACAGTCTGTCCCCAGACTGTGCAATACTGTTGGAAGTTGGAACCTGTCAAGTTGAAACTGACTCATAGCTCATCCTCCAGCAGGTTTTTGTTTTCAGAGGCATAGAAGTTCCAGCGAGGTTTAGAAGAGGCTGTGACACCAAGGATATCATTTGGTGATGACAGAGGGTTCCTGGCTGAAAACAAAGAATACCAGAAGAATGTCTTTTTGTGTTTTATTGACTATGCAAAGGCATTTAACTACATGTATCATAACAAATTTTGGCTAACATTGAGAAGAATGGGAATCACAGAGTATTTAATTGTGCTCACATGAAACCTATGTCTAGCCCAAAAAGTTATCTTTTCAACAGAGCAAGGCAACACTGTATGGTTTAAAATCAGGAAAAGTGTTAGGATTATATCCTTTCTCCATATCTATGTAATTTGTATGCTGAGAAGTTTATTCAAGAAGCTGAACTATATAAAGAAGAATGTGGCATCAGGATCAGAAGAGGGCTCATCAACAACCTGTGTTATGCAGATGGCACAACGTTGCTTGCTGAAAGTGAGGGGAACTTGAAGCACTTGCTGAAGAAGATCAAAAGATCAAAGCCTTCAAAATAGTTTACATCTAAAAAAATAAGTTTACATCTTAGCGTCAAGAAGACAAAAATCCTAGCCACTTGACTAATAGGCATAATCATGATAGATGGAAAAAAGACTGAAACTGTCAACAACTTCATCTTACTTGCATCCACAGTCCTCTTAGTACCAGCAGTCAGGAGATCAGCAGATACATTGCACTAGGAAGGTCGGTAGTCAGAGACTTGTCCAAATTACTGAGGAAAAATGGTGTCAATTTGAGGACTAAGGTGCACCTAGCTCAAAAACCATAGTCTTTTCAATAACTTTCTATGCTTCTGAAAGCTGGACAATGAATAAGAATGACAGAAAAAGAACTGATGCCTTCAGACTGTGGTGTTGGAGAAGAGTGCCGAATAGCCTATGAACTGCCAAAAGTACAAATGGTTCTATCAGGACAAGGTGCAGCCTGAGTGTTCCTTGAAGGCAAAGCTCACATAATGTGGATGTGTTGCTAGGAGAAGTTATTCATTGGAGATAAATATGATGCTTGGAAAGATGGAGGGAAAGCAAAGGAGAGGAAGACCCTCAACCAGGCGTATCGACACAGCAGCTGCAGCAATGGGCTCAAATGTGTCAGAGATTGCAAGGATGGCACAGGATAGGGCAGGGTTCAGATTTGTTGTTCACAGGGTTGCTATGAGTTATTCTCAACTCAATGGCACCTAATAACAACAACGAATTGCAGACACAGCCACTTTCCCAGGTGTATGTCCATGTCTGTCTATCTGCGTCCCACGTGCAGCCAGGCTGTGCTTCCAGGCAGCCATTAAACTGCTCAGAATGAGACGCACACGCACACAGGCATCAATCATTCTACGCTACATGCATCTGTGATTGAGCCAGACACATAAGACATTTACATAATGTCAGCAAAGAGAAAGCCATTATTAAAGATGGCAAACATTAAATAATAACAACAGATTCTCAAAGAAGAACCACTTACCCGTCCCCAAATGACCCACGTCCATTTGGTTGTAGCTGGGCACCAGCGCTGCTGTTTGGATCAGATGCTGTGTTCCTGTCACCCCTGCCTCTGGCTACCACCATGCTGCTTTGGGGGAAAGCCCAGCTCCTGGGCCTTCTGATCTGCTGCTGGACCTCCTTGTCACCTGGAAGATCCCTACACAGAATCTCTTGAGCCTTTGTCACTGGCCCTTCTGTCTCTCAGCTGGCAACTCCCTCCTGCTGTGTAAGCATTTCTGCCCAGTACGCAGCACCCACTCAGGGCACACGTAGGTCTCTTTTGCTAGGCACAAACAAGTGTTAGCACTGCTGCCAAGTGTCCCGCCTGAAGGCTGTCAGCTCACACCATGGGCTGAGCAGGCACAAACTGCCCCTTGCTATTAACAAAGTTCACTCTGTCTTCTGAATCTCAGTGCAGGGATCCCAGGTCCTTGATTCAAAGGATGAGCTCTGCTATTGACTTTCTTGATGGTGGTGAAGTCGATCTCAGCCGATGTGGAATTAGTCCTTTTAAATCTACCAGGATGATGAAATCCATCAACCTTACTTGGTAGGCCAAGTTGCTGTTGAATGCCATCAAGTCAGAACTGACCCATAAACTCTCCAGCAGGTTTGAACCATGTGCCTTTGGAATTGCCATGCAGCTTCTTACCACTAGGCCCCCAGAGCTTCCTAAAGGAGCTGTCCCGTAGGCTATAGTCATATTATTTGCATGTTGCATGATAAACTATCAATCCCCACAAGGGTTTTATATGCCTTTTTTTAGAAAAGCCAAGTAAAAGCAATTCACTGAACCTCAGCCAGTTCTAAGAGTTAGACCTTCAGCATAATTTTTAATAAACACAATTCAACTGATAACATAAGCCATTAACATTTTCCTCTTCTTTGACTACTATATAACTGAGCCTATTTTGACTAATAAAGCATGCCATCCAACATTATACTAAAGATATTAGTCTAGTAACAGGAGTTCCCATAAAGTCAGCTCTAATTTATGGTGACACACCCCAGGTGTGTCAAAGTAGAATCCTGCTCCACAGAGTTTTCAACAGCTTTTTCGGAAGTAGATTTTTCAGGCCTTTTTTCCAAAGCCCCTCCAAGGTCTTCAAACTTTCCAGCTTTAGGTTAACAGCTGTGCAGGTTAACTGCTTGCACCAGCTAACGGTGTCCTAATGGTAAGGAGTCATGATGCCAACTCAAAGACAAGAGCTTTGAATCCATCAGTCACTCCACAGGAGAGATGGATAATCTCGTCCCGTGGGATTTACTGCCTCTGAAAACCCACTGGAGGTCAGATCTGAGTTGGCTGTGACTCCTCGATACTTAACAGCAACAAGGATTCCTTACTGAAGATACAGTCTCCACTTCCAGAGTCTTGACTTTGCTGTATCAGACTTCAGCCAAGGCAACATTGGAGCAAACTTTCACCTTCCTTGGAGAGTGCTCTTGCTTTTGCCATTGTCTCTTTCCCTGAGTTCATTACTTTGAACCATGAAAAACAGTATGGCTAGAGTTGTTGTTGTCGATTGCCTTCGAGTCGAGCACAACTCATAACGACCCTATGAACAAAAGTCCTGAAGCCCCTCTTACACCTGTTAACATTTATCAAAGTTCATAGAGTTTGCCAAGGCACGTTGTTTAGGGAGTGGATGCCACTCCTGAGTAGGAGTGCTAATATCTGACCTCTGCTAACTTGCCAAGGGGCAAGAATCCTAATTAATAGCAACAAAAGTTAATTCCACTGAGGTCAAACATGCCCCTCACCCTACTTTTCTCTACAAATTCCAGCATCAGCCGTCCCTCCCACGGCTCTCATTACATTGCAGCCTGGTTTGTCCACTAGTGGCAATGGCTACACAGAACTCACAGGTTACAGTTCAGCTTGGAAAACACTCAGGATACAATCCTTCAGCCTGGGCAGTCCCTTCTCAGGCATGCTCACAGGCAGGCCTCTCTCTGACCTTTGGTCTTGTGGTCTCGGCCTCTGACCAGTGCAGTCAAGTGTTACAAAGTTCTCTCAGACACTCGGCTGTAGCTCTGTGGTTGGCAGACCTGACTCAGCTCTGTCTCACACTCTTCCCTGATTCTCTGCCATCTCTGCTGTCACCACCATTGCTTCTGCCGTCTGGGCTGCCGTCTGGGCTGCCATGTCTTAGTCTCACTTAGTCTTGTTCCATTTCACACAGGGATCTCTGGCTTGAAGAGTGTGCTGCTCTCTCTGGTTCTTTCTTGACAATAGTGAGAATCACATTTTCTACCTGTGAGCTTGTTCATTTCAAACTTGGAAGGATGGTACAACTGACCAATCCTCATATTCACTTTCTATATATTTTATTTGTATAGTGTTGTTGTTGTTGTTGTTAAGGGCCATTGAGTTGGAACCAACCCATAGCTGACCCTCCAGTGGGTTGTCAGAGGCTGTTAATCATACAGGAGGAGATTGCCCATCCTTCTCCCTCAGAGAAGCTGGTAGATTCAAACCACATGCCTTCGGGATTGCAGAGCAGTTTTTTACCCACTAGACTACCAGAGCTCCCTATTTTATGTACATAGTCCTACCTAAAAAGAATCATTTACCCTATTTATAATATTAGCTAGCTTTTCAATCCTTTTTGTAGACAAGAAAAATCCAGTATTTTTATAATGCTACCCAGTCATATGGTAAACGCTGAGGTACACAGATAATGGCTAGACAAAGTTATGTTAAATAATTCAACTAGACTGGACTGGAATAGTACATCAGCAGAGAACTGCCAGATGTACAGGCTGGGTTTAGAAGAGGACATGGTAGTAGTGACATCATAGTCAATGTTAGATGTATCTTAGCTAAAAGCAAAGAGTACCAGAGAAATGTCTGTGTTTCATTGACAATGCAAAGGTATTTGACTGTGTGGATCACAACAAATTGTGGCTAACCTTGAAAAGAATGGGGATCCCAGAACACTTAATTGTGCTCATGTGAAACCTGTATTTGGACCAGGAAGCAGTGGTCAGAACAGAACAGAGAAACGCTGCATGGTTCAGGATCAGGAAAGATGTGTGTCAGGGATGCCTCCTATCTCCATTTCTTGTCAATCTATATGCATAATAGGTCATTTGGAGGCTCGACTTTATGAGAAGGAATGTGGCCTCAGGATGGGAGGAAGGCGCAGAAGGTCAAGGGTTATATAGTCTTCAATATGGATTGAAGCTCAACATCAAGAAAACAAAGATTCTCACCACTGGGCCAACTAGAAACTTCATGATGGACAAAGAAGAGACTGAGATTACTGATAGCTTAAGCTTGATTGGTTCCACAAGCAACACTCTTGGCACCAGCAGTCAGGAAATCAAAAGACAAATTGCATTGGGAAAGTCTGCTGTCAGGGATGATGTCAGTCTGGAGTCTAAGGTCTGCCTGATACAGGCCATAATCTTCACAATTTCTTGTTACGCATCTGACAGCTGCACAATAACCAAGGGATGATAAAAGAGTTGCAGTGCTGGAGAAGAGTGTTAAATATACCGTGGAAGCCCAGGAGAACAAACAGGTCTGTCCTGGAGAGGGTGAACCAGGCTGCTCCCAGGAGGCAAGGATTTGAAGATCCATCTCACATACTTTGGGCACATGGCCAGGAGGGACCAGTCCTTGGAGAAGGGACATCATGCAGGGAAGGGTGGAGGGACAGCACAGGAGAGGAAGACCCAGGATGAGATGGATTGACTCAGTGACTGGAGAAATGAGATTAGGTCTGTGGAGGACAGTGGAATTGGCTCAGGATAGGTAAGGGTTCAGAGCTAATGTCCACGGGGTTGCTATGAGTCTCAGGTGACTTGACGGCACATAACAACAGCAGCATAGTGAGAGACAGTCTGTCTTGGAGTCCCAGCTCTCCAATTTGTGGTGATGTTGGGTGCTCTCAAGTTGACTGTGTGACTCACAGTGATCTGAACTTTGCCCTCTCCTTTGTCATCCTCATGGTCTCTATCTTGCTCAAGCCCCTTATTGCAGTGACCGTATCAATCCATGCATTAAGGGGCTCCCTCTTTTTCTCTAAGCTTCTACCTTTCCCTCATGATTTCTCTCTCCAAAGACTGGTTCCTCGTGAAAATATACTCAAAAAAAGTGAGATGAAGTTTCACCCTACTTGTCTCTAAGGAGTTGGTTGTACTTCCTTCAAGACAAATTTGTTCTTACTTTTGGAAGTCCAGAGTAGATTACTCTTTGCCAACACCACAACTCAAAGACAACAGTTCTTCTGTCATCCTTATTCATTGTCCACCTTTCAGATTCATTGTTGTTGTTATGTGTTGTCAAGTCAGCTGCTATCCATAGAACTCTGAACCCTGCCCTGTCCTGAGCCAGTCTCACTGATTCTGACACACCAACGCCCATTGCCCAAATCACTGTATCAACCCATCTCATCTGGGTCTTCCTCTCCTGTGCTGTCTCTCCACCCTACTGAGCATGATGTCTTTCTCCAAAGACCAGTCTCTCCTGACCACATTCCCAAAGTATGTGAGACAGAGGTTTAAAATCCTAACCTCCAAGGAAAAATTTGGTTTCACCCTCTCCAAGACAGACCTGTTTGTTTTCTTGGCAGTCCATGGTATGTTTAACTCCAGCACCACAGTTTGAAGGCATAGATTCTTCTTCTGTCATCCTTAGTCATTGTCCAGCTCTCTGATGCATAGCAAGTAATTGCGAAGACCATGGCTTGGATCAGGTACACCTTAGTCTCTAGACTGACTGCTGCTTTTCAGCACTTTGGAGAGGTCCCTGACAGCAGATTTCCCCAATACATAGGAAGCAATTAAAAATACCATGGCATGCCTCGAACACACCTTAGTCTTTAACTGATACTCTTGCTCTTTAGCACTTTGAAGAGAGGTCCTTGCTAGCAGATTTCTCCAATGCAACAAGTCTTTTGTCTTCTTGACTGTTGGCAGTTACGAAGGGTAACTACCCTTCATTGTGGGTGCAAGCAAAACTAAATCATTGACAACTTCAGTCTTTTCTCTATTGTCATGATGTTGCCTATTGATCCAGTGGTGAGGATTTTTGCTTCTTGATAGTGAGATATAACCCGTATTGAAGGCTGTAGCCTGACCTTCTGTAGTAAATGCTTTAAGTCTTTCACTTCCAGCAAGCAAAGTTGTGTCATCTGCATAACAGGTTGGCGATGAGTCTTCCTTCAATCTCAGTGCCACTTTTTTTTTTCATGTAGTCCACCTTCTGATTTGTTCAGCATACAGATTCAATAGGTATGAAGGATCCATCCCAGACACACACCTTTTCTGATCTTAAACCATGCAGTGTACCCTTGTTCTGTTTGGACAAGTGCTTCTTGGTCTATGTTTGTGAAAATATAGTTTTTGTTGTTTGTCATGTACTATCAAGTCAAAATGGACCCACAGCTCACCCTCCAGTGTGTTTTCATAGGCAGTAAATCACACAAGAGGGAGGAGGGGCCAGTGTATTCGAACCATGTGCCTTTGAGTTGACAGCACGGCTCCTTACCAGTAAGTCGTATGGCATTCTGGTAGCTTAGTGGTAAGGACCAGATCTGGAGCTCTGGTGGCCTAGTGATAAAAACTGCACTGCAATCCCAAAGGCACATGGTTCAAACCCACCAGCTGCTCCGGGGGAGAAGGATGGGCAGTCTCCTCCTGTGCAATTAACTGCCTCTGAAAACCCCCCAGAAGGTCAGCTATGTGTCTGTTCTGACTCAGCAATGCACAACATAACAAAAATACCACAGTTCAGGGTCTATTACAACCCTGACACACACCTCTCCTGATTTTTAAATCACCCAGTGTCTTTTTGTTCTGTTCAAACAACTGTCTCCGAGTTCCGCATGAACATAATTAAGTGTTCTAGGATTACCATTCTTTGCAATGTAATTTGTTATGACCCACGTAGTTGAATGCCTCTGCAAAGTCAGTAGAACACAGGAAACATCCTTCTATCAGTCTCTGCTTTGGCAGTCCATGGTAAATCCGCTCGGCTTTGGCACACTTTCTTTGTCAGTCCGCCTGTTGAGTCGTGTGGAAGCCCCCCTCTGCCTCCCCCAGGACCGTGGCTCTCCTGTGAACACGTCCCCTCTCCTGCTTTCTGTAGTTTGGCCGCCTGAATCCCCAAGCTTCCGTTTCTTCTGTAAAGTGTGAAGAGTTGTTCTAAATCCATATGGTTATAATAAGGAATAAATTGAGAGAAAATACAGTTAAACCATTCAGCACAGTGCCTAACACATGGTAAAACTGAATAAATATCTGTTAATACTGACTTTGTTGCATAAAGCCAGCACTGTCACAGCAGGAAACAGCATGTGTGACACACTGACAGGCAGCCCAGTGGCCATTGTCCCTTCCCTTTGGCCCGTGGCCTCCACTCATGTTTCCAGTCGGCAGGCAGCCTTCCACTCAACCCTGACTCTATGCCTGGTCAGGCTCCTGGGAAGTCAGATCCAGCTAACTTAGAAGCCCCATAGTTCTGCTTACTCTGTGTCTTGAAGGATTGCCCTTCCTCCCTGGTCATTAGTCTTGTCATCTGCACAACTAAGGTTATAAATCAAACAATCTTTGAGTAGTTCTACTAGCCTTCTTGTGCCGTGACTCTAGCCTGTGGTGGTTCTTACGGAGCCTCTGGCCTAGTCCAGGCACAGTTACACAGCAAGAAGGCAGAGGACAGGCAGTGGCTAGAGCTCTGGACAGAGGCCAGGACTCCTGGTTCTCCTTCCTGCTCTACTGCCACAAGCTTGGGCAATTCCTTCCCGCTGTTGGGCTGTTTCCTCTTTCATCACAGAGGAGATTTGCCTAGAGGAAAACCCTTCCAGTTTGCTTTCTAGGATTCAAATTTGTATGCATCTGCTCAACTGAATCTCATCTCTGGGCTGCTCTGCCCCAGGCATGGAGTTGAGGTCAGGGGTGTGGAGATAAACCCGAGGAACCCTCTCCCCTAGTTCTTCCATCTTCTGAAGGAGAAATAAATGAACATTTAACCCAAGTAATACTCGATGATTATAAGGAATTGAATGGAAGTGAAGGGCAGGAATAATGTGACTAAGAAAGAGAGGATAGGTGGGGATGGGAGTTATGGGAAGGCTTCTCAGAGGAAGAAAGGAATCAGAGAGGTTAGTCACAGGGATGGGAAGGGTGGTGGCATTGCCCCTACTCGGTGCCATTTGGTAAAGGGAAGGGGGCGCAGCACGGAGCCTTCCTCTCTGTTTCCCTAGCTGTCTTTTCCAATCCCATCAACCAAGTGAAGATCTTCTCTCTATACTCCTAGACATTCAATTGGTCAGGTTCTTTCTTTCTGAGTTGTCCATGTCTTGCTGTGGCCAAGACCTCATCAGCCTGACCTCATCAGGAAGCAACATTCTCTCATCTCTTCCCTGGACACACACAGGGGTCAGCTCTCAGGCCATTCCCCCTGGACACACACTGGGGTCAGCTCTCAGGCCATTCCCCCTGGACACACAGGGGTCAGTTCTCAGACCATTCCCCCCCCTGGACACACACAGGGGTCAGCTCTCAGACCATTCCCCCTGGACACACAGGAGTCAGTTCTCAGACCATTCCCCCTCCCCAGACACACACTGGGGTCAGCTTTCAATCCCACTCTCCCACCCCAGACACATATTTGAGTTAGCTCTACAGAACCTCCCCCTTGGGCACACACTGGGGTCAGCTCTCCCAGAACATCCCTCCCCCCTGGACATACATGGGGGCCAGCTCTCAGACCCTTACCATCACCACCCCAACACACACTAGGGTCAGCTCTCGCAGACCCTCAACCCCAGACACACACTGGGGTCAGCTCTCAGACCATCCCCCCTACACAGACTGGGGTCAGTTCTCCCAGAACACTCCCCCACCCCAGACACACACTGGGGTCAGCTCTCAGATCCTCCCCTGAACTCTGCTTGCAGCAGCTTCCAGACTTAATCTTGTCTCTTTTCAGCTTTACCCAGAAGTGCTACTTCTCTGTCTCCTAGTCTTTTTTTCCTTCTCACTCAACATTTTCTCTTCTCCTGAGGCCAAGGGAGCAAATCTACACTTCTCATCCCCAGTCACATCAACTCCAAGGTGAGGCTGGATGACATCCAAGGTGGCCAGATAGGCTCTATTTAATAGTCAGGGGTTTCTCCTGTGCTTGGCCCCTTCACATGTTGGCTTAGCTGCAGCCTCACAGTATCCCTGTCCCATTTTGCAGATGGAGGCCTGGGACACCCACCTTAACAAAGGGTGGAGCTAGGGCTCCATTGTGGCTGACCAGACACCAACGTCCTTCCTCACAAACCTCCAAGCTCTAGTCTCTCATGACTGTCCCAACCCCAATGGCAGGACTTGCCTAGTGTCCAAAGTGAGCAAAGCCCTGCTCCTCGGGCAGGGGACTCAGCTAGTCTCCCTAACGAGGGTGTGGGATAGGGTTAGGATGGAAGCACAGCCAAAGAGCTCCACACACCCACAAAACCTTGAAAAAGGAGTCAGAGAGAGAACCTGTCCTCTAGACAGTTCCATAAATTGTAATAATTGCAATCCCAGTAACCATTTCTCGTCAAGCTAACTCGGACTCCTAGAGAACCCAAGTGGATCAGAGTAGAACTATGATTCACAGAGTTTCCACAGCTTATGTTCCAGAAGTCAACCAGCAGACCTTTCTTCCATGAGTCTTTGGATAGATTCAAATCTCCAGTTGTGGTGAGCTCTGGAGGCCTAGTGGCAAGAAGCTGCACTGCAGTCCCGGAGGTGTGCAGTTTGAATCCACCAGATGCTTTCCTGAGAAGGAGGGACAATCTCCTCCTGTACTAGTCAGATCCAATTTGACAATACACACACACACAAAATAATAAAATAAGAAAGGAAAAAAACCAAATCTCCAATTGTTCAGTTAGCATCCTAGCATTTAACCATAGTACCTAGGAACTCCTAATAATAATTATAACCGCTAACTCATGGCCTAGTGTATAATGTACTGGGTTACTAACCGAAAGATCAATGGTTTGAATGAATGCACTCGATCTTTGGGAGAAAAATGGGCAGTCTCCTCTCATAAAGATTTACAGCCTTTGAAACCTAATGGAGGGTTGCTACGAGTCAGGATCAGCTTAAAGGCAGAGTTTGGTACATGCAGGATGCTGTTCTAAGCAGTTCTGCTATGTTACCTGACTTCCTGTTGTTGTGGACCATAGAGTCAGAACCGATCCATTGCTGACCCTCCAGCAGATTTTCAGAGGCAATTAATCACACAGGAGGAGAGTGCCCATCCTCCCACAAGCAGCTGATGGCCTTGAACCACATACCTTCAGGATTGCAGCACAGCTTCTTGCCACTAGGCCAACAGAGCTCCTCATTAACTGGCTTAGTTATCATGAAAACCAAGATCTGCCACTTTATAGATTAAGAAACTGAGTGAGGGGCGCTCTGGTGGCTGAGTGGCAAGAAGCTGTGCTGCAATCCCAAAGACATGCTGTTCGAATCTACCAGATGCTCCGCTGGAGAAAGAGGGCCAAATCTCCTCCTGTGCCAGTCAGATCTGACTCGACCGCACACAACAAATTACAAAAAGAAACTGAGTAGGCAGGAAAATGTTACATCCACATTGCAGCAAAGTGACCAAGATAGGATTGAACGCAGGAAGATACACCAGGCCCTTAAACGTTCCTGGACAGCACATTACTCAGACTGTCACTAACCTGCCCTTGTCTGCAGAATCACCCATGTTCTCCCTGCCTTGGAGGAGACAAGGGCAGAGAACTCATGATCACACTCTCAGCCTTCACACCCGACACTCTGACATTTGTCCTTCAGGCCAGAGGCCATTTCCACAGCGATGGATCTGGATCTTGTTTAGAAGAAAAACACAATTTTCTTTTCCATTTGGCAAGCCCATGTTCTCTCCCCTACCTCCAGGCTCAGTGTTTATTTCGGCTCGGAGCAGCCTTTGAAGGTTCCCACTTTTTGAAAGCCAAGAGGGAGAGGGAGGCACTGAAAATATTTCAAAACATGTCCACATTTTGGTTGGAACATGGAATTTTTAAAGGATTAATAATGGGTTTTGGAACCCATGAACCCTGCTGCTCTTTCAAGGTAAAAAAATAATAAAAACAATAAACCTTTGACTATGCCAGCTGCTGGAGTCTGGTGGGCAGAGTAGGGGGAATCGCAGCAGGGAGTAGTGCCCAAGGCCTCCTCGGGTAGAACTAAGCAGCCCCCAAAGCTGGTCCAAGGAGAAGTTTTCATAAATCAATAGCAAAACACAAGTAAAAACGATGTGGTTTTTTTGCTACATCTTTGTTCATTTGTTTAAAGGCATGTCCTTTGTCTGATGGTATGTACATTATCTAGTAGGGAATTCTGGTGGCCTAGTGATTAAGGAGTTGTGCTGCCAGTCCAAAGGCAGGTGGTTTGAATCCACCAGCTGGTCCATGGGAGAAATATAGGCAATCTCCTCCAATGCGGTTTACAGCTTCTGAAAATCAGCCAGTGGGCCCGCTATGAGTTGGTTCTGACTCAACAATACATAAAAACAACAACAACAACAACAAAGCAATATCTATCAATAGGGAGCTCTGGTGGCCTAGTTCTTAAGAAGCTGTGCTGCCAATCCAAAGGCAAGCAATTTGAATCTACCAGCCAATCCTCAGGAGGAGGACAATTTCCTCCTGTGTGAGTTATAGCCTCTGAAAACCCCAGGGACGGTCACTTATGAGTTGGTTCCAAGGAGACAGCACACAACAACAACAGAACAATTATCTAACAGTGTTAAAACAGACATTGCACAGGTGCATGCTTTTAACAGCAGTTTAGTATCTTGCTGGTTAGGAGGCAAGAAGTTCAAGTTCAATCTTCTTGTAGTTCTAGGGAGTTCCCAGCTCAGGGAACTGAGTTCAAGGCCGTGGCTGTGCTCTCAGCTCTTCGGGTTTGGTGGTGATGAGGTCTGCTCAGCTTTCTTTCCTTTGATCTGTTGGAAGAGAAAAGGTCTGAATCAAACAATGGACAATGAGGGGACTCGAGTAGAGATCTGACTTGACTCATGCCCTCTTGTAAGATTGTGACTCCAAATATACCCCGCACTGATGCAGCCTCATTAATAGAAGCTGGGGTTTATAACACATAGCAAAATTGAGGATAATTAGATCACAAAATAGACAACCTCCACACAATATAGCCATCACAGCCTAGCCAAGTTGACACACATTTTAGGAGTATTTGACTTGACGGCATCTAACAACAGGGGGTTATAAGGTCCCTTCTTCACTTGATGCCAGAAGATCCTATCCTTAAGGAACCGTTTACTATATTAAGTCTTTTTATAAATGTCTTTAGTAAAAGAAAATAATTAGCAATCCTATCTCACTTCATCCAATTTTAATTTTTTTTTAGAATTGTTTCAATGCGTCTAATCTGTGAAACCCCAGGCCTGAGACTGGAATTGAGGAGAAAAAATAGATAAGCACAAGTTATCCCAGCTCAGAATAGAAATGGGGTCCATAGGCGATGACCAAAAAGGAGGGTGCACTGGGGAGTATTCTTGGTGTGGACGGGAATAGCAAGTGTCTTAGTTTTTTAATGCAGCTTTCACAGAGGTAGCACAGTTTTTACAAACAGAAATTCATTCTCTTACCGTTTAGAAGGTGAGAAGTACAAAATCAGGTTCCCAGGTCCAGAGGAAGAGTCTAGCTCTCCATCATCTGGGGAGGGAAGGTCTTGTTTCCTTCAGCATCTACAGACTCAGTGTTTCCTGGAGACCTCCATGTGTCTCCTTCCCTGGTGTCAAGCAGCTTTGTCACGTAGGGCCCAGGTTCTAAAAGGTGTGCTCCACTCCCATGATTATTTCTTGATAGTACTGATACCTCCTTCTCTCTTCTCCCCATTCATCTCTGTTGCTGCTGTTGTTGTTGTTATTGTTGTTAAGTGCCATTGAGTCATAAATGACTCATAATGACCCTATGAACAAAAGACCTGAACACTTGTATAACTTTCATCGTTTCTCTATATTCATAGGGCTTCCGGAGGCAAGCTATTTCAGAAGTGGATGCCACTCCTGCTTACAAATTTAGGGGAGCTCTGGTGGCCTAGTGGCAAGGAGCTGCAACTACAATCCCAGAGGTGCACGGTTCGAATCCACCAGATGCTCTGCCAGGGAAGGAGGGACAATCTCCTCCAGTACCAGTCAGATCTGATTTGACGGTACACGCACACAAAAATAATAAAATTTAAAAAAAAAAAAAACAAACAAATTTGTTTTAATCGGGGAGTTCCACCAAACACTGTCCACAATGGGTAACCATTATTTCTTTTGACACATCAGTGTCACAGTGTTCAGCATCATAGCAACCATGAGTTACCTCTGTATAGCAAATGGACAGACCAGTGCTGTGTCACTTAGAAGAATGTTTGACCAAAAACAATTAAAACCAGGCCAGAGGGCCACAGATTAAAATTGCCCACCTGTGGCTTGATATCATCATTTTCTGTCCACTAGGCCAACTGAGCTCTCTCGTTGTTGTTGTTGTTGTTGTTGTTAAGTGCCATTGAGTCATAGATGACTCAGCGACCCTCTGAATGAAAGACCTGAACACTTGTATAACTTTCATTGTCTCTCCAAGCTCATAGGCTTTCTGGAGGCAAGTGATTCCAGAAGTGGATGCCACTCCTGCATTCATCTCTATCTAGTAAAATTAAAAGTACAGGCCACATCCTAGAGGAATTCCCTTTACCTGCAATTAGGGCTGTGATGGAATTAAGGAATGTTACAGTCCAGCTTCCACATTTTATCTTTGTTGTTGTTATTAGGTGTTGGTATAGTTGAGTACGACTCATAGTGATCCTGTGAACAAAAGATCTGAACCCTGTTCTATCCTGTGCCATCCTCACACTTCCTGACAGACAAGAGCCCATTGTGGCAGTCACTATATCAATCCACCTGGTTGAGTGTCTTCCTCTCCTTCACTGACCCTCTGCCTTTCCCAGCATTTGTGTCCCTCTCCAAGGAATAGCCCCTTTTGGCAACATGCCCAAAGTATGTTAGGTGAATGAAGCCTCATCATCCTTACCTCCAAAGAGCGCTCTGGCTGCTCCCTCTCCAACATATATCTGTTTGTTCTCTTGGCCGTTCATGGGAGGCCAGTGCTCCTCTCTAATACCACAGCTCAAAGGCTTGAGTTCTTTTTCTGTCTTCCTTATTCATTGCCCAGGTCTCAGATGCATAGCAAGTGATCAAAATGACTCTGGCCTAAATCTTTTGAGGAAGGGGCTTTGGTGGTATAATCTGCAGGATGTTGTGCTGCTAACCCAAAGACAGCACCTCTCTAGCTGTTCGAATCCACCAGCAACCTTCTGAAAGAAAGATGGGCAATCTCTTCCTGTGAGATTTACAACCTCCAAAAATCCACTGGAGAGTCAGCTATAACTTGGTTCAATAGCAATGATTTTTTTTATTTTTTTAGTATTTTCAGGAAGACACAATCCAAATGATAACTGTAATTTGTGTGTCCACTTGACTAGACTGTGGTTCCCGGTTAGTCGGTCTATCAGTCATTGAGGTGTTGCTGACAAGTCATCAGCATACCCATCAGTGACCTTCGAGTAGTGCAGGGTCTTCTTAACCTCGGTGGGGCTTATCCAGTCAGTGGAAAGAATTCAAGAGCAAAACTGAGTTTTCCCGGGCAAAGAAGCATAGCCATGTGCTCTACAAATCTCAGACCTGTGATCTCCCACAATTGCACGATTCAAGTCCTTCCAATAAATCTCTTAACGTATGTGTCCTGCTGGTTATGTTTCTCTGGTGGAACTCTGACTGAGACACATACTTGTGGTCAGAGCTGAGGGAGAGCTGCAGAGAAGGAACTAAGCAAAGTTGTACAGGAAGAAACAGAGAACCACTCCTAAAAGAACACCAGCTAGCCCAACTGCTTCCCTGGAAGACAGCCTGGTTCACCCTCAGGACATCTCCACAAGGAAAGTGCTCCAACAATCCCCATCAGGCAGACAAGGAAACCCAGGCATAGCAAGATTAAAGGGCATGCCCAATTACACAGAGAATAGAGGCACAGCTGGGATTCTCACTCATAAACAGGAAATGCAAAATAGCACCAGCTGACCCATCAACCAGGCACGGGGTGTTTCTAAGTGTGGAGCTCCATTTGATAGCTCTGCCACCCAGCCCCCAAAGTCCAGCTCATTTCTTTCTTTTTGGCTGTTTTTCAACAGATGATGTTGAGTTTAATAGCAGTGGCAAATCTAAAATTGTCTATTCAGTATAATAAACAATATACATATTCAGTCTAGATAATACACATTGTACTAAATTGTTCATCAATAACCGTGTTTGGGGGAGAAAGAGAAATTTAAGATGACAAGTATTGAATTCTTACTGTTTTGTGTTTTTACCTGTAGGATTTTACCTGTAGTGGTTTTACCTGTAGGATGGGGAAGGATTAGGGGATCTCCTGGTTATTCTCCCAGGAATAGGTCATTTGACTCCACTCTATCAAAAAGAGCTCTAGGCCTCTTTGATCTTAGATCCTGTCTCCAGACTCCAGTCAGGCCCTGTGTCTTACTAATCCAGGACAAGAGACTGTTGTGATACACCAGGACCCCTGGCCCCGGTAATGATAGAGAAACCAGGTCTAGTCCTTCCTCTACCACGAATGTGCTGTGTGACCTTGTACAATCCCCTTTCCCTCTCTGGGCATAGGGAGGTGTATGTCTATGTTGCAGTATGGTCCTTTCACACAGAATGGTCAACAATGTAACTATGGCAATGACCAAAGGGACCACTCCACCCCATGAAGATTTTTTCCAGTTCCCTCATTTTCCTGGAAGGGCTGGGGTAATGAAGGAGGCCCCAAGGGAGGTAGTGTGGTAAGCAGACCTCTGGGCCTGTGTCAGGATTGCTAAGTCAGATGCGCTCCAGGTGAGACGTATTTGCTTCCCTGCTCCAAAGCCTCCATGTCATCCAGCCGATCCCAAGATAACCCTTCACTTCCTTACCTTGGTCCCACATGATCCATCTTCCTACCCCAACTGCTTCCATCCATGCCTCCCACCACAATGACCTCCTTGCCTCCCCTGCTTCCCTTCTGTTATAGACGGAATTGTGTCCCTCAGAATATGCGTTGGAACCCTAACACCTATCCCTTTGGGAGTAGGATCTTAGCTCTGTGGTTAATGAGGCCACCACAGTGCAGGCTGTGTTAGACTTACCTACATCTGAGCTATGAAAGAGCAAATTAGAGAGGCAAGCAGAGGGGAAGACGCATGCACATGGAGATCGCCCACTCTATGCGGCAATTGTTAGTTTGTTCTGACTCAGAGCTGACCCTCTATTGGGTTCCCAAGACTACTGTAGATCACACAGGAGGAGATTCTGATGGATTCAAACCTTCAGAGAAGTGCTGCCTTTGGGTTAGGACTCCCTACAGCACATCCTACTATAACTAAGACCCTGCATTTGGGTTCATTCCCTCCTTTACTGGGAACTCTGGTGGCTTGTTGTTGTTGTTGTTGTTGTTGTTGTTAGGTGCTGACAAGTTGAGTATGACTCATCGTGACCCTGTAAACAACAGATCTGAACCCTGTCCTCTCCTGTGCCGTCTTCACAATCCCTGACACACAAGCTCGTTGCTGCAGTCACTGTGTCAGCTCACCTGATTGAGGGTGTGCCTCTTTCTCTGTCACTCCACACTCCCAAGCATGATGTCCCTCTCTAAGCAATAGCCTCTTCAAGCAACATGCTTAAAGTATTGGAGACGAAGCTTTTATCATCTTTGCCTCCAACAAGAACTCTTGTTGCACTTTCTCCAAGACCTATCTGTTTGTTCTTTTGCCAGACCACGGGATATTAAGTACTCATCTCCAACACCACAGTTTACTGGTGGCTTCTTCTTGTTGTTGATTGATGTTGAGTCGAGCACAACTCATAGTAACCCCATGAACAAAAAGACCTGAAGCCTTCTAGAACTATCGTCATTTCTCAAAGTTCGTAGAGTTTCTGAGGCATGTTGTTTAGAAAATGGATGCCACTCCTGCTTCCAAACTGGTGGTTTAGTGTTAAGCAGTTATCCTGCCAGCCCACAGACACAGGATTCAAATACACCAGCTACTCTGCAGGAGAAACATGGACAACTTCCCACGCAATTCACTGCCTCAGAAAACCTGCTGGAGGGTCAGCAACGAGTCTGTTCAGAATTGACAGTGTCTAACAACCACCGCCTTCCTGGACTGTGAAAAAGTTAGCTTCTCCACTTCAAAGCCACTCACTCAAGGTATTTCTGTTACAGCTGCATTAAGAAACTAAGATCGCTTCCCTTCAAGTGTGTCCCCCTTTTGCTTGCACTCTTGTTTCCTCAACCTGAAACATTTCTCTCCCAACTGAGATGTTACTCCTTGAAAAATTCACCAGCCACCTAGCTATCTAGCCCATGAGCTATGTCAGCAACTTCACAGCCCTCCTTGTCACGTTGCATTTCCCCATGTGCTTGTTAGCGTGTCGGGGGGGTATGCGTGTCCCCCACATCCTTGCCCCATGTAGGCAAGATCTTCTTGTCTGGCTCCCACTACCACCCACGGTGTGAGCATTCAAAAACAGTTTGTTGCATGAAAGGATGAATGAATGGGTCTTTTCTGGTGTCGTCCACAGCGTGTTACAGTGTTAACTCAAAGGCTTTGAGTTTCTGGTGGTTCTAATCCTCCAGCAATTCAAAGGGAAATTGATGGGAAATCTTCCACGTGATTCATAGTCTCAGAAACCCAGAGGAGGATCAGCTGTGAACTGAAACCACCTTGGCAATAATGAGTTTGAGGTTTGTTTTGTTTTGAGCAATACAATAAAGAGTAAGTTGAATTCAATACTTCTGGTCCCAGGTGCAGCATAGGAATTCTCACCCCAAGAAAACAGACACATTTTGCATCCAGTTTGAAAAGAAGGGCCCTCGTGTCTTGCAGGTCGATGCTTGCATCCCAGCCCTTGCTCTGAGCTCTCAGGAAGCAAGCATCATTACCAGGACAACTGAGATGGTTGATCACACTCAGGATTTAGGGTCCTGAGCCCCTCTGAGGGCGTGTATGTCTTTATATGGAGCAGTGTCCGGTGATGCCCTGTCCCACCCCTTCCCTGAACCCAGCAGACCCCTCGGCTGGCCCCAGCTCTGCGGTTGGCCTGTTTTCCTTGTGGTCCTCTCATCTCCTCTCTTCTTCCTGCAGCTAGGAACTGAAGATAGCCGACTGAGGCCCCCAGGGAGATGGTCTCCAGCAACGCCAGCACGGTGCCCATCTATAAAAGCTTTCAACTTCATAAACTCATAGCTGCAGAAATCTGTCCAAACATTCCGGGGTGGTTGTAACTATTGGTGTTGGCTTGTGGACCTGAGCTCAGCTGCCAGGACTTTAATGAGGAAATACTTAACAGTCCCAGCCCAGGGTGACGGCCAGGGGGTGGGCAGCGCGTGGACGGTGCCAGGGAACCTCAGGCTGGCCTCTCACTGGCATCAGAGACAAGACCGGCTGTCGACTGTTTTCTTAGAAAAGTGAAATTGACTTAATCTCGTTTGCCTCTGGGGGTATGGGTGGACAAGGATGAAGATGAGACAGGAACAAGAAGGCAGGACAGCTGTCAGGAGCGAGAGCTCAACCAAGACCCTCTGTGTTAGACCTGTGTAGCCAGACAGATGGGAAAGGCGCTTTCTCCCTCCCAGGCTGAGGCACGCTGTCTTGCCATGATTAATGTGGACAGAATGGCTTAGGAGCTTTGGAAGGCTGGGGAGGAGAAGTGGTCCATTCTCTCCCCCAGGCGCCTGTCTGGAGGGATGGTGGGCAGGGAAGAGTCAGCCATGTGGGTGGAGGCTGCTGCTGGGCTGCCTCGACCAGGCACAGGCGTCCACATGACTGCTGGCCGAGCCCCTGGCACCCGGGAGGCAGCTGCGGGTGACCTCAGGAAGAGGGGGTTGCTGGGAACAGAGGTATGGATGCGGGCAGCTGCTCAGGGCATTTCCCCTCCTCAGGCCACATGAAACAGCTCCTGAGGGAGATGCAAGAGAAGGTACTTTAGAAGTGGCTGTGAAATTTGGGGCCTGGCAGACGTGGTGCCCTCCATGAGAAAGGGCAGCTCTGTGGCCTCCTACCTCCTGGACACTTCGTCCCAGGGAGTTCCCTCAGGTGTGGTTGTGAGGACTGTGGGGGCAAAATTACAGGCCCATCCCACCCCCACTCTCTAGCCAGATGAGGCACTGAAGAAAAACTATGGACCCAGGGGGCCCAATCAGAACAACGTATCTGTACCCTCCTTACATGGAAAACCTGTTACTACACGCCTGAGCCCCAATTTTCAAAGCGGTGAGACCCCACCAAAAAAAGTCCATCAGATCACAGATGAACAAAGTTGGCTCTCAAAGAAAGGGGAGCCGGCTGAGGGGCGCAAACGTGGAGGTCTTCTCTCTTCATCGTATAAAAACCTCTTATACCCTTGTCTTCAGGAGCTCTGGTGGTGTGGTCTGTGTGGAGTTGCCGGCTAACGCAAAGGCTACACCTTCCTGGTGGTCAAATCCATCATTGGAGGGTCAGTTAGGAGTTGGTTCAACTTGGCAGCAGTGAGTTTTTGAGCTGAGCCTTTGTCTTGACAAATGTCCTGGTCCCTAGTGACTCTTGAGGGTGTGTGAAAGGAAATCATTACAGCAACCTCTGAGAAATGAATTGAGATGAAGCCCTACTCTCAGCACAGAGAGAGCCCGCAGGTCAGGCCTGTGATCCTAGGGAACGGGAAAAGAGTTGACTGGGTACCTGTCAGGCAGAATACACTGAAGTCTCAAGAGGGAGCTGAGTTAGTGTAGCTGAATGGCCTTTCCCCTGGAGGGCACCTGGCATGGGAGGACTTGCAGATGGGCTTCTGCAGTCCAGAGGACAGTGGTTATTGCTGTTTCCTGTTGAGTCAGAACTGACTCATAGCTGACCCTCAGTGGCTTTTCAGAGACAGTAAATCACACACAAAATGACCTATTTTTCGTCCTCACAGCAGCTAGTGGATTCAAACCATGTGCCTTAGGGTTGACGGCACAACTCCTTCCCACTAGGCTACCAGAGCTCATTCCAGAGAAAGGAGAGAATTCTAAACCCTTTTCTCATAGCCCTGGATAGTTCTCCTGCCCAGGACCCCAAACTGGGCCTCCCCTTCCTCTGCTTTTGTCTTTGGGGGTGACCCAGGAGCCCATCCCTTGGCAGATTCTCCACCAAATCCCAAAAGGAGCCAAGCTCGGCTCGGAGGAGCCTCAGAAAGGGGAAGAACTGCCCCAAAAGAACATACAATAAACAACATACAATTAGGCATTATATGTATGACAACAATCTGGAACAAGGGATACTGAAGGGAAGGCTGGGGAGGGAGGAAAGGGGAAGAAAATGAATTTTAAAAATAAATGAGAAAAAATTAATTAAAAAAAAAAGATTAAAAAGAGCTTGCTCTTGCTGAGGGCTACAAGAAAGCACCAGATGCAGAGCTAGGTGTCAGGAAAGGGGTTCCACCCCAGGTCTCCTCTGTAGTCGTGTGGTCTGAGCTCTTGGCCTTTTACAAAGATCTCTAATATTTGGAGAGCACATCACATTTTACAAGTTTCCTTCAAATACGTTAAGGAGCTCTGGTAGCCTGGTCCGCAGGAAGCTGTGCTCTAACCCAAAGATGGCGTCTTTCTGTCAGTTCTAATGCAGAGACAATCTTCTTCCTTGTGATTTACAGCGTCTCAAAACCCCACAGGGGCCTCTGTTTCCCCACATCAAAATAAGGAGGTGGAATCAACAAGTCGCTTAACGGCTTCTCTCCCCACATGCTCACATTCTGTGAGAGATCGTGTTGTGTAGCATCTCACATATTATATAGTTTTAGAATTTGAGGTGCTAAGTTTCTACACCCTGAAATTCTAGAATTCTGGTCTTTTAAAATTCAATGGTCTTTGGTTCTGAGAACATATAACTTTTTTGTTGCATGATTGAATGTGCCAATGTTTCCAAATTTGCCTTTCTGGTACCAACTTCACCATGTTTGCCAAGTTAGTATACCACCTGTATTGTTATTCACTTGGTATTTTCCCCCCTTAAATAGACTCTTTTTAACTTAAATAAAGTCTTTAAAATGGAAACTTTATATCACTACTGTAAATGGAAAACCAGTCTCACCTGCCATAAATAGGAGCTAAAAGTAAAAATAAATACAATAAAAACAACATTATTAAATTCTAACTAGATACTGTTGCCTGCCAAAGGCTCCAAGCCCAAGGCCTGTTGTTTTTTTTTTAAAAATTATACACACACACACACACACACACACACACACACACACACACTAGTCCAGCTTAGAAAGTATTAATGACATGTTAGCATCAAATGAAAACATTCTCAGTGGCAGGGGCTCTCTGGTGGTGTAGTCCCGAGGGAATTGCACTGCTGACTCAAAAGCTGTACTTTGGCGGTTTGAACCCACCAGCTGCTTCTCAGGAGAAATTATGAACAGTCTCCTCTTGTGCAGCCTGGAAATCCAGCAAGGATCAATTATGTGTAGGATCCAACTTGACTGCAATGAGGTGTTTTATTTTGCACTCCCCCAAAAAGGGGGAGGGGAAGGATTGAAAATAAAAGTGCATTTCCATCTCTTTCTCATTAAATGATATTGTGTGATCTGGTCCTGTACCTGGCGTCACCCAGGAGCACATCTCTTCGTTTTGCAAATGTCATCATGTTCTGTGGTATGGGTGAAGGAGCTAAGACCGCTCATTGCCCTGGCCATGTACACACTCTCAAGAGAGAGTGCTTGATCTCTTCTCTCCTGAAATTTGAGCTGAATTTTCTTTGCATTACAGTAAAACTTGGATTTAGGTTAGGGCTGCCCTCTGGATAGGAAAAGGGAGACAGCTGGTGATAGTTGGAGACTGCAGCCCCCAGCAGGCATCAGTCAGGTGGAAACACATCAGCTTTAGCAGGCCTGCTGGTAACTGGTCCTGCAGCTGAGGCCTTTGTCCGTGGGACAGAGAACAGGCTCAGAATCACTGGTGCCGACACCCTTATGCAGGCCTGCAGGAGGAGTGGGGTATCCCCCAGCACAACCTGAAATTACCCTCTCTGGGTTTGGCTACAGAATCAGCATGGTGTCAGGATAGGCCCTGACTGGTGGCCAGCTGACCCCACATTCTAATTTCCATTCTTGCTTCCAACTGACTGTGTGACTATGAGCTTGTGAAGGCAGGATGAGCACACATGATGATCGTGTCTGTGAGAAGCAATTGTGTCTGATTGCCTGCTGGCTCTCAGCTCCATCTTCAGCACATGTTTGCACTTCACTAAATGGCTGTTGCTATTATCGCTGTAACAATAATAATTATTATCCGATCCTCACAATTCTTTGAGGAAGGGTGGGCTGGTCAACAATTTTCTTATTGGCAGTGTCAATATCTAAATGTTTTGGTATATAGAAGTACTCTATAAATTGGCTTGCAACAGTTCTTGTCCTTTCTTGAGGCTCCCTGGTGCCTAAGGGCAGAGTGGGTCCCTGGCCTGGGCTGTGTCTGAAGCTGGCTATGTGACAGCTTATCCTTGATAATGACCTTGGCCTCACTGTCAAGGTAGCTCTCCTGTCTGACTATAGGACAATGTGCTTTGTTGTGGAATGTTGGGGAGGAAGGGAGTGCTTCTGACCAGGACAGATCACCTAAGCTCTGGATAAGTACAAGCCTCCCAACGGCCTTTAATACGGGGTAGAGAAAGCTCCCTTGTATTTGGCTATACTGGCCTGAGAAAGCTCGCCACCTGGGAAGACGGCTGCTGCATCTGTTGAGCTGGGAATGGTCCACATGAGGCTGAGGTTCTCCTAACCAATCCACATGTCCCATGTCTGTAAGCCCACCCTATCCTGTCTTCCTGTTTACCTGGTTGTATATAAATGCGCTGCAGCTTCCAATAAAATTGAGCTGGATTGACTCTCTGATCCTCTCCTGGAGTGGTGTGTCTCTGTTGTGCTTACCCCCATTAGGGTGTCGCTGTTAAGTTGCTGGTGAACAGACAGTGACACTGCTTTCCTTCATGCTGTCTTTATCCCATACCCATCCCTACCTCTTGGTCATTGCACTTGCTCCATCCTCCCCTGGGATGCCTTGGTCTCTTCTCCTTGTTTGATCTATACCTCAGAGCCAATCCAAGTGAGCCAGATGCTGGGCCTGGCTGCTTCACAGAGTTGTTATCATTATTATTAATTTGGGGAAGTTTCTTGATTACACTGAGCCTCAGTGACCAAGTCTGGAACAGAAGAATTGAACTCTATAATACCCAGTGTCTCCCAGTCCAAACAGTAGAGCAGGACCCAGTATAGAAGGAAGTGAGCATGGCTGTGTGGACCCCCAGGACTCAGTGAAGACACTGGACAACTTGCAGTCAGGAGATGAACAATTGAACTATGACCCCTGATGAGGATTTCTAGACTCTAGGCGGGAGAAGGACCGGGGCCCCTATTATCTGACATGCACATCCCCAGTTCAGCACAGAGGTCAGCATAGGAAAGGTGTTCAAGAAGTAACTATTCAATGAATGTACACATTTAAATGATGGGTATCTTTAGGAAACTGAGAGTGGAGCCAAATACAGTCAAGTTAAAGCTCTTTAACTTTGATCTCATGCTTCCAGTCTTCTCAATCTCTTTTCTAACCTGAAATTGCTGCATTAATCCAGTCTAAAAGCACATGGAGTGTGTGTGTGTGTGTGTGTGTGTGAGAGAGAGAGAGAAGAGAGAGAAAGAGAGAGAACAGAGAGGTAACAAGACTCCATTAACTCATTTTAGCTCCTTAGAGAAAGGTCACCTCTGTCAACATCCTTAGACTTTGTGGCAGCTGTTGATCCTACCTGCTAGTCATCCACTTATTTCCAAATGTTTCACGAGCACTGCAGTGCACAAGAAGGTCTTATATCTGGAGATATGTCACAGAGGATTGTGCTCGAGAACACGTGTGTAATTTGAGGTCAGAAGTTCCCTGGTTCTTTGTGAAGGTTGGACAACTTACTTCTCTTCTGGGCTTTGGTGACCTCATGTGTAAAATGGGAGAATCGGGCTTGACCTAATCTTAAGACCTTTCCAAGGTAAAATATTGCTATTAACCTATCATCAAAGTCTTAAAATGTGGGCTACAGATTTGTAGAGCAGGAGCTAGAGTTGTGGGCAGAGGTCTAGGAAGGAGTTCATGTGCTAAACACAATTTGTAAATGAAATACTTTAAATGGTACATCCTTTCAGGTGGGTTGGAGTGAGGAGGTAAGAGTACTTTGCAAAAGCATCCCTGTGCGGCACCGGCTCCCACATGGTGCCCACAGCGCAGCAGGGAAGACACTCGCTTGTCTGTGACTTTAGTTCTAACACATCAAAAACTTTTTCAATTTTTTTCCATTTCCATTATTACAATATCTTGTAATTGATGCCTTTATAAGTGATATTTCAGTATCTGTGTGTGAATATCTGAGAATGACAGCATTAGCAAATTAACTGCTGCAACATAGGTCTATAAAGGGAAGATGTGGAAGATCTATCAACAATCTGCATTATGCAGATGACACAACCCTGCTTGCTGAAACTGAGGAGGACCTGAAGCGCTTGCTGCAGAGGGTCAAGGACTGCAGCCTTCAGTATGGACTGAGGCTCAATGTCAAGAAGACAAAGATTCTCACCACTGGACCAATTGGCAGCATCAGGATGGATGGTGAAGAGATTGAGATTGTTAACAACTTTAGTCTGCTTGGCTCCACGGTCAACACTCTTGGCACCTGCACCCAGGAAATAAAAAAATGTATTGCAATGGGAAAGTCTGCTGTTAGGGACCTCTCTAAAGTACTCAAGAGCAACGGTGTCTCTCTGGAGACTAAGGTCCGCCTGATACAGGCCATGGTTTTTGCAATCATTTGTTATGCATCAGAGAGTTGGGCAATGACTAGGGAGGATAGAAGAATTGATGCCTTTGAGCTGTGGTGCTGGAGAAGAGTATTGAATGTTCCATGGACTGCCAAGAAAACAAACAGATCTATCCTAGAGAGGGTTAAACCAGGCTACTCCTTGGAGGCAAGGATTCTGGGGCTTCGTCTGACATACTTTGGACATGTAAGGAGGGACAGGTCCTTGGAGAGGGGCATCATGCTTGGTAGGGTAGAGGGACAACACGGGAAGGGAAGACCCTCTATGAGGTGGATTGATTCAGTGACTGGGGTACTCGGGGTGGGTGTGCCAGAGGCAATACTATTGGCACTGGATAGAGCAGGGTTTAGGGCTGTTGTACATAGGGTCGCTATGAGTTGCAAATGACTCAATGGCACATAACAACAACAGCAACAATATGGCTATATTTCTGCTTGCTGCTAGCCCACTTCTACTTATTAAGTAATGTAACACTAAGTTACATTTGCTGAGTTACATTTGCTATTTGCTAGGGTGGCCTTGGATGTCCTGGGCCCTGGCAAAATGCCACCTTTGCTTGCCAAAGATCTAAAGCCCCTCCCTCCCTCTGTGGGGACCTGGAGAGTCCAGGCTAGCCCTGCTACTGCCCACAGCATTGTCTCAGCAACTAACTCCTTAATAGAACTCTTACATTACCCTGCAGCAATGGTAGTGTCCAATAGGAGAGCAAACAGCAAATGCTGAAAAGGATGTGGGAGCCTAGGGCTCTCCAGACAGTGCTGGGGGGAATATGAAATACGCAGCCACCATGGAAAACAATTTGGCTCTTCCTTAGAAAGCTGGAAATAGAAATACCATTTGATACAGCAACCCCACAGCTAAACATACACCCCAATAAGAACTATCACACAAGATGACATAGACACACACATATATAGTGTATCAAAGGATTTGTGTACAAGTATCCATCAACTGACGAATGGATTCATGAAACCATGGACCATTCACACAATGAAGTTTTACGCATCCTGAAAAAATCAAGAATTTGTGAAATTCTGCAAATCTACAATGTTGAGTCTAGAAATCACACTGAAGGTCATAAATCAGTCACAAAAGGACAATTATTATATAAATCACTAATTTAAAAAGCAAAGGATAGATTTGCACATGGAATCAATCCTGGATGGTTAACAGCAATAAAAAAGGAAGCAAAAGGAATTAAAAACGAATTTTTTTTTTAAACTCAAACTTAAAAAAAAAGTTCCTTTAGTACCATTACAGAGTTGGAGTAGCCTAGTGGGTAAATAGTTGCACTGTCAACCCAAAGACAGACAGTTTGAATCCACCAGCTGCTCTATGGGAGAAAGATGAGCTATCTCTTCCCATGTGATTTACAGCCTCTGGAAACCCTCTCAAGGGTTCTGACCATGTCAGTTCTGACTTGACAGCAATGAGTTTGAGTTTTATTATCATTAGGAATTTGTCAGCCTTCTTCTTTAGACAAAGTTACTGGTTCAAAGTTGTGCTTGCCATAACATTGGTGTGGTAGCAAGGGGATGGAAGAAAGGCTAGCAAGAGAGTGGGATTCATCAGGCCATGGTCAATGACTTCTACATGGAGGGATTTGAGCTCTGCCCTGAGGGTTGATCCAGGGACCAAGGACTTCCATGTGAGGGGGCCTGACCCATCCACTAGGGAGAATCCCTATGGTTAGCGACTCCTATGTGGAGAAGCCTAGCCTTTCTGCAGGGGAAGTCCCAGGTTCGTGTGGTCTATGCCAATATGAAAATGCCCCAAGACACCAGGATGCACAACACACTTGTAGAGAAGCGTGTGCCTTCCTAACTGTGGTGAAGAGGCTGGGAGAGCAGTAGCAGCTGTGTGGTGGCCTCTATGGGGGATAAGGGGTTGGCTGGCCATAGGCTTCTGACTGGGCGGGAAAGCTCACACAGATCCTGTAAGAAGAGCTAAACAGGGGGCTGTATTTGGTATGTGTGAAATTGACTCAGGACAAAGCAGTCAAGGAATCTAGTTAAGAACTACATCAATGTGTTAACTATGTGAATTGGCCAAGGACAGAAGCAGGGAAAGCTAGGGACAGGTCCTAAGAGGAAGCCCTATAGAAGGAGATCTATCATCACCACTGAACCCCAGGGCGAATTCTACCTTGTATTAAGCCTCCCTCATTTCCTGATATAGCATTTGGTTTATTATTAATATTAAATTTGATATTTAGCTTCCCACACTCCACGATCTGATAAACCAAATACTTGTAAAAGGATTAAGGACTGAACACAACAAGGCTCAGAGCTGTGGTAAGGGCAGTTTGCCTGGGATGTGGCTGGTGACACTTTCCATCTTGTTAGGGTCTGTCCAGTCAAGTACGACTCGTAGTGATCCTACGAACAACCAGCCTGAGCACTGTCCTGTGACATCCTCACAATCTTCAACATACTCAAGCCCATTGCCGCAGTCATGTGTCAACTTAGCTGGTTGAGGGTCTTCCTCTCTTAACCCTAACACTCCACCTTTCCAAGCACAACATCCCTCTGCAAAGAATAACCTCTCCAAGTAACACTCCCAAAGTATGTGAAGCAAAGCTTCATCACCTTTGCCTCTAAGGAGCACTCTGGAGGCACAGTCTCCAAGACATATCTGCTTGGGTTTTGGGTAGTCCATGGGATATTCAGCACTCTTCTCCAACACCAAGTCCAAAGGCATTGATTCTTCTGTCATCCTTAGTAATTGTCCAGCTCTCAGATGCATAGCAAGTGACTGGAAAGTCCATGGTCTGAATCAGGAGCACTTTAGTCCTCAAATTTATGAATTTACATCATTATCCTGCAGTAATCTTGTTGTTGTTATGTACTGTCCAGCCACTTGCAACTCGTAGCAACCGTATGTACAACAGCCCTGAAACCTACTCTATCCCATTCCAACTTAACTGTCTCTGGCACACCTACCCTCATTACCCCAGTCACTATATCAATCTGTCTCATTGATGGTCTCCCTCTCTTTCTCATCTCTCCACCCTTCGAAATAATAATCTTACTAGAGATAAAAAAAAAAAGATAAAAGCTATCTGAGAGAGGGATATCTTAATACCATCAAGAAGGAATTGCTAGGAATGGAGTGAATATTTTTGGACAAATCTCTGTTCAAGGAAGGTCCTTGACACTAGAAAAGACCAAAACACAGATAGGTCCTCAAGGAATGGCAGACCTACAGCTCCTAAACGGAACAAGGCTCTTCCTCTAGAACCTACAGGGAGTGGGCCTGCCCCTGGAGGTGGCACCCTGAATTTGGACTTCTAGTTCTGCAAGTGTGCTCTATTGCACATAGGGTTTTTGAATACCTGTTACATTTCAGAAGTGGATGGCCAAGCCTTCCTAGACTGTCTTAATTTGTATGCTGAACTTTAGAACAATATCTGACAGACAAGCATTTAATCGAATGGAGCAGATGAAAGACACTTCCCCTTACAGAGATAGCCAATACATTCAATGTGCCCTGACTCTGGCGCATGTGTCTTGTCCCTCCCCTTTTCCTGCTATATCAGCATCCCTTGCACTCTTGCCTACCCTGTCTAGCATCTCCCTCCCCCAGCCATCCCTTGATATGATGACTTAGGCCCAAAGTCACTCCTGTGATGTCTTGCACATCACATTGCTACTGGTCTATCACACTTATTCCTGTCCCATGTTTAGGAGGATTTAAGTCCAAAAATCCTCAAAAAGATGAAATAAAAAGACAAATGGCACTGGGAAAATCTGCTGTCAGGGACCTCTCCAGAATAATGAGAAGCAATGATGTCAGTATAGAGACCAGGGTGCGCCTGATCCAGGCCACGGTCTTCACAATGGCTTGCTATGCATCAGAGAGCTGGGCAACGACTAAGGATGACAGAAGAAGAATTGGTGCCTCTGAGTTGTGGTGCGGGAGAATCTTAAATATACCATGGACTGCCTTGAAAATAAATAGGTCTCTCTTAGAGAGTGTGAAACCAAGTTTCTTGCTGGAAGCTAGGATTTTGAAACTCTATCTCACATACTTTGGGCATGTGTGGCCAGGAGGGAACAGTCCTTGGAGAAGAACATCATGCTCGCAAGGGTTGAGAGATGGCACAGGAGAGGAAGATCCCAGATGAAATGAGTTGGTACAGTAACTGGGGCAATGGGAGTTGGTGTATCAGAGTCAATGAGTCTGGCTCAGGGCAGGGCAGGCTTCAGAGCTATTGTACATTGGGGACACTATGAGTTGCAGGTGACTCGATAGCACATAACAACAATAGTTTCTTAAACTATAAAATAATACATTTCTAGTGCAACAATGAATGAATGGAAATCCAAGATATGTTTCCTTTTGTTAACACTTTCGTTCAGTTGCACTATCTGCTACAGCGCACTAGATAACTAAGACAGAAAGCTCAGTAGTGACATTTCACCTGGGTTGGGGCAACAGTGCCTCAAGAAGTGGGTCTCAGAACTAGGTCTCCTTTTCTGGAACACAACAAAACAAGTGACTCTGCATACAAGCCCTCAGGTGACATTCTCCAGGACAGCACATATGTTTTACTCTGTCAGGGAAAATATTCAAGGCAACTCCTGTTCTTACCACATCCAAAAAGAAGCCACTAGTGTGATCGTGTTATGTACTGTCGAGTTGGAAGCAACTCATAACTGACTCTCCAAGTGGCTTTCAGAGGCAGTTAAAATTATACAGGAAAAGATCTTTCTCCCATTGAGTAGCTGGTGGATTTGAACTTCGGGCCTTGGAGTTAATAGTTCAACTTCTTGCAACTAAGCCACGAGAATTCTTAATATGATCATAATAGAAAGAAAGGAGGTTGAGTTTTCAAGTATGGAAATACAAAGGAAGAGGAACAGTTGTAAGCAGACACTGGTGATTGGGACATGGAATGTGAGAACCATG
>NW_006399880.1:3138203-3140108 GCF_000299155.1 Elephantulus edwardii | reverse complement strand
AGGAGAGGAAGGCCCTCTATGAGGTGGATTGATTCAGTGACTGGGATAATTGGGATGGGAGTGTCAGAGACAGTGCGATTGGCACAGGACAGAGCTGAGTTTAGGGCTGTTGTACATAGGGTCGCTATGAGTCGCAGGCGACTCGACGGCACATAACAACAACAACAAAGACTTGTCCTTACTAAATACCTGTTTTCCAACTATAAGCATGTCTAGTTTTGCTTTTCTTCCCTTTGAGGGATAGCATCTTCCCTGGGCACTTTCACAGCTACGCTACAATTCCCCACAAGTGCAACTGTTGACAAGGGTCTGTAGACCAGTCCACTTTTCAACTGCTCAACACATGCTTTGAATAGACTCTCGCTTGAAGTGACTTAACAGTAGGTGATGTGTGAGGGTGTGTGTGAGTCTCCAGACCTAGAAAGAGGGGTTAACAGGACTGCTAATAAGTTTTAAGGCAGAGGAAGAGAAAGAAGTCCTGCCTTAAAGTAAAATGTCTGGTTATGCTGCATTATGAAAGACTGCAAAAAAATTGTACTTGAGGGTATGTAGCAAGTTGAGGAATGTGTGAGATGAAGTGAACTTTGCCTTGATTTAGAGGAACAGAAAATAATCAGTTTGAAAAGAAAAAAAAATGAAACATTTTGCATCATCTTTAAAACGGGTAAAGCCAAATGGACTTGGTGCGGTGTTTTCCACTGGTATCATTTTCTTTAACTGTTTTTGTTCCTTCCCTTGACTCTGGAGAGGTAATAAGATGAACTGTAACTCTAGGAACAGGCTCTGAGACAGCAGGGAATATTCATGGCTATTTAACTGCTGAAATCTCTCGTCCCTCCCTCCCCAGTTCAGAAGATGGACCGCCACACCCAAATGGCTCTGCATTTCCTATCTGATGCCTGAGGCAGGGCATGTGCTAAATGTTGTTCCTGGATACAAGACTACCCCAAGTATGTACTGATTTGTTAGGTCATGTTAAGAAGCAGGTAGGCACCCTGAACACATGATGCTTTGGCTGTATTGCTATCTGGTTTTTTCCTTCTCTCCACCCCCCCCCCCCCATCTGGCCAGGGTCTTTGAGTAGTGCTGGGCTTTTCCTGGGCAAAAGACTCATTTCTTGTTTGCCTATATTGCTGCTGTGTCCCGTGTCTCCAGCTACAGCAATGCTGCCTGTCTTCCCAACCTAATTGTGACGCCTTATCCCCTGGGGCCCTTAGAAACCTTGCAAAAGAAGGAGAGGGTCATGTCAGATTGTAAGCTCTGGTCTCTCGGAGTGGACAGTAGAGGACCAGGCTTTTTCAAGCCTGAATACAGCTATGCTCTGGCTTGCTCTTAGCTCACTTCTGCTTACTAAAGAATGTTGTTGTTGTTGTTATGTGCCGTCGAGTCGTTTTCGACTCATAGCGACCCTATGCACAACAGCCCTAAACCCTGCTCTATCCTGCACCAACCGCACTGCCTCCGACACACCCATCCCGATTACCCCAGTCACTGAATAGAAACTATATAATGCTAAGCTGCATAGAGGGTGCTCTGGTGGGCAAGGAGTTGTGCTGCCATCCTCTAGGGAGACAGTTTAAATCCATCACCTACTCCAAGGGAGAAAGATGAGCAATCTCTTACAACGTGATTTACAGCCTCTGAAAACTTGCTGGAAGGTCAACTATGAGTCAGTTCCCACTTGACAGCATATCAACAACAAAGTTACATAATACTTGTTAGGACAGCCTTGGAGACACTGACAACGTGCCCGCTTTGTTCACCAGATGGGTAAAAGCCCCTGGCACCTGGGGGCTGTGTGCATGCGTGTGTGTGTAGATTCGTCTGCCTCTGATGATGCTCAGCACATTGCCTCAGTAAGTAATGGAAGGAAGGAAGGAAGGAAGGAAGGAAGGAAGGAAGGAA
>NW_006399880.1:3135357-3137765 GCF_000299155.1 Elephantulus edwardii | reverse complement strand
GAGGGAGGAAGGAAGGAAGGAAGGAAGGAAGGAAGGAAGGAAGGAAGGAAGGAAGGAAGGAAGGAAGGAAGGAAGGAATAAAAACCCTTATATTACTATCATGGAATTGCCAGACTCTTTTTACACCCTCAACACCTTAGGGCAAATTTCAACTTACTAACACAAGATTTTCCCCCCAAAACAATGCAATATACATTTTTAATGAGAAAATATGCCTTCAAACAAAGAATAAAACAAAATGGTCCTCAGTGCAGTTCATCATAACTCAAATATGTCTTCACTGGAAGCTGCCTGTAACTGCAATGGCAGTCAAACCCATGTGGGCCCTGAGCATTGAGAGGCTGGAGACTCCAGTCATCTGTCAAGGACTGCTGGCCCTTCAGAGATTCTGGGAGAACAACTGATCCCCTCACACAGTTGTGCGCCACCCTCTCAAATCCACATTTTACATACACTCTCAGGGTGATCACACATCCCCAAGTTCATCTCACAGACTTCAGGTTTAAAGCGCTTCATTGAGATAGAGACATCAGCTGAAATCAGGAGAGTCTGAGGCAAATCCTTCATTTGAATCCTTGAACAAGAACATCGCACAAGCTACCAGGAAAGGCTGGAGTCTAACGGACTAGAGAGATGTCCCTGGTCTCCGTGTCCCTGGGTGCCTCATTCTCAGAATCAGAGAGAGGAGGGAGCTGGGCTCTAAAAAGCAGTGAGCTAGCTCCTCCATTTCTGCTTCTGTGAGACAAAGAAATTCTTTAAGCTGTTTTGCAAGACAAAACTCATAAGCTTCAAAACATAAACAAGCAGAGCCTCTTAAACCACTGGGGGATTGTCCATGAATATAATTATTGGATTATGTTGTCTGTTCATAACAAAGAGTCCTGGGCTGAGAATCTACACCCTTCATCATAGTATATATGAGAGCAGACAACTAGGAAGGTCTCTTGTGGGGCAAAGACCTCACATTTGGGATGGCCTTGTTCCCAGCAAGACCACAATTCGGAAACCCTGTCTCCTTTCCTATGAACATGTTCCTTGAAACGGTAGAAGCCTGGTAGATATGCAAGATTTTAAAGGGAGAAATCATGTTTTTGATCCTCAAGTGGTAATCATTTTAAAGGTCACAGACAAAGCTGTCAGCCCTACAATTACATTCAGCAGCTTCCTGACAAATGAGAAAGAAGCTGATGCCCAAGTGCCATTTGAGTGAGGCTGCCTGGCAGCCAAGGATGTAGTGCAGTCCCTGAGTGGCTGTGGGAGTGCACTGCCTGGGCAGAAGAGAGGAAGAAAGGCCGACAACGTACTGCTATTGAGTCCATTTAAACTATAGTGACCCCATGGTCCAGAGCTGCACAGCCTCTTAGGGTTTCCAAGGCTGAATATATCTTTACAGGAGTATACTGCTTTATCTTTCTCCCACAGACCAACTGGTAGCTTCAAACTGCCATCCTTTTGCCTAGCAGCTCAATGTTTACCACCAGAGCTCCTGGGAGAAGGCAAGAGTCACCTAAATTTATGCTTCTCACACTTAAACATAGACCCAGATCACTTGAGAATCTGTCACAATGCAGATCCTGACTCAAACGCTTTGGAATGGGGCTGAGGCTCTGCCAACAAGCTCCCAGGCAGTGCTGACGTGGTTCCTAGGCCAGACTTTGACAGCAAGAGTCAAGATAATAACAGCAAGAGCAGGACATGGCTAAATCGAGAACTGTCTGAAATCAGACAGACCTGATTTCAAATCCCAGCTCCTCTACCCAACTAACTGAATAACTTTAGTTACTTAACTTTTTAGAGACTCAATTCCTTATCTGCAAAATAGAGACTAAAACCAAGATGTTGTTGTTGTTATGTGCCATTGAGTTACTCTGACTTATAGTAACCCTATGTACAACAGCTCTGAACTCTGCTCTATCTTGAGCCAAACTTACTGTCTCTAACACACCTGCTCCCATGACCCAAGTCACTGAGTCAATCCTTCTCATCCAAGGTCTTCCTCTCTTGCATTGTCTCTCCACACTTCTAAGCATAATGTCCTTCTCCAAGGATTGGTCGCTCCTTGCAAAATGCCCAAAGGATGTTAGATGGAACTTCAGAATCCTTGCCTCCAAGGAGCAGCCTATTCTCACCCTCTCCAGGATGAATCTGTTTGTTCTCCTGGTAATCTACGATATATTCAACACTCTTCTCCAGCACCACAACTCAAATGCATCAATTCTTCTTCTATCATCCTTAGTCATTTTGCAGCTTTCTTTTTTTTCTATAATTATATTTTATTAATTTTCATAAACATTTACAGAGATTTTGGGTTTCCATTCATTCATTGTTGCAATATTCTCTCTACCCTCCTCCCAGTTTGTTCTTGTCCAAATGCCACAGTGCTTGTCAAAGCCAGTTCTGATTAATCT
>NW_006399880.1:3126210-3130252 GCF_000299155.1 Elephantulus edwardii | reverse complement strand
TGTTCACTGAGCTTCCTGAATATATATTCTCTCATTCTTCATTATGTCTGGGAAGTTTTCCTCTAGTAATTCTTCCACAACTTTTTCAGTGCCTTTACTTCATTTTGCAGCTTTCTGATGCATAACAAGTATTTGTGAAGACAATGGCCTAGATCGATCAGGAGCATCTTAGTCTCCAGACTGACATCGTTGCTCTTCGGTACTCTGGAGAGGTCCTTGACAACAGGTTTTTTTCCAACACAATTTTTCTTTTTATTTCCTGGCTCTTGGTACCGAGAGTGCTAATCGTGGAGCCAGGCAAACTAAAGCTATTAACAATCTCAATCTCTTCACCATCTATCATAAAGCTGCCAACCAGGCCAGAGGCGAGAATCTTTGTTTTCTTGATGTTGAGTTTCAATCCATATTGAAGGCTGCACCTTGATATTATGCAGCAAATGCTTTAGGTCTTCCTCAGATTCAGCAAGTAAAGCTGTGTCATCTGTCTAATTCAGGTTGTTGATGAGTCTTCCTCCAATCCTGATGCCAGATTCCTCTTCATAAAGTCCAGCCTTGCATGGTTTAAAATTGAGAAGGGAGTGCATCAGGGTTGCATTCTTTCTCCTGGCCTATTCAATCTGCATACTGAAAAAATTATCTGAGAAGATGAACTCTATGAAGAGGAGTGTGGTATCAGGATCGGAGGGAGACAGCAATAACATGCATTGTACAGATGATACAACCTTGCTTGCTGAAAGTGAAGAGGACTTGAAGTTTTTGTTGCAGAAGATCAAAGAATGCAGTCTCAGTATGGATTGCATCTCAATGTCAAGAAAACAAAGATTTTTTACTACTGGACAGATAGGCAGCATCATGATGGATGGAGAAAAGATTGAAACCGTTAACAACTTCATCTTATTTGGATCCACAATTAATACCCTCTGTACCAGCAGTCAGGAAATAAGGAGACACATTGCACTGGGGAAATCTGCAGTTAGAGACTTCTACAAATTATTGAGGAGTAATGACGTCAGTCTGAGGTCTAAGGCATGTCTGATTCAGGCCATAGTCTTTCCAATCACTTGCTATGCATCTGAGAGCTGGACAATAAATAAGGATGACAGAAAAATAATTGACACCTTTGAGTTGGGTGCTGGAGAAGACCACTGAACATCCCATGGATGGCCAAGAGACTAAACAAATATGTCTTGGAAAGGGTGCAACCAGAGTGCTCTTTGGAGCCAAGAATTATGAGGCTTTGCCTCACATACTTTAGGAGTGTTGCTAACAGGGGCTATTCCTTGGAGAAAGACATAATACTTGGAAAGGTGGGGGGGTCAGTGAGGGAGAGGAAGACCCTCAACCAGGCAGATTGACACAATGACTGCTGCAGTGGGCTCTTGTGTGTCAGGAAGTGTGAGGATGGCTCAGGACAGAACAGGATTCAGATCTTTTGTTCATAGTGTCACTATGAGTTGTACTTGACTTGAGGGTCACCTAACAACAACAACAACAATCTAAGTCATAGTATTTTCAATTTCTTCTTATGCATGTTAAACAATGAATAAAGAAGATGAAGAAGAACAGATGCTTTCTAATTGTGGTTTTGGCAAAGAATACGGAATATATTTTGTGGACTGTCAAAAGAACAAACCAATCTGTCTTAGAAGAGGTGCAGTGAGCTCCCTAGAAGAAAGGACAGGGAGACTTCGCTTTATTCCCTTTGGTATATTATCAGAAGGAGCCAGTCTCTGAAAAAAGATATCATGCTTGAAAAAGGAGAGGGTCAGCGAAGGAGCAAAAGATCCTCTGTGACTGACACAGTCCCTGCAGCAAAGAGCTTACACACAGCAGACCTTGTGAGGACAGCGCAGGATTGGCAGGATTCTGGTCACAGGGTTACTGTGATCTGGAGCCAACGCAACAGCACATAACAATATCAAATCTATTATGTGTCAGTCTTGTGCTAGGACCTGGGGAGCCCAAACAGATACTATTCCTGCTTCCATGAGCCAAATTATCTCTAAAAGGATGGCTATAAAGTAGTCAGCACAGTGCCTGTCTGTGATGAGAGCTCAACAAGTGGTGTCCTTTGTTTTTAGTAGTAGCTCTTGGCTGCCATCAAGTTGCCCCTCAATTAATGGCAACCTGTGGAACAAAAGACTGCCTGGTCTGCACCATATCTATCATAGGCCGGTGTTTGATCATTCTGTCCCATAGAAGTTTCATTGGACCTTTCTTCCCAATCCACCTTAGACAAGGAAGCTCCACTAAAACCTGTTCAGCACCAGAGCAAGCCTCATCTTGTAGATAGGTGTTGATGTCACATGAGGTTCAATGGTTGGGAATGAAAACCCAGGTGTCCTTCAGGAAAGGTAAGAAGTATACCTCTGAACCAATAACATTACAGCAATGGTGATTGGGGGTGGGGGGGTGTTATGTGCTGTTGAGTCAGAACCAACTCAGCTGACTCTCCAGTAGCTTTTCAGAGACTGACTGCAAATTGTATAGAAGAGAATGTCCTTGTTTCTCCCACAAAGTAGATGTGGATTCGAGCCGTATGCCTTTAAGTTGGCAGAGCAACTCCATACCATCCAGTAGTGATTGTCATTTTTGTTATTGTGAAAAATTGAGTGAGAGCAGACTCTCCAGCAAAGTTTTCGGAAGCAGTAAATCACACAGAAAGAGATAGCCCATCTTTCTCTCGCAGAGCAACTCAACTTGTGGATTCACACCACGTACCTTTGACTTGGCAGCACAATTCTCTACCACTAAACCACCAGATATGTCAAATGTGTGTCAAATGCTAGAAAGGACACTCATGTTTCAGTAGAGCTCCCAGATTAAGACAGCCTAGGAAACAGGATTGGTCATCCACTTCTGAAATAGCAGGCCTCTGAAAACTCTATGAACAGTAGAAAAACATGGGTAGATATCATATTAGAGGTAGATCCCATACTGGAAGTCAATCAAAATGAGGAGAAATAGCTTCAAGCATCCTTTAATAGTTGGAACAAGGAAGGTATGAATTAAAAATGTTAAAAACCTAGATGTTGTAGAAAATTAAATGGAACACATGAACATTGATATTCTAGGCCTTACTGAAACAAGATTGACTATTTTTGGCCACTTTGAATCAGATAATCACATAGTATACTATCCTGGGAATGAAAAACAGAAGAATGGTGTTGCATTCATAGTTAAAAAGATAGTTTCAAGTTTTATCCTGAAGTACAATATCGTGAGCTATAGGATATTATCTATATGCATACAAGGAAGATTAATATGACTATTATTAAAATATATACACCAACAGCTATAACTAAAGAGGAGAAAATTAAAGATTTTTGTCAAATTTTTCAGTCTGAAATTGACTAAACAATGCAATCAAGATGTGTTAACAAAAAAAAAGATGTGTTAACAATAATTGGTGACTGGCATGCAAAAGTTAGAAACATTTGAAGAAGGAAGAACAATTGGAAAGTATAGATTGGAAACAAAAACAAGGCCAAAAATAGAATGACCAAATTTTGTATTTTCAATGATTTATTCACCACAAATACTTTTTTTCAAAAACACATGTGGTAATTTAACACATGGACCTCACCTGATTGACTACATAGGAGTCAGAGGGACTATATCTGTGGAAGAAACCATTGGTGAAACTCAGTATCAGCAGTCAAAACTAGGCCAGGAGTGGATTGTGGAACAGACCATCATACTCACGTGCAAGTTCAAATTGAGGCCAAAGAAAATGGAAACAAGTCCACAAGAACCAAAATATGATATTGAGTGTATTCCACCTGAATTTCAAAATCATCTTAAGAATAGAATTGAAGCATTGAACACAAATACTCAAAGACCTGTGCAACAATGAATGAATGGAAATCCAAAGCCTCTGTAAATTTTTACTAAAACTAATAATAAATTTAAATTTAAAAAAAATTATGTTAGAGTAAGGATGGCAATGGATTTATAACTGCTCATGCTAATAACACTGTATCATGGCATGGAGGAGGAATAGTGGAAATGTATCCACATTTACAATATTCTTCTTACCAAA